>NW_009649042.1:209376-227818 GCF_000708025.1 Charadrius vociferus | reverse complement strand
TAATGGTATTCAAGACTTCAGATGGTTTTAAAACTAGATCAGAAGACTCATGGTATGTTTCTAGCCCCAGCTAAGGACTGAAAGAGTTATTTCAGAGACTGGTGGAAAGAGAATAAAAGCCATTTATATATGTGGTCTAAGATACCACTATGCAAGCCAAGTCACTTCCAGTACACCAAACCGTAATCAGTTCTTTCCACTAGCACATTTTGTGGGTTTTGTTTAACGTGTGAGATACACCAAAATCCTAGGCACTGCAAACCCTATAGAAAGAGAAGTGCTGTGGATATTTTGTATTTTACCATCCTGTATCCTGAGTATTGATAAAACAATCAAATCCCTGCATTGAGTTTTGCAGTTTCTATGAAGAAACTGTCACAGAGAACACATACCAAAACTAAAACCCAAAAGTGGTTCTGTTCAGTAATTTTTCAAGAAGCACTCGCACTTTCTTCAACACACCAATTTCATTCCCACTATCTCTCTTTAGGCGTGTGAGGCATATAGAAAAAAATGCTGATCTTTATTTTGTATAGAGTGCTACTTTATTAGATAGACTATGCTGATAGGCTAAAATCCAAATTTCACTTACCTAAGAATGTAGTGGAAATTAAGGGGTTTTTCATCAGCAGTTTATATGCTCAGATAAATTATTTTGGTGTCTTTGTTACTGTTTTCTACTGGCATTTAAGAATATTATATTTAAGAACTTGCTGTATTTGCAGTTTAGTAATTTACTTTTTATTTCATTTCTTTCGCTTCAGGTAACTCTGGGAGTAATCCAGTAGAAGTGACAGCACTTTATTCATTCGAAGGACAACAGCCAGGTGACTTGACTTTCAAAGCTGGAGACAAAATCACAGTCACAACCAAAACAGATTCCCAGTTTGATTGGTGGGAAGGAAGAATAGGAGAACAAACTGGCATCTTTCCAGCCAATTACGTTGCCATAAGTAACAATTAATTTGTATAGAAGAAAATGTTGAAGCAGTAATATATTTACACTGAAAAATATATTTTAACTTTTCAGATTTTATTAAAATTATATTCTTGATCAGGACTGTTCTAACACAAAATTGAAATGCATTAAATGACCTTAACTTTCACCCAAACTTATTTCTTAAATAGACAGTAGGTGATCGTCAATTTATGATGAAGTTTTATCTTTGAGCAAGTGGCTGTATAAAAAGTACTCCAATTTCTGTCTAGTTTCAATTCTGTCTTGCTATATGGATTTATTTTTTACATGAGGGAAAAACTGAAAACAAAAATAAAATTGGACATGCTGAAAAAATACTGATTTCTGTTAAGTTATAATTTATGGTCTCTTTCTATAATAAATGCTTTCAAATTTCCTTCAAACCATCTCTGAGTTGGAGTTCTTTACTTTTACTAAACACAGATATTTTTTCACAGGTATGGGAGAAGAAATTACCTTTAAACTTGGTTTTAAAAATAACTTTAGGCATTGCAATTTTTTTAAGTAACTATTTAGGTCCAGTCCCCAGTGTTTGTCCTTGTTAGGCATACAAAGACCTTTTTTTAAACGACTCTTAACAGTTAAGCAGTTCAGCTTCTCTGATAGCTCATCTTATATTGCCCTCATCTTTGAAGAATTTAAGCACTTCCAAAAGTTTGCTTGCTAAAATGCATGAATAGTCCCTCCCAGAAAACAGGTGAACGTATGATGTCCCTTAATTCCTGCAGGAACTTGCTCCACAGATGGAAAGCAAGATAGAGAAATCTCTGCCTGGTTCACGAGTGAGCTTGCATGACTCTTCCCGCTTCTTCCCATTTGAGATTTTTTTAATGTTTCATTTCTAAGGAAGGAGCAACACAGAGTAAATTACAGAGTAAATAGAATAAATTATTAACAGTAAGATAGGGAAGATATTTCTGTAGGATATATGTAGGAGTGATGTATAGCACTATCATTCTCAGATTTCGATATATGTAGGAGTGATGTATAGCACTCATTCTCAGATTTCAACTTAACTTTGAGTATTTTTGTAAATCTACTTCAGTTTACAGATGCAGATATTGAGGTGAATGTTGATGTGACAAATCAGAGCAGAGGTGAGAGTGAGACTTGGAGTTTTTGGGAACCAGTTTAGTTTCCTTCTTGTTGCTGGATATGCTGAATTTGCCTCTTATATGGGGTTAATGCCAAGACGATAATTATGCTTCTTCAGTCTCAGCTTTTCCCCACTTCAAAATTTATGTTGTTAAGTCCTTGTTTCTTCTAAAACTGCCATGAGTATCAGATGGAAAATTAGTATGTGTGAACTTTCCAGCAATTGAGTTACAGTTGAACTGCTGTTATGATCTACTGATCTGCCAGGTGCTGTTTAGCTTTAAGTTATCCCATCTGAATGGCAAGGTTAAGCCTAGTATAGAGGTAGACTTATCATCATTAGAAAATCACTCTGTTCCACTCATTGGCAAAAGTTTCTGGCTTTCTTTTAGACTGGAACACACATTTTTGATAAACAAACTCAAAATGAGACAGAAGACACTGAAACCATAGTCAAACGTGTTTACCTTTCAATGAAAATCCTTCTTATTCTTTGCCCTCATACACAAGACAGATCTATGTGAGTTGTCTTGAGACAGATACCACCACCAAATGGATCCATTCTGCTTGCAGATATTTTTTTATTTTTTTCCAACCAGTTGGAACGTAGCTATGGTGGAAGTGTTAATACATGCCTTTAGAAGGACTGTTGTTGCATCTGCCAGTTTGAGGTGAGAAAGCAAATTCTGTGTTTGCCTATCTTTCATAGACTATATCTATTGCTTATTAAGCAAGAAAACATTAAATCATTCAATATCAAGACTCAGTGAACACGATTAATAATAATATCATAGTCTCAGAAGCTAGATATGCCACATACTCATGAAGAATCGCTCCTGCATTTATTATCCCCTGTTGCTGCACATTAGTTATGCAGTACAATCTGAAGCCTCCACTGGCAGAATTGTGCTGTAGTACTTTATTAGCCGTTTCCAGAATGCTGGCTGCTTTTTCAGCCAGGGTACTTGCCTTTGTATAGGGTTGTTAAAGCTTCTTAACTTGTCTTAAGTGTATTCTTCCATGAAACTGTCAGAATTTATGAACTTGTACAGTACAATCTTTTTATTGTTTATGTAAATTCAGTTTCTTGGATTGCCTTAGCTGAGTTCAGGGAAAAGTAAGGTTTGTCTAATCTAAGTTCTCATGTTCGTCTTGAGACTGCAGGATAGCGCTGTGGAGAACCAATGCCAGATGTGATTTTGTCTTGACATTGCTACTGTGCCACTATCTTCTGGGAGGACCATCTTCACGGTTTTGGAAGCGGGCAACAGAATCTGCAGAAAAACTGTTTAACTTAGAGTGATAGTAGCAAGCTTTCTCCCTCTTTCCTTGTTTTCTTCCTTACCCCCTTTTCTTTTCCCCTTTGCCTTCCCTTCACCTTTCCTCTGGCCTTTATTCTTTGTTAAAAGAATTAAGTAAAAGGTTGTACGACATTTGACCGACTTTAGCGTTTTAATCACAGAATGGTAGGGGTTGGAAGGGACCTCTGGAGATCATCTAGTCCAACCCCCCTGCCAGAGCAGGGTCACCTACAGCAGGTTGCACAGGACGGCGTCCAGGTGGGTTTTGAATGTCTCCAGAGTGGGAGACTCCACAGCCTCTCTGGGCAGCCTGTTCCAGTGCTCTGCCACTCTCAAAGAAGTTCCTCCTCATGTTAAGATAGAACTTCCTATGTTCAAGCTTGTGCCCATTACCTCTTGTCCAATCACTGGGCACCACTGAAAAAATATCATCCTTGGGATTTTTAATGAAACCTTCCCAATACTGGATCGGGACAAGCGCTGGTTAATTACTCTATCCAAGCTGCATTTTGAGGGGGAAATATTAAATGGGAAGTGTATCTCATACCTGGAACATTTCTTTCTTCATCTAAATATAATATAGGACAGAGAAGATCCAGTGGATTACCCTAGTACAAGAAAAGCCATTGGTTGTCAGAAACAAACCTTCTTGAAGCACTACAGAACCCTACTGCCTGATTCTACATGCCTTTGACCCAGGCTGGGCCAGCCCACGTCAGGGAGCTTAGGCTAATTCCAAAAGTGTTTTTACAGTAAAAACGCTTTACAGTAAAAGGTGGTCTACACAATACGGTAAACCGAGAGATCTGTAAGGAACAGGTAGTTATATAGCAGGTTCTCTGCAGAAGGTCTAGGAACAAAAACCTGGAGATATCCCAAGAGTCACCCAAGAGACACTTAAGTTTTGGTAAGAGAAGTTTTCCATGAAAGAAAGTCCATGTATGTGTTCCTTTGCTACCGGATGCCTGACCCAGATCCCGAAGAAAGAGAAGATGATGAAGAAGATGGTGCCTCTAGCACAGAATATTAAAAGTGTTTGTAGACCAGTTATGAGGTGCCTTGCATCCAGCTTTTAGTTAGGGGTTGGGAAGATAGATGTCTGTAGGACCGAAGCAGTAGGTATCTGTACTAGAAGAGAAGAAATGAATTATGGAGCTATGGGGTTCCCTCAAGGGGATATTTAATAAAAGGTACAGAAATTATGAGCGAAGTACTTCTGCTGTGGTGTTGAGCAGGTTCAATTCATCATCTTGCTCTTATAAACAGTTACCTTCAGCATATAAAACAACTATTTTTATTGCTGAAGCGCAGTTAATCAGACAATAGTAATTTCTCTATATATAATACAGGTAGTTTCCATATTTATTTTGTGATTATCTTTTATATATGGCAGCCCAATTTTCTGTCAGTCTTCGTAGGCTTTATTTTGAGCAAGGTAATTCCCAAATGGTAATAGTTAGGACTCTACGGTCTGTGTTCAACATTATCAGGTAACTTAATCATAATGCATCTTAACATTATATATTTCGCCATCCTAAGTAGTCAAAGTAGAATTCTTTCTTGAAGGAAATCTTACGACTTACCATATTATAGGCTTCAAAATCTTGAATTTCATGGTGCTCAGAAGTAATTTTTTCCATTGTACTTCTAAGCTTTTTTCTCAAGCTATGATTACCAGTGAGTCACTGGACTGGCCAGTCAGTGTTGCAAGGTGCACTACAAAGAATCTTCCTTCTGACATGTCTAGTTGGTGTGTGTTCACTAACACGTGCACATATTGATGGCAGGTTTGCAAGAGAGTTTTCACCAACTCTGGCCTTCTGTAAATTATCAAATGATTTGTTGCTACAAACATTTGAATGCAACTTCCCTGCTACCTGTGTCTGTTCATCCTTTCAGAAACTGAAATCCTTGCATAAATGTCACAGGAAGGACAGAAGGACAAAGAGAATGAACCTAAGGTTTTTTCACCCTCAGCATGAGTTTGGTCTTGCTTGGTTTCAAGTGAACTCAAAGATATTCCTTGTAATCATTTAGAGGACTAAACAAGTTTTTTTGAGGTAAATCTGAGATTATTAAATCCTTACCATCTGTATCCATTTGTGATAACTTTCATTGCTTACAACTGGAGAAAGATAAAGGGGAGAAGTTAGTCTTGTTCTTCTAACAGTTTCCATAGTATCCCTAAGGTGTATTTTCCCCCTTCCCATATTTTCAAATCTGAGTTTGAATTCATTCCTAATCTCCCTGTATCACCTATAGGAAGGCAATTCTGGAGCCTTAGACATGTTAAAATGATGTAGCTTCTCCACTCGTCTGAGTTTGTTCAGTGCGTGCAAGTTTGTTCTTGTGAGGCTGTTCACTGTCCAATCCACTGTCGTCAAATAAATTCTGTTTTTCCACAATAAAAACTTACTGGAGAATGTATGTTGGTGGTAACAAGACTGTCTACCAAATCTATCCAGCAAGAGTTCAACTCACAGGAAGATCCTAGTGCATACAATTTCCTCACCAGCTTTTGAATCAACACTCACTATCCTTCTATGTTTTATGTGGTTTCAAGTCATACGACAGCTTCGTTTCTTCAAATCCACCCTTTCCAGACAATAAAGCTTCAAAAGACTTGATATCTATTTTATCTTGCTATTTAGCAAAATTTACATTGGCTGACTACAGGGTCTGTTAGTTTTGCAAGGAGAATCCATTGAAAAAACTCAGAAAAAGGCCCATAATTATTAAATACACTGTTTTACATAATGTTTGTAATGGTGAAACAATATCTGACAGTTCCATGCTTCCAAAATTTTCAATAATCAGAGTATTTAGGCAACCATCTGTCAACAAATTATGTCAGTAAGAAAAGCATTCAGCTTTTGGTTATGGGACAGGATGGTACATTTTGAAGTTTATCTTTAAACCATTAAGATCAGCTTAAAACCCAAAGTACTCATTGTTTTGTTAAAGGGCAAAGTAATTTGGCAGCAAATAAACCCCCCTGCATTCCAGCCTGTATCAGAAGGGCTGGGGGCAGCTTGGCTTAGATTCTGAGTGATGCCCAATTCAGCGTTAGAAGTCCAGTTGCGTTCAATATATATATTGAACTACCATGATTACATATGCACTAATAACACCATACACCATTTGATCTAGCGGCATTCCATAAACGAGCACAGCCACACTTAAGGAGTTTGGTTGCGTTCACTAAGAACTCTCGCGGCTGTATTAATGAAAAGTGTAGTTACTGAAGCAACAGATGCACAAGTTCTTTTGGATTGCCGGTGATAGTTACTGTCTGCAAAGCACATGCAAATACTAAGGATGTTAGTAGTACAGACTGACTACAAATGTGCTAACCTGTAAAACAACTCTGTAGAGCTTTCTAAGTTTCCCGGGGAAGCACTTGGTGTAGCCAAGTGGTTGAATCTTACCCACAAGCGTCCTTATGTGGGGGGAAGAGAGGCTCAGCCCGTCGACTGGTCCCAGAAGTCAGGGGGTGGTCAGCGATAGTATTTCCCTGACCACGTTGGTATCTTCCGTGACATTCCTCCTCTCTTAAGCTATTTTTATACTATTTTTTACCTTTCAGGTGAAGCTTGAGGGACTCTAGTCATCCATACTTTTGATTGGTGTAAAACTCTCTCGCTTTGCTTTTAAAGGTATAGACTACAAAAAATTCAGAGCGCGAACTCCGTGAGGAGTGGTCGCACCTTGGAGGTGGGTAGCTTTTGGTATGGTGGTGTGTTTTGGTATTATAATGACATTATAATCGGCAAAGTTCACCCGAAGTATAGCATTTTGTCAAAAAAATGACAGATCATTGGCTCAGGGTAACAATTAGGCAGCTTATCAGTTCCATGTGACCTTCAAGGGTTCCATTTGACCCTCAAGTTCCCGTTTTGTCACAGAGCTTGGCCGCGGTGTCTCCACTCTGCTCCCTCCACTCTGGTTTTCTTCTTAGAGTTGGCGCACCAGACTCCCCCAATGTCCTTATCATCTAAGGTTGCCTAGGGAACTTCTGGGAAATGTATCTTTTGCACACCAGCTGCACTCTACCACTGGAAGTTTCATCCATGCTGTACTTTTCTTCAAATTTGTGAATATAACTTAGTTTATAAGTCACCTCCAGCAATTATCCCACACTCATTTTATTCTGATACCAGCCAAAGATACAAAGTGCAGGAGGAAGACTGAAAAAGAAGGTTTTTTTTCTTTCTTACAGGCATTTTGTCAGCTAGTTGTTAAGACACAAATAGTATGCAACTGTTATCAACATGTCTTTCTTCCACATCCATTTTAATTAATGTATCAACTTTAATTAACTATTTAAAATGGTATCTATTCTTTCAGAAATTTAAAAAAAAATTGTAAATCTTATTCAGTTTATTCCTAATAACTCTTTGACACCTAACATCATTTTGTCCATTTATGTTCATTTCTGATGCTTTTAAGTACATGAACAAAACCATAATTGCAGTGTGTCCACATTCTATTCTTTGCAATATCTGCTTTGCAAAAGTCTGTCAATTTGCTAGCAATTTAACTCATAATTTAAAAAATGACTTTGGTAACACATATAACTGCAAAACTTTTGATCTGACATTTTCCTTCACTCTTTTTTCCTTGCAGGCCATAAATAGACCAAAAAATAGTTCTGTTAGGTGTAGGTGGAAACTTCTGCTGTGGCTACTATCTCCAATTCTTCAGCAAGAAATAAACACATAATCTCACTCTCCCTTCTCGTATCAGGCCAAACATTCCCGTTTATTGAATCCTCCACAAAAACATCTCAGGCTGGTCTTTCCTGATTAACGCTTTTGATTCACTCGTTCTGCTTGTCTGTGCACACACAAACACACACGTGCGTGCATGCACTGGGTGGCTAGTTTTGATCCAATTTTTAATAAGGACCAGCTCAGTCTGGCTGAATGTCTTCCTCAGTCATGTTCTGTTCTGTTTGCCTTAATAGATCAGGAGAAGGATGTGTCCAGCCTAAACCACAACAGGATGGCAGGCAGAAATTCCTCAGGATTGAGTACTAGCATCTCCTTGAAAAATGACTGAGTTTCTCCTTTAAAAGTTCAATAAATTTCTACAGTAGCTCTAACCATGCTTGCACAAATTTTGAAACCAGATCTTTACAACGTGTCTCAAACTTTATGGTCTTAAATCCATATTGCATACATTTCTACCAATTCTATACATAGTTTATGCCTATAGGATCATAAGGAAGACAAAAATAGTCATTTACGTAGCCTTTGCAGTAGATCTTTAAAAGAATTGTCTGATCCAAAGGGAACTGCAGCTGTTGAAGTTGATTTATTGTGGGTCCTTAGATACACAGAACTCTTGAAATGTAGACCTTTCTTCTGTGTTACTTAAATATAAACGCAGTGTCCTACCTATAGGCATCTATTTCTAAAAAACTTGGCCAGAACATTTTGAAGTCAAATTAGGTTTTACTGAGAATCTAAATTTATCAAACACTTCAGTCTAAAAGTTCATGGGAAACCATTTGCAGGTTTTTAATTGGTTCTTGCTCTTAATTGAATTAGAAATAATGCAAAGAAAACCTTTTGGGCTTTTCCCATGCCATAACTAATGTAAGAAAAATAAATAATAGGAAATAGCTAGCTTCATTCTTTTGAAAAGGTTTTAGTTAATTTCATCTAAAATTAAGTGCAAGTAGTTCCTTAAATGCCAGGAGGGTATGAACTAATGCATGCTGACCCCAATGCTAGATTGATATCCATGTGTTCTATATCTGCAATTCATCCTGTAATTCTTTACCTACATCTTCTTTTTTTTTTTTTTTTTAATGGTAGAAATAAAACAGTAGAAATAAAAATTCCAGTAACCATAGACTGCAGAGGAATTCTGCCATCTGCATCACTGAGTCTTTGCATCTGCCTTTATGCAGCTTGTAGGTAGCACTGCCTTTGGAGTTTTCTTCAACGGCTCTTGAACCTTTTACCTGGCAAAGTTCACGTTCCGCTCAACATTATGGAAAAGGCAAATACTCCTTGCACGAGTATGCATATTTCTAGCCTTCGGCTTGAGAATTTGTTTTATACAAAAGTCTATGTGAGAAGCAGAGGAAGCAATCTGGGCAGTGCCTAGAGGAGCTAAACTTAACTGTCTCCCACGTGGAAGATTTTCCTACCTGAAGAACCAGGAGCCACTTGCTTGCTGAACCTGAGGATGTTGTCTGTAGTGGTAATACGAGCCTGAAGGTCATTTTAAGTATAAGAAGTGTTTCCATAGATTACTTGAATACAATTAATTCCATTCACAAAAGCAATAATCATCGTGAAAGTAGTTTTATTTTTAACACATTTTGAAGCAAAGAATTTTCCCTCCTCTTTCTTCTCTTCCACCTGTGTATCCTTCTCCAGTCTTGCACTATTCCTGTGCTGTGCATGGCCTTTTAGTACCTGACTTGCTGAATGCTCGAGGACTCGGTTTTACGGTGTCCAGGGCAATTAAACCTGACCTTCCTGTGGCCTCCGTCTAGACATCTGAGTAGTGCTAACCACTGTACCAGATAGTTAGCTGGGGGGGAAGACTAGTTAACTGGCCTTGGGTGCCTAAGTTCTCACATCATTCCTGTAATGAAACTTGTTGTTCTGTCAAATCAGATATACGGTCTCGCAACAAACGCTATTAGAATTCTGAGTTTCTGAACATCCTGTTTTCACAATATTTGCAGTGCCTTTTATGCTTTCAGACATTTTAATTTTATTTTCCAAATGCAAATGATCGTCAAATCCTTTTCTCCAAGGGTTTTAAATCATTTTAGACTCCAATTTTCACACAATTAAATGTGAGTTATGCCTCACAATAAATTTAAATAATGCTGTTGAGGGAAATAAATAAGGCACCTGGATGCAAAAGTATTGTCACAGACTGACAGTTCCAGCTGCTCCGGAGACATTTTTGATTACTAAGGTATCAAGTCACTTAAAAAGGTGCCATTCATTAAGATTTTATCAATTGCAGAAATTTGGGCCAAAATGAACTTTTTAAGCAGAAGCAATGTCTGTTAAAATACTGGGTTTGATTTGAGTTATACATTCTGTGGTGGTCATTTTTTGTGGAAACTGGATCTGCCCATTACCTTTTAAAACCTGTCTCAGGCTATTACATGCTTTCAGCCTGATATTCCCTTTAGTGTGTCTTGTATTTTAATGTTCCCAATTTCCTTCTGTCATATTTGATGTCAAAATTAAGGCCACAGTTAAGCCAGAAATTCAAAACATCAGTCTCTTATTCTAATTGGTTTCTTGTCAGCCATCAGATTCTTACAAATGTGAACCGGGACAAGCTGCTTTAAGATTTGGAGCCGAAGATTGTATTTGATGTGTTTTGGATCATTTCTTTTGCATATCTGATTTCATGCTTTTCAGACTAACCCCTTGTTTCCTTCTGGCAATGCTGAAAGTACCTGGGCTTGTTCCAGCTGATTTTACATCAGTGGGGTTCTTTTGGTAGCTTTGAGGTAGACTTTAAACATTAAATGGTGCTACATTTACTTAAAATCTACGTTACTCTGCTGACTGTTCTAGGAGCCAGACTGCTGCTCAAATTACAGTGTAAGACTGAGATTAGTGATGTATTTATATGCCTCTGAAAACAATCCAGTCAGTATTTTCTCCATGGCCATCACACTCTCAAGCAATACATACTTTTAATGTAGCTTTCCAGAGCTCGCATTCCTAGCAGAAAGGATACTGACTTTGCATCAAGCCCTGTTAAATTGTTGGGGTTTTTTTCCTATATTGCCATCTGTGTGTTCTTCTGGCCAGTTACTTGTGTCATTTGAAAAGCCACCCGTTACATCTCACACGTTTGAAGCCAATTACAACGGAAGCTGTGAAGCAGCCCTGTGTGGGTTGCCAGCATCTTTTCCTATGGATCCCTTGGAGTCTGGTCATGAACATGGCAGCCAGAGGAACCAGACTTTCTTTTTGAAGATTCCTAATCACAGTTGCTCTTTGGGTAGCATAAAAAAGAATTCGCTACATAAAACGTAAAACCCTATAGCTGTTTCCTTGTTTTGCCTTCTCAAGGTTTGGAACATTACCCTAGCTTAAGTTAGAGTATTTCATGGTGTCAAAATTTCTCTCTTGTAGGAAGGCTGTTTCTTCTGATACACAGAGGTCCTTGTCTATAGAGCAGCACTCATTGCCACACTGATGATAAATGTTAAAAGAACAAAACCAAAGACAAAAGTGGACGGGAAGGATATTCATCATCCAAACAGCATTTTCATTTTTGAAAATACACCTAGATTTGTGCCATCTACTTTCAGGTACTTAGTCAGACAGGTTTAGGAGTCCTCCCAAGTTAGATGTCCGTTTTTCAAAAGCAGTCAGTCAAGAGAGGGAGGTTGCGTGAAGTGCCTTCTAGAGTGCTTTCTGGAGTCTGTAGGAGAGAAGATTATCCTGTTTCTTGAAACTGTCATCCGAATGTCATTTTGTTGGCAATCCTTCAGGATGATCTCTCTGAATAAATACTTTATTCTTGCATTTCAGAAATAAGTTTGATTTTTTTCTCCGTGACCTACTAAATTAAGCAAGGAGACACAATTTCAAATCCTATTAACAGAAGTTTCCAAACTGGAACATGAACTGAAACTATGGATCACTGCCACTGTGAATGAAGAGTGGAAAATCTAAGAAAGGGAAAGATATAATTAACAACAATATAAGTCCATATCTAGCTGGATAATAGGAATTAGTATGGGATATTAATCTTAGTTGCCAGTTTTGACACACTCAAGCTATCTGCTTATTTCATCATTGCCTTTTTTGGTACTAAGACAAATGCTGGATAAAAATCTGTATCTATCTAACTTGATATTCAGGGAATTGTTTTAGATTAATAGAACACCCTTTGAGTTATTCTTCTTTTGATGACCTTAGAAATATTCTTGGCAAAACAAAGAGAAGGAAAATAGTGAGATGAAAAGAGAACTTCCTCAACTGAAGAAAATACAGATCTCATGAAAAGCTGTTATTTCTTAAAATTGTTCAAATCATACATTGCTAAATGGATTATCTTAATCTAGGGCTCTTCATTTAACAATATCAATTGTTGATGATACCTAACATACCAAGCCTAAGGGAACTCAGGTAGCCTGGAATATCTTTCTTTCACATTTTATAATATTAAATAATTGTATTTATATTTTTCTCCTGAGGGTGATGTCAGAATAAAAAGCCTGAATGTTATTCACTTACATTTTAAAAATGCCAGTTTTCTTAAACATGAAGAGTTTTCTGTTAACAACGGGGCTCCAAAATCCAAATGAACAAAATGTTTAACATGAAACTCAGCAGTTTCACGTTAATAGATCCTGGCTGACAGTATGAAACTTGGACATTATTGATTACAGTTCCAATGAGATGTACTAACTTTAATACAACATACAAGCAACATGTGCAAGCAAGCCAGATGCAAAACTGAAACTTTATCTAAACAGAGTTGATTTCAAATGTTTCAAATGTAAATATCCCACCGGGTGGTCCTTGAGACTGTCAGCAGTCATTATTTTCTGTAGCGTAAACAGGGCTGTCAGCTGGGATTTCTGTCACAAAGATAAAAAGTCATTCTTCCCTTGCGCGGCCTGGGCTGTTGTTTGTAAAGAAAGTCCTGCACCTCCATGATAGATGGAGAGTTCCTTTTTGGATTTTAATGAAAGTATTTTATAAGCTGCTGTGAAAACCAGAATAGGTGTCTGAACAATGTAGACTAGGAGATAAGTAAAAGTTAATGGAATCGGCAGAGTAATAAGCCTTAAAATTCTGAAATGTCTAAATAAATGCATGATTTCCATAGATTCACTGTATTTTTTTTTTCCAAAATTTTCTGCAGGTAGCAAAAGCTAAACCAAGAAATGAGATATCAATAGATAGCAAGATAACAAACATATAACCTTGGATGAAAAAATCATTGTACATTTGAAGCTACCACTTGAATTAAAAATATGAACATGATCAGTTTAAGTGATCTAAAGCATTAGTTGATCATAGGGATTTATACAATGGCTTTAAGATTTAAGTCCTCTAATCTGATTCAGATATTACAGAAGTGGGTTATTACACTCCCTGCCTCTACTTAGTTCAACGGGAGCTGAGCAATTAAAACATCTTAACAAATCTGGTCTGAAGTCTCAAAGCACAAAATGAATTATGTAGCACTATCTCCTGTATCAACAGTCACATCTTAATTTTCTAGCTGCCGAAATCTGCAGGAGCATTGCCATCGGCCTCAGAGGAAACATGATTCTGGGCGGTGGAACACATCAAAGTTTATTTCAAAAATTGTTGAAGATTTTTCCAATTGATTTCCTGGAAGAAAATAAAATTTTCAGGTTCTCCTTGAGACCTTTTTCACATTTCCTCCTGGACATGGGTCATCAAGCATCTGTACCTCCTTTCTGTAACTGACTTGTGCACTGCTCAAGAACCAGAGAACTTCATGCTTTAGTGAACCACAAAGATGTCTTCTTCCTATGCACCTATTTTCTTTGTGCCTGAGGAACTGAATATGATTCTACTTTCCATGATAGAGTCATCCTTTGCAACATATATTTATACTTACATGGTGCAGTGAAAGGTAAGTGGAGTCAAGTGAAAGTATTAACAATGTGGTTGATCCCCCCTGGTGCCTTGGATCCTGAATATGTATTACATCCCTTCGTAATTTTTTGGAATAAGGAAGGAAAAGAGAATTTTTCCTCCGGAGTGGGACCTGAAACCTGAAAGTCTAAGGAAACAATGTACATTTCAATATGATAAATGAAAATGGTGGAAAGATTTTGCAAATTGCCAGGTCTCCAGGGTGACTCTGTACTGTCATCATTTTGTAGCCAGGAATATCATCACAGTTCTTTTAATCTTAAACTGAATCCCCTGGTTGTACTTCTTTACTTCCAGATGGCATGACAAGATAAACTCAGCTGTATTTGACGCTGCAAAAAAATATCGCTTCATCTAAGAGCCTATGACCAGTGATGCAGAATTGGCTTTCTTCAAACAGTCTCTTACTCATTCAGAGATACATGCAGGAAAGGGTTAAAAAGTCAAGATGTCTTTATTTCTCTCTCTTACCTAAACCTTTATTCTTTGCTTGTATGTTCTGCAAAGTCTGTGTAAAGTCACCTCTGTCCTTGTCAGATTGCCTCACTACATTTTTCCTTTTTCCTTCCCCCACTCTTCTAGTGTGCCCCCCGTTTGCTCTCAGGCAGCCACCGAGTATTCCCTTCCCCTTTCTTCCTCAAGGCATTTTGGATGGTCCCTTCGACTCCTGCACTCCTGTCTTGGACAAACAGCTGTATGACATGGCTGGCATCATGAAGCAGCATCTTCCCTTTTAAATCTGGCATTTGTACTTAAGTCTCATAAATTGTCTATAGTTGTCTTTATCTTTTTCTCACGTCAAAACCTTTCAATTTGCATAACTATGTGAAATAATCCTGTGGATATCCCACTACTATCTACTGCTAAAAGGAATTCAATGACCAACTCCTAAGAAGATCAATGAATAAAATAATTTAGTTCAGCGGATGAGGTCAGCAGATACGCCAAATGCAAGGAAACAACAAATGTCTTCGTACTATACATGTTTCAGGAGGTACGAAACAACTAGCCTTTATTGAAACAAGATGAAACTTGCAGAAGTACCGCTCAAATGATAGTCAAACTTAAATAAAAAGATTGTGAAAAATCTATTGCAGGACTTAGTACTGCAACAAGATAACCTCAAGTGACGTACCGCACGCACAGGGATAGCAATTGTATCTATGCTTTGTGAAACAAGTGAGCACACATTAGTGAAATTCCTATTAATTTCCACTATTTTTGTGGGAAAGGTGAATGTGTTACTTAATGTTTATTCAAATCTACTTTTTCCAGCTCATGAATTTCAGTTCCCTCAGACTAAGGGCTATACAAATATAAATTCAGCATGCTATAAGCACTTACACAAACCATCCACAGTTTTATTTTCCCTGCATTGCATTTTACTCGAGCTCCGCCCTAGACATACAGCTACCTGCATGCCATGTGCAGACCTACGTAACTTTAATGATGACAGCTAAGGACTATCCTCACATAAATATTAAGAAGCGTATGGAGGCCAGTGTCCCAGTTTCTGGGTCCTGAAAGGGGAATGTGCTCTTCTTGATATGTGGTCTTCTCTGATTCTCTGAATCAGAGCTGTGGATTTTGTTTTTAACAGAAGTGATTTTTCTCAACGGGGTGGAATTTTCCATGAAATACTCCCTTTCACAAGAATTTTCCACTTTTTAAACTCTTTAAAATAGAAGGTGTTTAGATTTATTCCCCCCCCCCCAAAAAAAAAAAAATAATGTGGAAAAAAAAAGGTTGAAAGACAATTTCAATAATAATCAGGAAAAAATAAAATTTTCTTCAAGTGTGTTTCAGGTGTTGCAGTCCTCTGAGACTTTTCTTCTGCTGTTCCCAGTAGTTTTGTCATCCTACAGCTTTTCAGTAATTTTCATACATATTGCTCTTAGATTTGTGTTTACGCATTTCACAGCCTTTCAGAGCAATGAAATTTAACTACTAACATAAAAAGGGGTTGAAATCTCTGCAGTAGAATGTGTGCATCAGAGATACAGAAAGCTGTAAATGCATGCTTTATAAATATGGTCCTTTTGTCCCTTTTTCTTTACCTTGCATCATTTTTCTTGCACAGTCCGTCCAACAGCCTAGTACTTGTCTGTGGTAAAGAAAATACAAGCTTTATCCTATACACTGACATGTCAGATTTGAATGTTAAAGGAAAATACACTGAAGTCATCTGAAACTGTGGTTGTAGAGAAAGAAGATTCTTTCAAATCCTGTTCTTTGCTATCTTTTTTATAAGTATTTATTGCATTTATTAAATTAATGCCAAAAGGCTTTACTGCATCAGTAGGTAATAAAGTGAAGGACTGGATAAGCTAAGGGTAGATTCTGTGTAGCAGTTTTTATGAGTGCTTCTGCGTGTGTGTGTATCTACACGTAGTATTTGGTGAAGAAGTAATGCTGGGCTGAACCTCTTTGGTTGGATTATATTGCGTCTTGCCCTTCCCATCATTATTATATTATTAGCTGGTGTTTATTTTCATAACTGTGCTTTTACGACATCTGTAAAAAAAAATAAGAGCCTGCTTTGAAGTTCAGGATTATATTGTGCTGGGAATATTGCTTAGAAATTGGCTAAAATACAGCAATGGAGGGAGGGGGCTGAGCATGGGAATTTTAAGGCTGAGTGGAGCAAAAGCCATAGATATTGTGAAGCCCTGGTCCTGTGACCTTTAATAACATAGCTTCGCTTCTCTTCCACTCCACGAGCAGCACCGCTGATTTACTTGCATGAGTAAGATTTAAAGGATCAAAACTCTAACTTGATGCTGGTGGACATACTGGCATCATTTGGTTTAGTCTACTGTAAGATCTAATTTTGCTGTGATTCAGAAGAGAAAAATGAGAAGAGCAAATTCCCTACATAGTCACTGGAGAGCGGTAAGTGCTTCTAGGGGGCCACTTAGACAGTGTCAGTAAAATGGCTAAAGCAGACAGCGCAGATAATGTGCTTCTGAAATGTAACTGTACCATGTGGTTCTTGGAAAGCTAGACGGGGACTTGGGTGCATGTTAAGATTAGTCAAAGAAAGATAAACTTATGGTGGAGTTCTTGCTACTTTCATTTGGAATGTTAATAGCCCAAATTAAACAGTGTAGAGTACTCCAAATACCAGAGCAATGAAAAAGTTTACAGCAATGATATCAACATTTGGAGTATCCGTATTTTTTCAAGGTCTGCTCACTTCCCATGACTTTCAAAATACTTGTACATTGCCAAATATAACTCAGGGTGCAGATATGATGTAGGCCTGATTTTAATTTGGGTGCCTGGGTATAATTCCTTCACAGATGTTACCCCATGAATCTAAAACAGAGCTGAACCAAATAATGTTGCTTTGTATTATAAGAATTATATTTTGTCTCCATAGATGAAACAAACTTCGAAGCTGCTGTACTCAGCAGGGAGACCAAGGTGTGAACTGGCACAGAAAAATTCTCCCTTTAAGTAAGAATAAAGTCTAAGGTCAGCACAGAAATTTAAGTAACCCCTGTTAAAATTAGGTCTTCTCTGAGCAAACATAGGTAAGTTGTTCTCAAAGTCTGACAACCTTGTCTTTTATACTCCTGAATTCAGGTGTGATATGCAGCTTTCACATCAGAGATAGTGGCATCAGATAAAACGTCATCTCCTTAAACCGAGAGATGAAGTTTTGGTCACACCTTTTTTGCAAAGAGAAGCAACCACACTGGAGACATTCAAAACCCGCCTGGACGCCGTCCAGTGCAATCTGTTGTAGGTGACCCTGCTCTGGCAGGGGGGTTGGACTAGATGATCTCCAGAGGTCCCTTCCAACCCTGACCATTCTGTGATTCTGTGATTCTGTGACCAAGGACCAGGCTGCCAGGCTGGGAAAATGGCAGAGCAGCAGGCAGAGAGAAAAAAGCTGGGCATCTGTGTCCATCCAGCTCACCAGTCTGCCGCTTGCTGGATACAATCTCTTGGTTGAGCCAGCCTTGCCACGTCCTCTTCCCTATGTGAGGAACATCCTCACAGTGTGTTTAAAACACTTCAAGGACTAATATATGGAAGGAAGTGAGCACAGGCACGTTTGAAATATTTAAGTGTATTTCTAAGCCACTCCTGTTAGATTGTCCATGTTGGTACCTTGGCAGCACTATTCGATTTATCTCTTGTGCGCAGTTGTTCTGGATTAGCCACTCATTTTAGGGGCAGGACAGTAACATGCTGAGCTCCCTATGGTCTCCATGGTGTTAAAGAAAGTGAAAGCAACTTAGTTGTAATATTACTAAGTGCCCAGAAAATAATTGAAGCCATATCCTAGAGAAGACTCGCCATTTCGGGTAAACCCCAGCTGTCCTAGGCATCCATCACTCCGAAAGCAAACCTTTGGCCCCTTTATATTTTCACAATTATATGTATGTTATCAAAAAGAAGCAAGAACATGGGAAAAA
>NW_009649042.1:153007-209355 GCF_000708025.1 Charadrius vociferus | reverse complement strand
GAGCAGTGAAGGCAGCAGCTCTCCTGCAGCAGAGAGTAAGTCTGTGGAAGGTTCTGTCATGTACATGCCCATTTTGTTTAGAAAGGCACTGTTGCCCGAGCACCTGCCTGGCCTACCCTAAAGCAAACAGGCAGCAAATCGGTCTGTCTTAGAGATGCTAAAAAAGGTCATAGTTTGTGCTCCCTTGGTCCAAAGCCAACAGGAGACCAGGCCACGCAAATGCGCCTTCTAATTTGGCAAGTTTGGGTGCCGGCGGTTTGCTGGTGGGAGTATACGGATGCTATATATCCCATCTAACCTGAAACATCTGTGGAAAGTGGATGTATCACATGAATGATGAATACAAAATGGGAGGTTCTTATCACAAAAATAAAAGAATGCAAGAAAGAAAAGGCTGATTTTTACTGCTTTTCTATTGTGGTCTTAGAAGTCCTTTAGTAAATCCTGAAATGCTAAAAAAAGGAAATTAGATTAAAATAGTTTACATGCTAAAAAGGTTTGATCCAATTGCTCTTGAAATCATTAGGAATTAACTGTAGAGAGTTTTATATTGAATGCCTAAGGACATTCTTCTTTGGAGAAATGAGCTGCCTCACTGAACATGCTTGAGGAGTGCAGGGTAAAGTAAAGGGCATTTAATTTACAGAGCTGTTGCCTATGTGTCAAGCAAATCATACATGAAAAGATACCATCAATGTTCAGCAAAAACAGTGGTGAGTTCTATATCAGCTCAAGAGTACCCATGTTTACCATCCTCTTATCTTCTGGGGTTTTTTTTCCCTAATACTTTAAATGTTCTAAATTAAATTTATATCATTGGGACAACATGAGAAGCTGATCAAGGCTTCTTGATAAGTGTTTGTGAGCCATACAGGACACTACTGCCCAGATACCAGTTTCCTCATGCACATGGAGCAGGAAGAGTCAAAGCCCAAGTCGTGTGGGACAGAGGAAAGGAGCAAGGGATAGGTCACTACTGGAAGATCTTGTGATTCCAGATAAGTAGAGAGGATAGGATCTAACCAGCTAACATGATCTTATGCGTATGCTTCAGTAAAGAGGATCTGCAGTGGCACTGACAGACAGTGCTGGAATTTGTGAGAAAATGAGGAGCTGGGCAAGATAGGAAGGGAAGGCATGAACTTGGGAAGGAGCTGTAGAATAGACAGAGTGAAAAAGGATTGTACCAGATAACTTGCACCACCAATTAATTTGCTCCAATGTTTTGCAGTTGGTGCGTCAGCCTTACATTATTTTGGGAGTCATGTGTAAGGCCCAGGAGGAAGATAGCAGAAGAACTGAAGAGTCCATTTTCCCCTATAAACTAAGGAGAACTGGAAGAGATGTCTGTTGTTCTATTGAGTTCCCAATGATATTAAACATCCTTTTACGTCTCCTTATCCCCTTCCCATAAAGCCAAAAGCATAAAATTGGCACAACACGGAGATTAGCAAGGCCCCCGCACAAGGATTACACGGCAATCTGTGAAGTGTTCTGTGAAGCCAGAAATACGGTTAAAACTTGGAAGCACTCTCAAGAAAAACGGTGTCTCAAGCAAGGCTGTTTCTAATTTTTGATAGCAAAACTTTCCCTCCTGTGGCTTATTAATAGCCGCCCCGAGTGCTGGTCAGGGCGAGCCTGCCGCGATAATGGCATGACCAGTAAGTAGAAAGCGTTCAGCTGTGAGCAAACGTGTAAGCAATGGACTGTGCAAATGTCAATGAAGCAGTTCTCCTTTTGGCCTTCGCGCATCTATCCCTAATGCGTGTGATTTCCAAAACCCGTCAGAACTAAGTAAAAAAATGTTTTCTTCATATTCACTGTCCTGGATTATTTCCTCCCTTCCCCCTTGCTTTTGGTATATCAACTCAGTTCCTTGCAGAATCAAAGAAAAATACTCTTTTAAGCTCAATATAAAATCTAGCGCAGAGATGAGAGAGGGAAAAAGACAGTTATTGTTACTTTTCTTCTTAGATACTTCTGTGGCACATCACTACTATGATTACAGAGGCCACACCTACCTACCCACCCAGTTGTTTTTTTTGAAAAAGAAGCATAAAGAATATCTTGACATCTCAGGTGATTCTATAACTACAGAAAATAGACACAATTCATTTATTTACATGACCTGATAGTCCTTTCTGCAAATTTATGTGATGTTAAAATGCTAACATTGGTATGAGCTCCATAAATTTTAATATGCTTTTAAATTTTTATGTTTACCTGGTCATTAACCGTGTATCTGTACTTCACATTATGGAATAAAATTTACCAAGGAAATAATATACAGAAGGGATGAAGTCTTCATGAAAGAAGCAAATGTTGAGTATAGTTTGGCTGCCATTCAAAAATGCAGAATTCTGATGGCTCAGTTCATTTCAGTGGGAGTCTTGCTCTCAGACAGTCTAAACTTTGTCATCGGTGGCAGCCAGCAGAGCAATAGCTAACTTGCTTTTGATAGATAGAGCTTTTTGCGAGCCAGTTGGGTTAATAAAGAGGTTTTAAAGCATTTATTTATTTGCTGTTACATTGACAAAAACTTAAGGTCATTGAAACTGAAAGTCTGAATTAAAAAGGAATTTTGCATCCTTGTGTTTGTATTCATACATTCCATTTACACCAACGTATTTTGGTTTGGACTCCTTTTATTTTCTTTGAACAAACACTTGTAATTTTTCTTTGGTTTTGAACATACCATGTATAAATGACATTTTTTAGGAAAACTAAGTAATGATTGAGTTTTTGCTCTTTGTCACAAATGCAAATATGTATCAATCAGAAAAGTTTACAAGTCAATGACCTCTCTTGAAGTTTGGATTTTGTCCTGACTTCTAAAAATTAAAATCCAACACAGAGAGAAATAATTAAAGAAATGTATCTTGCTCCTACTGGAGTCAAAAGAGCCGAGCTGATAGTAGGACAACCTAGAGTGAAAGTTACTGGATAGTCACAGTGGCAATCTAAAATCCACGGTCTGACGCTGTGTAGGTGAAACATGTATAGATACATGCCATTTCTCTTGAGACTTATATTTAACATGCCAAGGTCACACTGGACTTCAATAAATGCTTAAATTTAACAAGGAATTGGGTTTCTTTGCTGAATTAGGGTCTAAATGAAGTAGTTTTAAATTTTTTAAAAATTAAAAAAATAATAGAGTTTTCTAGTCTTGTCATTCTTTCATCTCTAATTAAAATATTGGGGAAATCCTAAAACAAAACAGAACAAAACAAACAAAAAAAAAAAAAAGAAAGAAGGAGAGCAGATGGAACGGCAAAATTCAGAACAAGAAATTGTTACTTATTTCTCATTTCTCCTTCTAGGTGTTTAAAAAGTAAACCCCACAGGCTTTGAAAACAGGAAGGATGAAAACAGTTCAGAAGAGTGCATAAGGAGTACAAGCAAAGAAATTACTAGAAACCACTGACCTTAATCTAGTCTTTCAGAATGACAGGCTGATAAGGGACTGCGTGACAAGGAAAGAATATCAAAGATAGGACTGAAAAAGTCCTCAGCCTTTGTTTTAAGCACTTTTAGACATTTCCCCTGCCGTTACGTTACTGACCTAAGGAAAGTAATGACTCCCCTCATTTCCTAATTTCTAGAAATGATGGGATTTTTAAAGGTAGGACAATGTCAGCTTGATCATACACAGTGTTTATGGTGGGAATCTTTTCAAGGGGAAGAGATAACTTTACCACCTTAGTTTTCGTAGGGGTTTTTTTGGGTTTGTTTTTTTTTTTTTTCTGCGAATCTCCTAGGAACTACTAGGTTCACTGCTGAAAGATTTGGGGTGAAATCATGGCCAGTGGGAATTTTGCCATCAACTTCAAAAGAGTAAGATTTTGTCCTAGATCTTATTTGTCTAGCAAGCAAGTGCTTATTTTTCTATTCTTTTTTTGTGCACAAACTGTCAGCCTTGCATGAAACAAACCATCCTGATTTCCAGAGGGCCTTTCAAAAGCCGGGTGATTGCCAAAATTGCAAATCCAATTTGTTCACAGATTGACCAGTGTGTGATCATTCCAATTATATTTGGCACATGTCAAGTGAAAGAATCAAACCTCCCTCTTTTTTGGATCACTTATAAACACTTCAAAAAATAAACTCTTCGATATAATTAGCTGCTGAAATGCTTGGCAGGTTGCCCTTAAAAAAAATCACCAGAAGAAAACACACCCCCTTGATTCTTCCCGAGCATATTCTTCAATAAACTACTCGGACCTCGTCCCCTGCACCTGCACTGATTAGTGTAATCCTCCTGACTGCCTGTGGGTATCCCCCAAAACTAGTTTTCCCACAAGTGAGGTCCAGGAACTGTGTTACAGCGAGAGCTGGACGATGTGTCAAGTGCTCATTGGGTCCCTTATCCTTAAATAACTCTGTTACTGACACATGTTGAGCTTTTCTTTTAGTGCATCATTGAAAATGCATGGCCCTGCCGAGCTGTCTGAAACCCTGTGTAGGAGCTACCTTTTCTAGCAAACATCTGCCTTGCCTCCTAAAAAAAGTCCTCTTCTGCCTTTTGCATAATCCTGCCAAAAGGCAAAGGAAAATTCTCAGCAGGTTAGTTGTTGTTGCTGCTATCTTGAAACACAAAAGCTCTTCCTCTTATTTCTTTATGGTTCTCATTTTCCTTCCCTGCGATTGTCATGAGAATAGCTTCAAAATGCTCAGAGGCTGAGAAACAGAAAAAAATACACTGCTGAAGAAGGAAAGCAGAATAGCAGGTGAATGTATCACGAAACCCAAACTTATTCAGCAAAACAACATATTTGTGAACAGCTTGGCAAGAAAAAAAACCACGCCTTTGGACTTTTTAAAGTCACTTTATACTTCATCATCAGAACACTGGGGACCTTCCATGGCTTAATCTTTAAAAGACATTACCTCTGCAGCTAATTTGCAGTCCCCCAGTGCTCTAACTTCCTCTCTGCTGTGTTAAGTCTCACCTTATTTCTGTAAATTCAGTTCTCAAGATTGTCCGAATCTTAAGTCCCCTCTGTGCTTGTAATGCTTCTCAGTGTTCTGCTTTTTTAGCAAAGTTTGTAAGTACCCATTTTGTGTGGGAAGATCATCAACTAAAATATTAAATCTGCTCCATCTTGTGACCAACCTCTGTCAAAAAAAGCCCTTTTCAGGTCCATAGATACCCGTGCGAAGTAACACCTCACTTTCTCCCTATTAAGTATTTCTGTCCTGATGATTGGTTTCCATTCTCCTCATCTTCTCCATCTCAGTTCAGTTCTCATGTAGGACATGATCAAAGGCTATAGCAAGTGTTTCAGACAAGTCTGGATAGTTTGGCTCTGGTTCATCACCCTTACCCGGGAATAGCTTATCACAAAAGCTGCCAGATAAGCCTTGCGTAATCCATATTTGGTAAGTATTGTTGCATTTCTTCCACATCTTATGTTTTTCTTCAAAATTGTTCTGAAATCATGAATACTGAGAAATGGATCAGTAGATGCCTGGTTTGTGTTTTTCTTTCATTAAATATAGCTAGTAAGTTTATTATTCTCTAGTCAAATGCTACCACGGTCAGTGTGATGGGTGTATTTATAACGGTTTCTACCAGACTTCCAGTTCTGTGTGCCAGTTCTCTCAGTGTTCTGGGATCATCTGATCCCACTGGCTGAACTGTGGTGAACTGTTTAAGACTGTCTGCCATCTAGTATACAGTAATGTTCATATCCATAAGTCAACACTCCCCATTTTCTATTAAATCTTCCCACTGAAAAGTGATGAGCCACTTCATTTTAGGAGTGGAAGTTTCTCATCATGGGAAAATTAAATTCTGAATTTATGTTCATGTACACCATCTTATGAAATCATGTGAGATGATTGCTACCCAAAGACTGCGCTTTTGGGAGAGCAATAGTTACGCTTCTAAGGATATGCAAACCTTCACACAAGTTTTATGAAAATAGTTTTCAGACAGGTAAGCTTGATACCTAGTGAGATACTGGAACTCCCTCGCTCCTTTTCATTAGGGAAGAAAACTACTTCAAAGAGAATAGATTAAAAACTTATTCTTAAAATCTGCTAGAGGATTTTGTTTTGTGTTGTGTTTCTCCTTTTTAAGGCAATGTAGCAATCCCCGCTTGTATGTACGGCGTTGGGACACTCTGCCTTTTCTTTATAAACCTTTGTCTCTGGATGTCTGTGCCCTGGCCCCCCAAGATCATTGCAGACAGAAACTTGGCTTCCAGACTCTCGGTGCAGAGAAGTATGGTTTTCTTTTCTTCCTGCATTTGACAAAAGTAGATTTGATAGTGTGTAAGCCACACCACTGGAATGCAGTAAATAAACAAACATTTAAAGGACATATTGGCAGCCTCAGCTAGTTTGTTTACCTAGCTCCAACTCAAATGACCTCAGCTAAAGGCATAGTTCAGGCATTCAGCTGCACCCTGAGTTCCTGCATCCCGCCCCCTTGACGGGAACAAGGAATGTGAAACAAAGAGCATCCTGACACTAGGCAGTATGCAGGAACAACAGACACAGAGGAGCACCAAGGCATTGGGACCACATTTGAGAGCTTGTGTCACATGCTGGAATCCCACATATTTCTGGTGATGCTTTGCCAACAGCTCCTGAGTGCACAAGGCACTGTGGGCACTGATTATGCTACACCCAGAGCATGAGATTCTGGGCAAGGAGAATCTTCCCATCCCAGAAGGCAAGTTATGGTAACGCTCTACTGCTATTCCATTCTCAGATCATTTTTATAAGCGGGAGGAAATGCAGGCCCCAGAGAAAGAAAGTAATGGACTCAATATTACAGGAATTCTCCGTCGTTCCCTCCTTTCAGAGGGCTAAGGCGCCAACATTGCGATGCATGCTATGAGATTCTCCTACTGCTATTACTCCGCTGCTGGGGAGTATCTTCACCCCAGGCCCCTCCTGGGGTCAGTGCTATGAATATCCCCTCCGGCAGAGCAAGCCGAGGCAGGCAGCAGCCACGGATGGCATTTGGCTTGGAGAATGTTTCGTTATGTGAACAGCAGCTTTCGCAATCGGATTCAGAGCTTGAATGAAGGTTGCAAGTTTGCAGGCTGCTATGCAAACACGTTCAGCGCTAGGTTGTAGCTTTACCCACTCTTTTATTTAATCTGGAGGGTCAAGTTGCAATGAACATAAGAAGTCTTTACAATCCCCTGTCCACTTGAATTTCCCCACTTCTTCCCCATTCCCTGTTCCTTTCCAGCAGGGATCAGGAGTCCAAGTTTTAGAGAGGTAACGAAGGAAAACAAATAGTTATGTGTCCCTTGTTCCTCTGTGGCCACATGAAATTGATTACTTTAATTGTCTAAAGAAGGAAAATGCTGTCTGCTATCAACTACAAAGTTAATTAAGAGTCTCAAAGGAAAAGTTTTGTCGAAGAAGAGGGAAAAATAAAGCCCAACCCCTATCCCTTCCTCTCCTGTAGCTTCAACACTAAACCAGAGTTATCCAGCTTTGCTTGAGGTTGTTTCTGAGCCATCCAAGTCCCCTCCATGGCCTCACAGGGAAATGGACATCTCTAGAGAGAAGTTTTAGTGGCCTCACAGCATCTCAAGCCATTAGGTTCTTAATTCTGTTGATAGCCTAAAATTAAGGGGAATTAATTGAGACCAGAATTTAATGGAAGTAAAGGTGCAAAAAAGACTGAAAAAAACGCTTAGTGCGGGCATAGGTAAATAAAATACTTCAACTACTTAAAAATTATGGTGTTTGCATCACATGGAGGATTTTCTGATACGATTAACAAGCAAATGGACAGTATTTATGTCAGAAGTGCACAGCCTGCCCTGAAACTATTCTGCTTATGTTTGGTTGGGTTTTTTCCCTCTGAGAAACTCTTCTTTTTTTAAAATATAAGAAAAGTCTGTGATTGCCTTATATATTCTGGTTTTCATTTATCTCAAATACGGCATAGAACCCTATTGCTGTTTAGTGGAAAAAGAGGAAGATTTGGTTATTTAAAGAGGCACCCAGTCTCTCTGGGATGCATAGATTGTGTGGGGTTTAGTGAAGAGCCATGCAGTTGTTATAGCTAAAACTGTTGATGAAAAGAGGTACAAATATGTTTTCCCCCTAAAACAACAAGACTATGTATGGGGTTGTCTTAGACTAAAGTTTTGCTTTTTGATGATCTTAATTATTGTGTTCTCTAAGAACAAACCAAATGTGTAAGGACAGATCCTGGCTCCTCCTGTATCCCCTTTGCAATGCCTTGATGACACAGCGAGATGCTGATGGTGCTGAAAACACCCGACAAAGGCAGCCTAATGCCACCCATTTCCCTTTCTCCAAGGTCCCAATGACTATGGTGACTTGGGTGAAGAAAAGAACGGATTGAGTGGCTGGAGATGGCACTACATGGCACCTGCAACAAACCTTCTAGGACTGGGGGGACAGAAACAAGGTGTAGTGTAACATCACTGTGTGCCAACCACTGCAGCTTTGCTATGTATACGTGAGCTCTTTATACAGTAAGGAGCTCAGGTGCAGCAAGCACATACAGCTAAAGCTAGATGTGACCACTCTGTGTAGGCAGAACTACCTAATGACCTCAGTTTAAGATGTAGAGGCCGACTATGACAGACAACAAACACAAGGACCTTACAAACATTCATGCCTACCTTTGACTGCAGTGGAGGTTGTGCGGAAAAGATTTCAGCTGTCAAGACTATCAGGCTGATCTAAACAGCAATGGTGTTTTTCAGAAGGTCAGCGTGGGGAAATAAGCAGTTTTTCCCCATTATATCACCCCCGAAGCATCTTTCTGAGCTTTGGTGGCCACCAGCAAAGTGTGGCAGCCTCGTAGAGCGAGTTTCCCAGTTGGGCTGCTTCTGCTGCTAACAATGCAAATTGTGGATGACAAGAAAGTCCTGCAACTGCATTTCAAGCTATAGAGCAAGTCAGAAAGCTCTCAGAGTTTGGTGTAACTATGCCAAAAGATAAAAAAGTCTAATACATAGATGAAATCACATTTCTTTTTGCCTGTGTGAGGCAGAAGGACCAAAAGTTGGTGGTTGTTTCTGAAAATGTTTGGGTTTGCTCTCTTTAAGTTAAAACACTAAATATCTTATTCTCATGTTGCTCTTCTCTTTTTTTTTTTTTTTTTTTTTTTTTTTTTTTGGTATTGTTTCAGCCCTATCAGTCTGAAAACAGAGGAAAGGCAAGATCTGTAGGAAGAGGTGCTATCTTTTGATATGGCAAATGATGCCTGTTAAGTGCTAAAACCAATCAACACCGCTATGTAGCCACCACAGTGTGTCCCCTGCCAACAGGGCTAAAAAAAATGTATAGACCGTTCACTAGTCCTTTTCTGAATGTGATGTGCTTCATCCAGGTATCAAGTAGAGAATGATACTATGAGGATAAAACTAACCAAGCTGTATACACCAAGGTGAACACACCCTCACTAATGTATGTAAACATCAGGTTAGCATTGGGAGAATACTTTTCATAAAGCAGGCACTTTGACTTTGAGCTCTCAGCCCTGTTCCCCTTCAAAAGCTGAACTTGAAAATTAACATGCATAATTCCAGTTGTTTTATGTACAATAGAAAATCTTCTTCCTGTTAAACTTTCTCTTCCACAGATGTCTTTCTCTCCTTTTATTCCACTGGGACTAATGACCTTATCATCTGTCCTCTTCTAAAATTCTCTACCACTCTACTGCATTTTTTTTTTCCAAATTGTCTAATTCATTGAAATAATCAAATTAAACGCAGAGCAATTGTTCTGTTCTCAGCCTTTCTCAATCTGTTCTTGACCTTTCTTAACTTCAGATTTGCTTCTTCTACCTCAGACCCACAGAAGGGTTATTTATCCCAAGCACTGCTTGTTTGTTTCACCTGTGTAGAGGTTTGCAGACTGCCACACAACCAGGATCTTTACATTTTTTGAAGGATTTCATTATTTTAATATTACATATAAACTGGCTTTCTTAAAGTATAAGAAAAAAAAGAATCCATAATGTTTTCATAGAATCACAGAACAGGCCAGGTTGGAAGGGACCTTGAAAGATGCTATCTGTCATGAGAAAGATCACCTAGTTAAGCCAAGATGTTAGACCTTATAATATTGAAGGTTTACAAAACAGTGGAAACAATGGGAATAATCTTGCAAACAGAACTGCTACTGAGTAGACAAAGGGATGTTTGGTGTTTAAGACTGTCCTTTACAGGCAATGAAAACTTTTGCACTTTCTGTCACTAATGATCAAAGATCTGGTCTCTAGTGTATTAAATGAACCATCAATCATCGTCTCCTTTCAAAGGACCATTAGTCTTGTGTTTCTAAACCGCTGGTTTCATGCAGCACAAAAGCCTTTGGATAAGTCGTTATCCTGGGACTAGACATCCCGTACTTGGTAACCCATGTGCTTCTGTGCGTTTTCAGTCGGAAATCGGTAATGTCACTTTTTTTTTGTTGGTATCAGTATTTTTGAAGAGGACAGAAAGGAAAAGTATATGTGTTTAAAGCTTTATTAGAACAAGAATCTTTCGTGCCTGTTATCTGTTAATATAGTTATTTTTCTTAATTTATATTCTTTCTTACTTTTGGACTTGTCATTTTTGACTATGTTTTTCTGTTATAATCACCTCGTTAACACATTTGTTTCTTCTGATTTAGTTTTTCTAGGAATTTCCTAATCAAACTCTCTTCCTTTTGCTTCTTTTTTTGAATTCTAATTACTTTGTCACTATTTTAGAAACTAAGAATTATGCCTATGAGTATAATTAATAATTTGGTTTGGTGTCTGACCTCTAAAATATGGGTTGATGAAGTTTTATGGCCAGCCTAATATAATTACTAATTTGGGGGTGGAAAATATTGGCATATTTTTTAAAAGAAAACACTTTTGCTCAAACTAGGCATTAATCCAACCAAAAGCAATTTAATTTGTTTCAAACTATCCAGGTTTTATCACAGTGACATTTTAAGGTTGGAATCAAATTTTAATTCGTCAAAATGGACCAACCTGGTATTCTAGGTGCCATCTTACTGGGGGGACAACATAGGGATAAGATGTGTCTTTTTGAGGATGCAGGTTTGTGCTGCCATCAGAGGTGGATGTCACGAGACCAATGACTGAGTGGGCAGCCGGGGGCAGGACTGACAGCCAGGGACAGGTCTGACAGCCAACTTGTCCTCATTGCATTGGGACAACAGAAGCAGCTACTTCTGGCACAAGGTGTTTTCCATCCAATTCCAAGCTGAAATCTCTACCTAGGACTCAAGTGGGCTGAATAAAGTTTGTAAGGAATTAGGTCACTCACTTCCATGCTCTGGGGATCACCTTAATGATTAGAGGCCTATTACAGGACCTAGGAGGAAATGAAGAATCTGTACAAGAGAGACTAAAAATCAAATATTTTTCAGGGAAAATGGCAGTGGTGTTATAGCTTCAGGGTCTCTGGGTCAAACAGAGAGTCATGGGTGTAATAAGACTTCCCTGTGCTTTAGCTGTTCCCCCTGTTCTGGTGGCAAACATTTTTCCTTGAAAACCAGATAGCAAAGACTTCCTCGTGATTGTTAACACATTATAAACAGTACAAATTGCAGGCCGGATTTTCAAAAGCATTCTCTGTCAGTCTACCTGTGACTCTGGAAATGAAAAACATTTCCCTGCCTGCCACCCATTGACTTCAGTAAAGCTGCTTTAAAATCCCTTACTATTTTCAGGTCACTGGCATTTTTTCACGGATCTGAAGTTAAACTTATGCTCACATTGTCTTACCAGACCGAGACCATTCTAAACGTTTTTTGAATCAGTGATTTTCCCCTCCTTTCCACATTCAAAATGGTTCTGTTTTCTCTTTAGTTTCTCCATAAATCTTAAGATACTGTCAAAACGCAACGTGATTTATATTCATTGTGCTTCATGTATGTTTCCCAAAGGTGCCAAAACAATAAGCCTTGGATAATAGATAAGTTATTGCTGATAACTCAACCAAGAAATATATGACAACTGTGATAGCATGGTTTGTTCTTAGCAATTATTTGTATTCTCTGAGAGATGGAAACTATTCCAGAGCTTGGGAGCAAAAAGCCTCTAATCTGGCCGTTAGGAAGAGAAGATAGATTCACTAAACTGCTGGGCTGCAGAGATTGCTTATCTCTTTGTCATTACGCTGGGGCAAAGGCAATTATTTCTGTCGAGCCTGGGCACAGGTTTGTCTCTGAAGGAACCTCAGATTGGGAGCACTTGATTTCTCCAGGGAGAAACATAATTTATCCTATTCATAAGCAAATAAGTAGGTTAGTAATTAACATGAGAAAAGCCTATATGAAGCAGATGGCAGAAAAGAGAAGCGCTTGAACCTCAAGTGACCACCGAACAGCAGGGCAAGGGCACGTGGACTGGTGCCGGCAGCCTCATGCCCTCTCCACCTCCATCCAAGGTCAACCAGGAGCAAGCTGCTTCGCTCAGGAAGGTACAGGAGCCGCGTCCATGTGGAGCAGGGACCGGCTTGACCTCGCCACTCTCTTGGTGGGGCTGTCGGTGGAGCAGCAGGAGAATAAAAGGGATGCAGAACTGACTGGATCCACGGTGTAAGTGCTGCTTAGCTGAGCGGTCTCGGAGTTGGGCAGTCCAGGAGCGGGCAGCAGCGCCGCGGTCTGCCTGGTGTGCACTGAAAGCTGGAGTGTCCCTGCAAAGATACGCAATATGAAATTCAAAATGGAACAGGGTTACATTATCAGCAATATGTTTGTAATAGCACAAACGGCTCCCAGGTCATAATCATGTGCAGTAAATGCTTTCCAGAGACCAGCAGAGTAACCGTGAACCCGAAAACCTCAAGGAATGAAAGGCACTGGGACCCCTCCCAGCAGCATAGTGTTACAGGCAACATTTCAAAAATACGACCGAGTTTAAAAATAAAGCAAATAAATAAGTAAGCACTTCGCCCTCCACCACTCCCCAGTACATAACTTCTTACTGAGAAATGAACCGGCAGCAGAGCTGGTTATTGAGATTGCCACGCCAGAGATGTAAGTCAACATTCACACCATTTTTTTCGGAGATCAAGGTACAAGGGCTACACATCATCTTGCCTGAGCTCCTTCAATAGCCAGAGGAAAGACTGCCCACCAAATACCCAAATCCTGCACAACAAGAGACTTCCATAGCTGAGATAGATGAGAACACCTGAAATGCTCTGACACCCCTCACTAAATTTGGAAAGGGGGACACATATGGGCTCTAGTGCTCGTATGTAGAACCTACTCTGGGACCTTAAACTACAGGGGCATTTCATGCCTCTTCTAGTCCTTCTTTCTATTTAACTAGTAGAATTCCTACCAGGAACAGCCTCTGGTGTGATTACCAGGGATCACAGGTGCTGGCAATACAATTACTGTGACTGTGCAAGGTCCCACGATATCACCATGGCTCATCCCACTGTTCAGTCCACCCCAGTGTTTCTCCCCCGAGCAGGACACTGCCTCCGAGCATGGACATGTTTGCATTTGCAGCACAGCTGGCTTCCTAGCCAAATAATCCTGAGTTTGAAAGAATCCTGTCACGAGAGCTAAATCTCCAGGGTATCTTTCGTGTAGAGCCGTATGACCAAAGGTCTCTGCTTTTGCATTCAGTGCTGTAATCCCAAGTGGGTTTGGGTGGGAGGAAAGGAGTGGTTTTTAATGGAGGCATTTTGATTTGTGACATAGCCTGTGAAACGCATCCTGCCCTCACTGGCTCCTGCGGCAGTCTGTTTAAGGAAGGCACTGATGGCCCCCGACAACTGTGCTGCCCGTGACAGGAACATCCAGGACCCCCAGGAGCTCGCCATTCCCTCGTACCCCGAAATGCCCATTATAACTCCTCCCACACCGTCAGGAGTCGCTGGCAGTGCAGTAGGAGGCTGCAGGTTACGCTGTGTTCAAACCTGGTCCTCCAGCTCAGCAGTTGCATCCCGGGTGGCCAATGCCTGGAAATACCGATGCCAGGGGACTCGAAGGGCAAACTGAACAAAAAGCAGCTTCCTGGGGTCTCCAAAGTGGGATCGAGAGAGGAGAAATGCTAGTTAAGAAGAAACTGATGATTATTCACTCTCAGTTGTTGAATACAAATGAGAAATGCATGAAAAAGAATCTCGTTTCTTAACCAATAATGCCTTAAGTTAAGTAATAAAACTCTAAAATGTGATGAAGCATGCTCTGCCTGCACCTGCCTATATTCACTGCGTATTGAGTCAATAAGTCTCCCCCTGCCCACGGCGCCTGGCGGAGGGGCGAGCACAGCCCAGGGCAAACCCACCGGAGGCAGGACCACCACACGTGTCCAGGCTGCGACACTGCTCGCAGGGGCGGCCTGGCCACCCACGGCCAGCCAAGGGTCAGATGCCACCACCGACACCCACCTGGGGACACTCAGCTCCCTCTTGCAGAACTTCAGGGTTAGAGGCGACCTGCTCTCCTCTGAGCCGCACTTGGTTGCTCCTCCTTCCTGACATCAGTGTCGATGAGAGGCAGAGTTAGGCAAAAAGGGTTAAATGACATCCTTGCAGGCATGTAGCAAAATCGCCGGCAGCACTGGGGTTAAATCTAAGGGCTGCTGCTCTTTATTTTGCCCATAGAAACAGACTGCCACTCTTAAAAATACCGTGAATTTTTAAACAAATGTTGTGTAGGTTTAATATAGATTGTTGATTAGTCCTTACAATCTTGCACCAGCAGTATCTAACATAGCAACTGTTTCCAAGTTAATAACATCTGATTCCTATAACAAAATCAATAGCAATTATTATTTACTACAGGAATAAATGTAAACATAATATCTCAAGACCACTACATTTAGCAGTCTTGGTTTCAGAACTCAAAGATAAGGCAACAGCGACCCTCCACAGGGATGAACCATAAGCAAATATTTGGATATGAATTTTTAGCCCAGCAGCATGCCTGTGTAGTTCCAAATTCTGGCAGCAGTTTTTAGCCTTAGAAAAAAATAACTCATCAGCCATTGAGTTTCAGCATTTTATGAGAAGTGATTTATTTTTTGTGTTCACCCCAATGAAAAAATTGCCAGTGCAGCTTTTGGGGGAATGCCCTGGGACTGTCATGGCACTTTTTTGAAAATAAACCATGTTTGGTGAATGGCATATAATTTAATGGGAGAAAAAGAATGTAAACAGAGTTGTGGCAAAAATTTTCTATTCTGGTCAAAGCCTGCAATATTTAAATAACTCAATGTTTCATTTAAAATATAAAGTAGTGCCTCGGTATTTATCTGTTCCCATGGATCATGACCTAGCATTTCTCAGTCACTGTAAAGATGGAAATGTCTATCTGCAGACCTCAGTATTTACCACCACAGCTGGAAGTAATGGTTTAGAGTTCCAACCTCTAGTTGCTGTTCGGGGAGATTACATGTAGTTTCCAGAAAATGTAATACTCGAAGATAGTCCCTAGATGTCACTAAATACCATGGCTGGTTTAAATACAAACCAAAACTTTTTGCACCAGGCAAGCACTTTTCACTCTGGAGACACGATGGATTCCTACTAGCTGGAAAATTACAGCTTTAAAAATATATATACATATATACAGATATTTTTTTTTTTTTTTTTTTGTCATTTAGTCCTTCCCTGTCAGTGGTGAAATAATTGCATATTGAAGATTAGGAAAGTTCGGGTATGAGAAGCTGCTCAAGCACCGATGTTAGGGAAAGGCTGGGTTTGCTCCCAAGCTCTGTCAGACCTGCCAGGTGGTTTGTGTCTCCTTCTGGAGGTGACTTACAGCCTGATACAGCAGCTTCTCAACTGAGAGGGAAAACTCCTAGTCATTCAGTGCTTCTGAAAATCCCTCCCTTTCTTTTTCTTGTATGAAATAACTTTCCCACTGCAGCTTGCCCACACCTCGTGCCCGTCTTTTCCTTCTCAGAGGCGCCCAGTCTTGTAAGAGCCCCCCCGAAGGCTGAGACCGGTGGGGAGCAGCAGCCATGGCCACCAGCCACGTGCCTTCCCAGACGCTGTGTTCGGTTTTAAACCCGGGCTGAGTTTTTTCTTAGTTCCCTGGGGTGGTGGCCGTGGGAGATGGCCTGTTCTCACCATCTGAAAACAGTTCAGGTGAGGTCTACACAGTGCCCTGGCTGCCTGATGAGCATCACCATTACAATATAGCATTTTTTTCACCACCCTGCTTATTTGTGAAACAACAATTTGGATATAACTCATTGCAAAAAACATCTTGGGAAGCATACTACTTTTTAAAATTAAGCAAGTCAGTGGTGTTTTCCTGCTGTAGGTGAATCACCTGCCGTAGGTGACCCTGTTCTGGCAGGGGGGTTGGACTAGATGATCTCCAGAGGTCCCTTCCAACCCTGACCATTCTGTGATTCTGCATTACGTGATAATGCTTTCTGCCCTGCCCCAACACAACTCCATTAAAGATGCCGGGACCACACTCCGGCACCGGACCAGACTGGCATGGAGCAGCCCATGCCCATACTTCTGCTCTCTCCAAAGCGCTGTGAGTGCATGCAAGCTGCCGTTTGATAGCACCTCCCAGCCTGTGATAACACGCCAACCACTCCTGAAAATAACTTAGAAGATTTCTGGCTGACCCAGACCAAAATTATATCAGAGACTGTTCCAAAAAATCAGCAGTGTGGGTAACTGCACTGCTGTTGGTGAGACTGACTTGGCACTGCTACCCCTACAGAGGTGGAAATACTGTCTCCTTGTGCTCTCCAAACAGGGAATACATAAAATAGAGGGAGGAACATCGGAATTATTTAAAACATTGATTAAACTTTTAAAGCTTTTCATTGCTTGGAAGTGTAAGGGCCATGCATAGCCATGAATGCTCATTATTAGCTTCCAGAGCTGGGCAGAGAGGAACCTAATGAGGTTCAACAAAAGCAAGTGTAGGGTCCTGCACCTGGGGAGGAAGAATGCTAGGCACCAGTATAGGTTAGGGGTGGACCTGCTGGGAAGTAGTTCTGAGGAGAAGGATTTGGGGGTCCTGGTAGATAGTAAATTGTCCATGAGCCAGCAATGTGCTCTTGTCACCAAAAAGGCCAATGGAATCCTGGGCTGCATAGGGAAGAGTGTGACCAGTAGGTCGAGGGAGGTCATTCTCCCCCTCTCCTCGGCACTGGTGAGGCCACAACTGGAATACTGTGTTCAGTTTTGGGCTCCACAGTTCAAGCGGGACAGGGAACTGCTGGAGAGAGTCCAGCGAAGGGCAACCAAGATGACTGAGGGATTGGAGCATCTCCCTCATGAGGAAAGGCTGAGAGAGCTGGGACTCTTCAGCCTCGAAAAGAGAAGGCTGAGGGGAGGCCTTATTATTACTTATAAATATCGAAAGGGTGGGTTGAAGGAGGATGGAGCCAGACTCTTTTCAGTGGTTCCCAGTGACAGGACGAGGGGCAATGGGCACAAGCTGGAACATAGGAAGTTCTGTTCCAATACACGGAAAAACTTCTTTATGGTTTGGGTGACAGAGCACTGGCACAGGCTGCCCAGGGAGGGGGTGGAGTCTCCTTCTCTGGAGATTTTCAAACCCCGCCTGGATGCAGTCCTGAGTAATGTGCTCTGGGCAATCCTGCTTTAGCAGGGGAGTTGGACTAGATGATCTCTAGAGGTCCCTTCCAACTCTGAAAATTCTGTGATTCTGTGATTTTCCAAGTGTGTTTTCAACACTTCTTTTATGCAGCGGCTAATCCGTCATCTTTCCTGGTAACATTTCTTTTTTAAAAAGCTTGTTATACTGTCTTGTTTTAATTATGTTCTCTGTGGAATTATATCTGTATATTTTCTGCATATTTTCTGCAGAGAACTCCCCTTCACACCAAGAATTTTAGTTAAGAGGCTGCCTTTGACAAACAGGAGGCCTATGGGGAAGATTTTCAAAGGTGGATGTGACAGGTGATATTTTTGATCATCTGCCTTTACATTGCAGTACTATAAATTGTGCTACACACTGGTATCATCTACACTTATTGGTGTCTAGCATTTCCTTGGACTCCCAAAGCAGCCCAAAAGGGAGTGATATTTTTGGCATGAAATGTGGTAGTCAGAGTGTTTTTTTCCTTATAAAAATGAAAAATACTTGCAAACATTAAAAACACTCCCAAGTGGAAAAGAGGTTACATTTAAAATGGAAAGCAAGAAGAGATTACATTTAAATTAAGGAAAAAAAGCAACCAAAAAAGTCTCACAGGGTTTGTGCTTACAGAAGAGAGGCTGTAAACCAGAAACATGCTCCACCAGCAAATCCAGGCAGGTGTTGCTGTTGCAACCTCTTAGTCACACAGCACTGCCTTCTTTGCCAGAAAAACACCCGAGGGTGAGGATTTATTCTCAAGGTCAAGACATCTGGCAACTTTTGTAGAGTACATTAAATTATACCTGGATTTATACTGTCTTGACTACTTAAGTGCTCTGTTCTGCACACTGGGATGGCACAAGTTTAGCGCTCTCTTAACTTTTCTTCCTTATCCCTCACTGGTAATTCAGCTACCTCTGGTGGTGCTTATTTGGCACTTCTGGAGCAAAGCTTTTAGTTTGTCTCTGATAAGTCTAGGCCTAGGTGGACAAAATTAGAGCAATTTAATACAGTTCTTGTATTAGTTCTGTATCAAATGGAAATAAAACGATAAACAAGTGGCTGGGAAGAAGCAGGCATGGGGTGAATCATAGGAAATCAAAGCTGCTCACATACATAGGTGTGGATTTACTGTAAACATCAGCACTGCAAGAGTATACACAAAGCATGACTCTGCTCTACAGCTCTCATGCCATCATTCCCTTGGGACACTGTAATTATAAATAGTACTTACTTTTTGTACTGCAATAATGCCTAAGAACCCAGCCACAAAACTCGCTTCAACTGCTCTATGTGCTCTACAAACAGAGGACGAAAAGCTGGTTTGACCCAATAAGTTCTGAGGCCTTTCAAGGTCTCAACACCACAGCTGCAGATGCTCTGCTGCTGTTAACGCTGACAGCTCACCTCTTCATCCCAGGGGCAACACTCATCAGGCATCTAATGAGGGCAAGATCAAGGGTGTTTCTAGGGGGTCTTGGTAAGGTGGAATGGAGGCATCATAGGAGGGAGAAAGTTAGTGTTTGCTTAAAAAATATAAAAAGCAGGTGATGGAGGTTTATTTTTGGCTGAGTGAGGAAGGCTGTAGAAGAGCTAATATGTCACTAATGTGTTAGAGATGATGATGTTGCAGTAGCTGAGATATAGTAGGTGGGAACCTAAATGAAAATCTTATCTGAGTGGATGGACAGGAAAGATCTATTTTACAGATGCAGAGTCACAAAAATTCAAGGACAAGCTCAGTATAAGTGCACAGATCCAAAGTGGTGGAAGAAAATCGCTGTTATGGGCCTGCATGATAGGGAAGATGAGTTCCTGATGACTAAGAAAGAAGATGGAGGAAGGCATGTGCAGGAGAGCATGTGGGATGGGCCATACTGATTTTGACACCTATATGTTCCCAGGAGATCTGAAAAGAATCAAGTTTTGAGTCTGGGCAGGCAAGAAAAGCTCCAGAGCAGAGAAGTGAAATTCTCAAGTTTCCAGCACACATTTGTGTTTATGAAGGAGATTACCTAAAATTATTTGTGTGTACATGTTTGAAAAATGAGATTATGTGAGAAATGTGAGACGCACTTGCCAGCTGGTGAATGCTGCCAGCTCCCGGAGAGCGGGTTGAAAAGATCACCAGGGCTTTGCTGTTGCCACTCTGGCACATTTACATCCAGTTCTCTGACAACAGCCACTCACAGACACTTGAATATGGGTGGAGACTTTCTACTCCTCCCCAGAACTCCTCAGTCTTCCACGTACTGAAAAGTATTGTATTTATTTTGTAACACTGAACAAGTTCAGACCTTGTTCTTTCGTTCCATCACCTTGTGCTGATCTCCTGAATATAATTCAGGATGCAAAAGGTTCAAAAAATGTGTCCCAAAAACTTTTCCTGGTCATACATAAAATAAATTGTATTTCATATTTTAATTATGTGGTACAATGAAAAAATAAAGAACAATGCAATATAGTTATGGCATATAAAATGCACATAATATAATGATAAAAATTGTATGCAGTTGATTATTGTACAGATATTTAATGAAAGCAAGCATAAAAGTAAGAAAAAAACCCTACAAAATTAAGGGGTTTTTTTTAATAGGGTGTTATTGGGGCAGAAAACCTTATCTCACTTAGGTAAATTTATGGTTTTGTAGTATCTACAGATAAGAATAATCACATGTAAACAGCTGCAAAGTTAGCACTGAACCTCCTTTTCATTATCTTAAATGGTAATATAAAATCTCAGTCTATATAATGTAAGTGGATGTGATAAGATGACTGTAAATCACTCCAAAGAAGGGAAAATCATCTCTCTTGGCTACACAGCAATAAACCTGGTTTTCTGACTTCTTGCTCACAGAAAGCCCCGAGTCCTTTCTGCCTCTTACTTATGGAGTTCCCGTGGCATCTCACTTCCCATTAACCTAAGGAAACCTGCAATGGCATAAGATGCTCGCAATGGCTGCCCATTCAAGCCAAACTACTGCTGACGATACCATGTTTTAGCACTAATATTGTTTCCTATGTCACCTTATAGTAAAAACTCCACTTCAACAATCTCAGGGAGAGATGAAATGATACACCTACACCTTGTGCTGAGGTACCTGTGAAAAATCACCAGGGACGAGGAGCTACTCTTAGACCTGAGTAATACTTCAGGGAGGATTTTGGACATGTCAACTGAATAAAGGCAAAAGCACAAGTCAGCGTTGTTACACATTTTTATCATTGCCTCCTTTCTGCTCCTCACCAATGTTTTTGATGAGCATGTTTCAAAAAGCTGTTTCCAACTCTCTGTGGCTTTGGGAATCGTGCGACCTGTGAACTGAGCATCCAACCCTGGGGACCCTTAACACATCCTGGAAAGTGTTTGTGTGAACCCTGAAGACAAATTTCAGGTCCTGAATAAGCAGCTCCGCAAATACAGGCAAGGCAGCCTGTGGCTATGTAGCAGACCTGCAAAAGCAGAGCAGAGGCTTCAGCAGCACACAGGCTGAGACAGTGGTGTCTTGCCATTGCAGGAGAAGCAAGCTCCTGGTTGAACAGGAGGTTAGCCTCCAAAACAGCCAACATACGTTAAGGCCCCATCTGGAATACTTATGTTGATATGTTTGTGTTGATAGTTTGACTGCTGCACTTGGAGATATGCCCGTAGTTGGACCAGAGAAAAGCAGTGAGAACGATGAAAAGTCTGGAAATCTCTGCCCTATGAAAAAAGGTGGCCTTCTTGGGATGAGAAGAGAAGATACCAAAGACTGTTGCAAAGCAGGGAAGAACCTGTTCTCTATGCTCACAGTGAGCTGAGCATGCAATAACATGCTGAAGTTGCAGCAAGAAAAATTCAAGTTTACCGTTAGCATTTTTTTCTCTAATCATTACAGTAGTGAAGCACTGATTATGTGGAGGTTTGTGGAACCTACATGGTTAGAGGTGGAATGACAGAGATATCCGTGAGAAGAGGGGGATAGACTAGATGACCTCCTCCAGTCCCTTTCAAGCCTAGGAATTATCATTCTATGATTTAATGAATGATGTCAAGTAGTTGCAAATTTAGAATGTTTCCACATTCCACTGCAAATCTCATAACAACTTGAGACACCACCTCTATATTTAAAGAGAAAACCCTACTTTAATCCAAGGAAAATCCATCTTAACTACAGTTTCCTTCTACCTATAGTGGCTGCTTTTCTTTTGACATCTGTACTACTGAAGTCTTATTAAATCATCACTTTAAAACACTGTTCAAAACCTGAATTTTTAAATAGTTCCCTCGTTTGAAAACAAACAAACAAAAAAATCTCAAATAAGAAAAAAAAAAGAAACAGAAAAAAACCCACATGAAAGCCGCACACTTTATCCTTTACAACCCCTACCTTATCTCTTTTTCTAGAGCCAGGCACTGTCGGTGCTGTAATTTCTCTGCATGCGTGGCAGCGCATTTGATGCTGGACTCCAAGTCCTCAAATCAAAACTATCATTCTATAGGCAAGATCAGCCATGCCACTTTGAGACCGCTGATGATCTGGGATCAAAGGCACAGCAATGTACTGCCTTTACACCTGATTGCTACAGCGACAAATCAGATTTGTCTGTCAGTCCCAAATTCACCATGCGAAGTGCACCGACATGATAAAAATTTCATTAAGCAGCTTTATTTTTTCCATATAACAAACTTCAAAGGAGAGAAGAATTTGGAAGAAAAATGATATAATATAAGAAAAAAACCCACAACTCCAAATGAAAGGGCACCATGGAGAACTGGGACGTTCCTTTGCAGAAGTATTACATGCCCACAGCTGAAAATCACTCCACAGCATTGAAAATCAGGCCAGCGTTATTTAACCAAGACGAGTCATTTTCCATATATCATTTATCAGTAATAACCTCACCAAAGAGTAACTAAGTGCAGAGTTTGGCCTCAAATATTTCTGTTGCAGTAATTTCTTCTGCTTTTTATGGAGAGGCTATTTCTCCCTTCGTGATATTACTGTCGACAGGAATCAGCGAGTTCCTAATTCCTAATGAGACTGAAGAATGGCACAGATTAATTTGAAAAGAGACCATCTTGGAGAGTTGCCAAAAACGACTGAATTCTTCTTTTTTTTTGCTTTGAGGAGATGCTAACGCCCTTCAGTTTCCCATTAGTGTGTTGCACAGGGTGAGGCATCCGAAGAACTGTTCAGGTCCCATCAGACCCTCTGGAGGAAAACAGCTCAAGTCTTTGTGACCTTATAGGCAGAACATTTACACTGATACGTGCAATCCCCTTAACTCATGTCACGGAACACTGATTGCAGCAAATAATTAGATGTCAGCAAATTTAAAAATGACAAAGGGCTCACAACCTGCAATTCCTTTTTATTCTGTGGTGTGTTTCAGCTATAGTGGCTGCATCACATACTTTGTGTCCTAGAGATTTTATTTTGTTTTACTTCACCTTTTTTTCACATATGCCAGGCAGGCAAGCCCCACTAACTTATTCTTGATCAGTAACATGCGAAGTAAATCCCAACTTCCAAATTTTGACTTCTTTTTTCTTTTTTTAGAGGCTGTATTTTTTTTTGCATTGCAAGCAAATGTAATGGCTTGTTCTTTTATGTAATTTCTGGTGCCTTCATTCCATACCATTTCATGCATATTGAACAACACAGAGTCTACCTTGCAGACAATAAAAAGAAAGAAGAAAACCAAATGAAGAAAAAAACCAAGATTAGAAGAAAAAAAAAAAAAGGCATTATTTCCCAAAGTGTCCTCTTAAAATCAGTACTAGCTAGTGAATATAGGGCCATACGGTAACCTAAATCCCATCTTTCTGTTCAGGACTGGCTTCTAGGAACAAACCAGTTTCCCTTTACACTTTTCATATTTTTATAGTTTGACGTATGACAAGGGTAGAAAAACCTGTGGCCTTAGGGCTCGAATTCAACCCATGACTTTATTTTGCAAGGCATGTGAGTACGTGCTTTTTTCATATAATTGTTGGGTAAACAATTGTGGTTAATGTTTGGCCTAAAAATGTTTTTGAAAAGCGTAGTCAGCTTTTGGCAAGGACTAGTGTCCCCGCCCTGAACATATCCTATTCAAGTGATGGCTTTTTTTGGTATTCAGGAGTCCCAACACCAAAAATTGTAAAAGGGAGCTTGTTTATCACACAGAGGGTATCCATGATATATCTGGTCACAAGATGCAAGAGAAAAGGTAGAAACATAGACCCAAGAGAGGAGTTATAGTCATATCTTGCTGCAAAATTACTTGAGATATTATGCATACACCATTGGCCAGTGCAAGAGCTTTCTACACTAAAATCCTCATGCCTTGTTTGCATTTAAAGTTGGCACTTTGGAGGACTGTTTTCTTTTACACATATCAAATAGAAGACATATGCTGCATATAATATAGCCTGGGTGTAGTAATTACATTTTCTGTCATTTAGTGTTCCTGGTGAACCAAATCACCTCTATTGTAATTATACGGGCTTCCAAAAATTTTGACCAAGGGTGAATTGTGTTCATTCAACTTATTTTAAACATTGCAAACAGTAGGTTATGCATTCTAGTATTATGGAGGGATTTCCGTTAATTCATCCATGATCTGGTGATACTTAGATTACATTTGGCCTAACTGCCGTTAGGAAATCTGATGTTCGGTAGGTAGCTTTTTCCTAAACACTGTTCTGACATGTGCAATACATTTTCTGCCATGCAATTCATGCATCCAGTACAAGATAAGGAATCAGTTTTATACAAGTTGGTTCCAGTCTGGTGGAAGTTTCTGCTACTCAAGTCAGTCGGGTAAGCTTGATTTTTGTTTAAAAAGTTATCCTTTTGGACTTTTGCCAGCCCCAACCTTTTAAAAATCAAATCATCCACACACACACACACAAAAAAAAAAAGTATGACCAATTTAACTAGAAGACTTTTATCAAACATGAGATTGTGGCAGTCTGTTTGTTCTCTTTCTGTTATTTTCTCTTAAGACATAAGTTTTAAACATTTCTGGTTTTTAATGAATGTTGTGTTTTTTCATAACCCTATGACTTCCATAGCTGAGGTTTAAGAAAGTTATCAAATATCAGGAAACCTAAGATAAAATTACAAGAGTTGTTACCACTTCGACTGCATGTACAAACAGGGAGATAAGCTTGCCATGGATGAACAACTTCCAAATATTTCTAAAACCATACTCCAACTTGACACCATATCTTTATCCTTCAAACTTATCTCCAAAGGAATTATTTAGTATGGTCAATCACCTGTAAGAATCACATTTACTATAGGGGTGATTTGTAGCCTATCGTTTATTCCCTGGGATTGTCCAAAAGAAAGAGTAATTCAGAATTTTTCCTTGATGGATATTCTTATGTTATTTCACCCACAAACCATACAGTCTCACGTTTTCATACGGGCTTCTAGATTTGAGTTATCCAGCTATGAACATGCCTGTCCATATATTTCATTTTAGACAGTCCTGCTGTCCCTGCACAGTTTATGCTGACCTTGAAATCCCAAGCCTTAAAAATGCTTCAGACTTTCTGGTTTTACATGTTGAAGTTCTTAAAAAACCTCTGTTTTTCAACTTTTATTGATACTTTTCTGTATAGGCAGTAGTTTACTTGAATCGAGTATCATATTCAAAAGATGACTAGCAGAACTAAAATTAAAGAAGCAGAAAAGCTAGAAAAATACACTGTGCCTTTCACGTGGATTTATATCTTTACAGATATTCTTATGTTAGTTATTTCCTTTAGGGCAAGTCCCGGACCCAAGAGAAATTTTCTTGCTGCTTGGCTTTGATGAGATTAACGGAGCAGTGGTGCCCATCTCGCATTCAGAGGAGGGAGGAATGTGCTGAGTCTAGGGAGACATCATTGGTGGCGTGAGAAGAAGAGATCCCTTTTCCCTGAGAGGACTGTGGCCACCAAGATCTCAGGATTGCATTGTCATGAAACCATTTTAAAGGAATTCAGATGCTCTCAGCCCAGTGGCCAGCTTCAAGTCACCTGACAGCTTCAGATAAAGAGATTCATGAATGCAAGGTAGTTAAAGCATCTCATCTCTAAACCTATGATGTCCCTAAAAATGGCAAAGGGAGTGTAATAGGTAACACCTCTGACCAGAGTAATAAATGTGTTGAGAAAGAATCTACTTAAAGGTTGCTGCCCATTGCCCTAACGAGCACAGCTACCATACTGCTTAGATGTAGTACTAACAAACTAGAAGAAGTACTAACTTCTAGTTAGTACTACTAGCTACCTGGTAGCACTGGTGTCACGCTAAATCTCAGAGGAAATGTATTCTTGCTTTTAATATAACTTCCAAACTCCGAGTGGACTTTCTACCTCAAGCTTTATCTACTTCAGACTGTGAATTTACCTTAATGTGAACAAACTTTAGCCTTCCGGCTAAGAGGCAAGGTGGGATGGTTCCCTCTTCTCCAACAGAGATAGTGATGGAGGAGCTAATTTCTTTTTGCATAAGGGAAGCAGTAGCCTCCCAAGTATTCAGACATTTGTTATGGTGAGAACAAATGAATGGCGAAGGTCATCTAGCCTGTAGATGAGCCTAGTTCTGCCATATTCTTCCTGAGATGGCATGACAAGAAATGTGCAAAGAATTCAAGATGAGAAGTGCCATGATTAAGTTCTTAGCTTCATTTTTTTTCTTTTCCTGACTAATATGTAGTGTGCCTTTGCAACCACAGCTAAGCACTAGGCTGACGCCTCAGGAGAACTAGCCACAACAGCTCCAAAACTTCGTTTTCTGAGCAGTAGCAGCTCATTTAGAATCCATCACTATACATGTATAGTTATTGATATTTTTTCCCATGTGAATTTCTCTGCATTTAATGACATGGAGTTTCATCTGTCATTTTGCCATTTAATATCATGAGCTTCTTCAGTAACATTCTGCATTCGGTTTTGCACGTGCTGAATAACTCCTTATCCACTGCAGAGCTTCACCTCACTAGTAATGCCTTTATTCCAGGCTAATTCTGAACATGTTGAACAGTACAAAATCCAACCCTGATCTTCAGAGGTTTCTCCTGATGGCTGTGATCTAAGCATTTATTCTTATCCAAGCATTTATTCTTATCCTTAGTTAGTCCAAAACCTGATCTTGTCTCTAAGCCAGTAAAAACCTGTTCTGTCTAAAAGTCACTCGAAAGGAATATCATCAAAAGGTTTTGAAAGTTAAGGGACATCATAAGAATCGGTTCATCCCTTATTCCAAGGGCATTTTAGCTTTTAAAAACATGACTTCCATATGCCAAGCACCAAAAAAAGAGGATGGGGGCTAAAGGCAAGGAAGAGAAACATTTTGGCCATTTATACCTTTGCTTAGCATTGGTATTCCTTGTTAGGGGTACCTTGTCTCACGGTGACTTCTTAAACCTTTTTATGACACAGCATGCCTTGTTCCCTCCTTTACCGTTATGGAAACTTCTCACTTTATCCCAAATCGCAGGCTCCTAGCCCAAGAGCACTCACCTCCCGAATCCTCTTAAGCCAGGGTTTCCCAGGCCCCTCTTCTCACCTCTTCTTCCCAGGCCCATGCCCCCCACCTGCCCTGAATGTCCTAGCTGGCAGGGTTTCTCCTCTCTTTGTTCCCCAAAGTCTCTCCCATTGGAGAATGTATGCCACTTAAAGGGAGGCAGGTAACTGCATGGAAGATAGTTAAGATCGCTTTGTGCTGAAAATTAAAGCCCCGCAGCCCTTTGCCACCAGCAGCCCCTCTAGGCGTAGTCATCACCAGTTAGCTGGTGGTCCTCACCACTGTCAGCCTCCACTTCAGTGCAGCTGGGCTTCAGTGAGGTCTGAATTATTTTCAGTGCCTCCCCTAGTAGCTAAACATTAGCTTGGAGAATATTTACTCTTCAGTGCTGCTGTAGTAGTGGCTACAGTGCACACCTCTTGAGACACCTATGAGTTATCTCCAAGAGAGATTCATCAAGAAGCTGGGGAAACTGTTGAAGCCAGCAACCACTTTTTCATTTAAAACAAGATGTGCCGTTATTTTAGTACAGTTTACTTTACTAGCATACAACAAGGCAGCTATTCTGCTTCATAAAGATGCAGTTTTAATGGTTATAATCACAAAACTCAATATAATTATTTCTTATAAAACCATGATTTTTCTTCTAGGACAATAAAACATTTTTTTAAGACCCAATTTCAGATGAAGTGTTATTAACAGTAATTGGCACAGTTCGGCAATTTGGAACTTTGCAAAATTAAAGGTTTAGTCTTCTCTTTTCTCACTGCAGGCCAATATAGAGTTTCCTGCTAATCTTTCCCTGAACACTCTTTGACTGCACTTTTCTTAGATTTGAAGGCGAAAAAGGGACCGTTATGATCCTCCTGCATACCATTGACCAGTTTTTCCAGAGCTGATAGTTTTGGTCAGCCTATGGCAACATTTCTCACCTGGGGGGATGTGACACAAAGTGGCCTCCAGAAGACAAGTGAGGGGTTGTATAAAGGATTTCAAATTGTGTTATTGATCCAATACTATTAATACACCAGAGACAGTACCTGGATGTGAGCCTCATGCTATTTTTCACAAAAATCTCACCCAGACCACATGCAGATTTGATAGGCTTGTGATTAACATCACCAATAGAATTTTTTAATTTCTACAATGGATATAAGATTAGGTCTCTTTTAAAAGTGAAGAGACAAACAAAACCTCTGCAAGCACTCTAAACCTAAATCTGAAAAAGTTGAAAAAGGCTCATGCAAAAGCATGTGTTTTAGCAAGACTTTCAAAGCTTAGACAGTCCCTGTGCAAGTTGTGACCATAAAAGTCAAGCTTTTAAAACATATGGATTTCACTTTCATTACGTAGTTTTAAAATAGAGAAGGGCTAAAAGGTGATTTTGAGGATCTCTTAAGAGCAAAGTTACATCTAGATCCTCTCAATTAGCTGAATAGCATGCTGCACTGAGTAGGCATGCAGATGCTCTAAACCGTTTCTGCTGGTTCCCAATTTTAGGTATTTATAGACGTCTCTGCTCAGTAGTTATCTGTCTCCTACATTACTATAGGAGAGCCTCTTTTGCAACACGACTTCTGAAATTCCTCCTGGTTTAATTTTGCCCCTTTTCAAATCTCTTCATAAAAGCAGTGTTAAGAAAAAACAATTGCCATCTGACTGAGAAACAGAGTATGGAATCTGAACCCATGCCATCTTTTGGAACTACATTTCTAAAAATGAGGCTAATATGTTCATAATGCTACTGCTGATAGAACTTTCACTATTGCAGTGGTAGAGAAGGCTGTTATGGGATAATACATATAAAATATTCTTCTGATAAATAAAAGATTAACTTCTCTATGTGAGACTCTGTAGAATACAGATAAATGAAGGAATAAGAATGAACTGAACCTGAAGCACATTTTTATTCCTCCAACTTGCCTGATATAGAGAAAATAGTAAAGATCAAAAGAAGGGGAATCAATAGGATTAGTTTCAAGAACACTGCAGTTGAGTTTCTGATAATCCTCTCAAATAAATTGTTACTTTTTCAACCTTTTTCAACTAAACTTTGCCTCCCATTTGGTGCCATCAGCAATGCTGATCCATTGCTGCTTGCCTTACTTGCAGGAGTACTCTAGACAGTCCTTTTATATGATGCCCCAATGGATTATCTGAACAATTTCCCATTGAAGGCAGTGAGTAACCACTGAGTGCTGAGGTAATATAATTTCAATAAATCAATTCCATCTGAAATGGCATATAATGGCCAAACTAGATAATGGAAATGGAATCTAGCCATATCCCTTTGCGAAATGCCAGTTTAATGTGAAATAAAAGCCATTCATCCTTCCCACTCTCTAAATCTCATCAGTTAAAACAAAGCAGAATTGTCAATGCTGAAACTGGGGTGAAGGCACAGATTCGGGGAAGGAAGCAGGTAACAGCAAGTTGGGTGGTGTGATAGTGGGCCCCCCAGAGGAGGGCCACGAAGATGATCCGAGGGCTGGAGCACCTCTCCTATGAGGAGAGGCTGAGAGAGTTGGGGCTGTTCAGCCTGGAGAAGAGAAGGCTCTGGGGAGACCTTATTGCGGCCTTCCAGTACCTAAAGGGGGCCTACAGGAGAGCTGGGGAAGGACTTTTTACTAGGGCATGTAGGGATAGGATCAGGTGGAATGGCTTTAAACTGGAAGAAGCTAGATTTAGAACAGATATTAGGAAGAAGTTTTTCACTGTGAGGGTGGTAAGGCAGTGGAACAGGTTGCCCAGAGAAGTTGTGGATTCCCCATCCCTGGAGGTGTTCAAGGCCAGGCTGGACGGGGCTTTGAGCAACCTGGTCTGGTAGGAGGTGTCCCTGTCTATGGCAGGGGGGTTGGAACTCTGTGATCTTCAAGGTCCCTTCCAACCTAAACCATTCTATGATTCTATGATTTTATGATTCTATGATACCTTATCCCTGGAGGGAATATGGTTTGCCTCCATCCCAGGTGTAGAGTACAGACTATTCAGCAATCTGAAAGGTATTGGCTGAATATTGGTTTAATGGCTTAAATCATCACCAGTGAATAAAAGATTCAGTCCCTTCCCTCCTCATTTCAATAAGAGTGGAGGTCAAATACACAGGGTCAAACCCACCTCTCTGACCTCAAATGAGATTTCCCTAAGTATCTGGTTATGGTGTAGAAAACAAGGTTGAAGATGCTTTCTCCTCTTCCTGGTGGAAACTGCTATCACTCCCCAGTGAAAAGCACAAATTGCACAGGGCAGAGGAGAGAGCTAGCAGAAGAATGCCTAACTTAGGGCTGTGGTTAGGACACATCTCAGAAAGTGGTGGGTGCTAATGTAAGCCATCTCAGGTTTTGGAAAACATTAGCTGTCCAAGGCAAACAGCTGTTTCATAAACTTCAACTGGAAGTGAGGTTGTGACAGAAAAGGTTGGGAGCCACTTGGCAATGCTAAGAAGAGGACACATCCCCTCTCCCCTTCATCCAAGTATTTGCCTAGGGGCCCAGTTCTGTCAGTGTGGGGCCTCCCATAGAAATGATGTAGGAGAATATCTGCATTGAGGGATGGTCCAAAGATAGGCATGGAGCTGCTGAGATGGGACAGTTCAGGGCACTTGCAGAACTGGAGAAGAGTAATGAGTCCTCTGGGTGTTGCATGGTCATCTTAGATGCCTTCAAGAGTAGGGGCTTTCGAGTAGAGGGGGAGGATAGGAGAGAGAAAGAGATTTGTGGTTCACAGCTTGCAATTTTGGTATCTGAAACCTGCCTAAGTGCTGGTTTGGCTCTCAACCCAAGCTATGCTGTGAATAGCAATCATGTCTGAAAGCTTAACACAGTACAGCAAGACCTGAGATGACAAGAAATGAGCTCTGTGGAGGCTGGAAGCTAGAGCAACATTTCAAGGCAGGAGACAGTGTTAGAGGTGCAGAGAATGAAGGCTTTGATGGTACTCAGATGAGTAGGCATGAAGTGTAAGGAAAAGGCTGCAGTGTTCAAGCTGAGAATTTGTTTTGGCAGCAAGGATAAATAGGAAGAAACACATTTTTCAAACTGACGTTGGAAAAATAGGAACAATATTTGGCAAAGTCTTTGCTCTGGTAAAGAAAAGGAGACAGAAATGGCTTGTATAAGTGGTAACATTATAGTTACCTAGTATAATCTGTCCACTGGTAACACAGATGTTTGGAGAGAACACAGACAGCAAACCCAGGCATCATTTCCTAAGAGCCATTAAAAATCTGCTCAAATAAAAGAAGGAAATATGAATTTAATTAGATTAAAAAAAGTAAGATGATGCCTAACATTAAAATGAATATGCGTTCAGACATCTGCCTGGGTGTATAAAACAGGGAACGGTTCAGTCTTGCAAGCTGATCTTTCCTTAAAAACAACATCATGACTCAGATAATACCCCAGCTAATAAGACAAAGTGGTCAAGGGGGCTTTGTGATTAAGATAAAGTCAGACACTAACCTTCTGCCCTCAACACATTTTTAAGCACAAAAGCTCTATTTTGACAACTCACTGCATGGTTACAGACCTTTGTACCATCTTACAGCCCATTCCTTGAGCTGGGATCCATATGTCCATCAGTGCAGAGTTAGCTGTAGGAGCCTAAGGGGTCCATTCAGTGCCATCAGCAGTGACCTGAAGTCCCTCTGGTAGGCCACTTCATGGGGCACATGTAAATGGGCACAGGAAGGATTAAATTAATCTGTCAGTAACAGTTTCTTTAAATAGTGTTGTGTTAAACATGCATACATGGGTTAGCTTAGAAAAGTAACCCAGGAATTTAAATATGCACTACATGAAATTGCTCCCCCTGAAATATCTCCTTGGGGAAGGCCTCAGCAGGACAGGGGAAATTTCTGCTGCAGGAGACACTGGTGGGAGGAAGCATGCAAAATCCCACTCAGCTGCTTTTTCTTTGACAAACTGGTGCGGAGTCTAATGCTGTGTCAGATCCTCCAGCTTGAGTCAAACAGATGCATGACTGGAGCCAGAGTCTTGAAATCAGAATAAAAAACGGCTGCAGAGTGAGATGAATGAAAGCAGAATTTGACTACTTCACAGCTTTATGCACTTTGCTCTTCAACACTTGGGTATTCTTAGCAAACTAATTGTCATTAGCGGAGAAAGCAGGAAGTTCAGAAAATGAGAAGCACTAATCACAATAAATTGATTTTAATGCATCTAAAAATAAAAGGCGCAGTACTTCTTTCAGATATAGCTGCAGAGAAACTGATTCATTGCGCTTAAAATAAAATTGAAATTCTGAATTAATTCTCGAGGGGAAAGGGAGCTAAGGAGCTCAGGCAGGATCACCACAGTGCTCTACTTCAGTACACCAGGAAAACTGTATTCCTGTAGCACTGAAGTTCTACAATAAGCTGCACTGTGCTTTGCTGCCATATTTGGTTGAAGTTTCTCCTACCTATGTGTTCCTCCAACTCAGAGGCTAATTCAAGCTTCCCTCAGTTTATCCCCTTTTCCTTTCTGACAAAGGAGCGGTGTTAAGTCCATTACATCCCTGATTGTCAAGCATCATGACATTTTAACCAAAAGACTCCTAGAAACCTTTTCAGCTCCAGCAACCAATGAAACAATGGAAGAAAAGTCAGAGTTGTCTGATTTTCCTTTCCTGCTTAAATCTTCCATAACAGCATGTTAATTAATTAGTCACTCAGAACCATCAAGAGTTATCCTGTGCAAAAAATACATGAAATTCTTAAGATGTCAGGTTAATGACTCAAAAATTAATAGGTTCCAGGTTTAAGATTATCTAAGTAACTTTATGCAATATGACGCAGCCTTTAGGTATATGATTACTTCCTTTTTTCCCCTACCTCGGGGGAGAATTATATCCATTTGGGATATAAAATGGAAAATAGATTTATTGGAAAATGTTAGGTGGGAATGGACCTCTGGAGGTCATCTGGTCCCATCCCCTGCTCAAGGCAGGCCTACCTTCAAAGTTAAATGACGTTGCTCAGGGCCTTGTCCAGTTGAGTTTTGAAAGGTCCTGGAAATCAGTAAACCCCTTTTCTTCTCCCAGCATCTTCAGTACTGAGCAAGATCTCTGAAACACTGAAGTCTGATTTGAGAAAAATTGGGAAACTGGAGATATTTCAAAAGAATGGAGTACTGTCACTACAGGTCAAACCACAGGATTAGTTACTTAGGATTCTATCAACAAATAATTAAACTGAAAATATAATTCAGGACAGCCAGCATCTCTTTACAGAAGGGAAATCCAGTGAAAGGATCTTATCTTTTTCGGTGCAGTAGGTTGTTAAAGAGAAGACAACTAATTTTTTACAATATAATTTTACTACTACAGCATAGTATTATAAGACAACTAAATTTTACAGTTTTATTACTGCAGCATAGTACTTTAACCAAAGTGCTTGCATTATATGTGGAATTAACAGAACACATATCACATAAACAAAAAGCATGCTCAGTGACAGAGCTTGGAAAATAAATTGTTGATGATGTTGATGTTGATTAGACAGACAGTTACTAACAGGGTAGCAGATCTTGATCTAAAGCTGTTTATATGACTGAGATGACATGAAATCATTGCTGGTGTCTTTCCAAATGACACAAAAATTGGCAAGGTAGTAAACAATAAGAATAAATTTCTGTTATATAGGAGTTAAAACTGTAGAGTCAAATATTTCAAGTTCCACAAAACTAATTTCGACTCAGTTATATGCAAGGTAATATCAAGAATATCTACAGTTCAGAAGACTGTTTTAGAAAGTATTGTTTCAGAGAATGATTGGATGTCATCTCAGATAACTGATCAAGGAGAGATGCAATCTTGCCACACACAGTAAAGTTCTTCATAGACTATTTCTTCCTGGTTTGGTTTCTATATGGAAATAATGGAGGGAGTTCAAATGAAACCTTCAAAATGACTCAGAGGCTGAAAAAAAATGATGTGGAATAAAATTTACTACTTTTATCACGAAAAAAAGCTGAAATGGGTCTTAATAGGCAGGGGCACAGGAAGAAAATATCTGATTCCTGAAAAGGGTGGTTTTGATCTGACAAGCAGAGGCATAGTAAAATTATTTTTTAGGCAGCTGAAATTGTACAAATTCATCCCTGGTGTTCCTAGCTGAGAAGGTCATTAAACATTGCAACTCTTCTGCTGGAGGGACGGTAAGCCTCTGGGGACTTTGCGGAGGACCACAAGCCATCTGCCTCCCCATGGATGAGTGACAGCCAAGAAGGCTCAGCCTTGTCCTTGCCACTTTCACAAGACATGAAGCCTGCATTAAGATAAGGGTCCTCCTGCACTTCCTGAGTAGGAACAGTAAGATGAGTTCACATACCAACATCTAGTTGTTTACCAGTAGCAGGAATTTCTGACAGATTGGACTGCAAGGACCTAGGAGATTACGTTTTTTTTGCCTCTGCAGCTTGGTTTGGGGATCCACAAGCTGCTCTGGTCCTCTTGAAATCTGAACGTTGTGATCAACTCCCTGACAGTGCAGGGGCTGCACATATCCATGGGGGCTACCTTCCTCTTTCTTATTTATTTCTTATTTAGTTTCTTATTTATTTCTTATATAATTTCTTATTTCTCAGAGGCTATGAGAGTAGAAACACACTTGCTTAAGTAATCCTAGAGCTCAACATATATCTATTTGAATGAAGTTCAATGGGTCATAATAAATAAATGCTCACATGGAATAATACAATGGTCTATTCTGGCCTTAAACTGCTTGAAAAGAGAGGCTAAAATATGATGTCACCCTATGCATTTCCCTGTCGCTTCAGGAAGTTGGGATATTTCTTCAATGTCACAATTTTGGAGCCAGCCGCTCCAAATACCCTGCACAGAGTATTCCCACCACGTGCACCAGCACAAGTACCTCTCTGACTGCGTTGGGATTCAGTACCCTCTACTGCCACAGGGCAGTGGCTCGTTTCTCCACTCCCCACTGCCAAATGGGATCAACATCTGATGTTTCAGGAAAAGTTTTTTAAAAACCCAAACACAACAACGAGCAATGCAACCAGCTGCCGAAGACACCCTGTGCTTGGCAAACACCAAAGTGTCTCCTCTGTCCCTTTTGCCTCCAGCTTTTCCATAAGATACAACAAGAGTCCTGCTGCCTCCGGTTTCCCTCTGGAATCATGGTACTCCCTCTCCTCTGCTCCCGCCTCAGATGGCTTCTGCCCGCTGTCCTTCCAGCATTCGGGGAGATCCTGGCACTAAGGCAGGGCTCTCTTTTGCCTGCTCACCACCCTGCGGAAAGCAAAAAACCATGGTACTGTGGCTGAGAGAAGAGACGTAAGGTCTGAAGGGGAGTTTTGCTCATCATCCAGCCAAAGGGGCCCCAATCTGGCCTCCCGATAAGGGTCCATCCTTTTTGTCCCCATAAGGGTGGGAAGGAAATGTTCAGTTTTAATTTCTCTTTTCCATCAAGAGTCAGATTTCAAATGTTTATTAACTCAGAGCTGGGTATGAGTCAAATGTTTGAGCCTAAGAGTCAAAGAAAAACTGAGAGTTTGCAAATTCAACAACAGCAAAAGCAATCCCAAAGTCTTCTCAACAGCTCTGAGCCCACCCATAGGCTCTACTCATCCCCAAGTTCCGGTACACATTGTAGTTATGTTCGCCCCTTGTGTCCTATCTGTGACAGCCTCATAAAAGCAACCAGGGATTTATGCTGGATTAAAAAGAAGATCCCTTCTCTGCCTTACCGGACGTTGAAATTGGGCAGAGGACAATACCTGTAAATCTATGGATGCTGGTCAAACACAGAAGTTATATGAGAGGTTGTAAGTCAGCAGGATTGTATTTACCAAGCAAGAGATTAGATGCCTTAGGATTTCTTTTCTGAACTGAGTGAAATATAATATTCATGTCCCCAAAGAGAACAAAATAAAAAGAAAAATTCGCCCTTTTTCCTAGCAAACACTTTTGCTTGAGTACTATCCATTAGCTGACCAAGATGAAAGAAAGTGAGGAAGAAGCAGAATGAAAACTTTCAGAGTACAAGTTTGGTGAACTAAAGCCGACAGACATTTACTTTTCTCCTATTTTTCAAACCCTTCCAATTAAGGACCAAATCCTGTGCTTTCAAGTGTGTGCTATTTATGGATGTCCAAACAGAAAGACTGGGGTTTGCTATTTTCAAATCCTCACAAAACTAATTAAAATAAATAAAATAACTGAAAACTTGAATACTGCCAGCTGGACACTACAAAAATAGAGATGGCAAAGATTAGTGAGATGCAAAGATTAGCGAATTCCATAAAACTTCTGACCTAAAGGTCGTATTTTAGAAAGTGCATCAGCTTCCATAGACAGAAAAGCCTGTGTGTTTTTGTCCATAACTCCAGTAACATGTAACTTCAGGGTCCTATTTTAAACCCCAAATCATATGACAGTAATACTTAAAAGTTACTGCGGCTGAAGTTTTCTGTTATCAATGAAGGCCTGATCATAGAATCATAGAATCATAGAATGGTTTAGGTTGGAAAGGACCTTGAAGATCACTGAGTTCCAACCCCCTTGCCATAGACAGGGACACCTCCCACCAGACCAGGTTGCCCAAGCCCACATCCAGCCTGGCCTTGAACACCTCCAGGGATGGGGCCTCAACAACCTCTCTGGGCAACCTGTTCCAGTGCCTCACCACCCTCACAGTGAAAAATTTATTCCTAATGTTGAATCTAAACCTGCCCTCTTCCAGTTTAAAGCCATTCCCCCTCGTCCTATCCCTACATGTCCTTGTAAAAAGTCCTTCCCCAGCTCTCCTGTAGGCCCCTTTAGGTACTGGAAGGCTGCAATAAGATCTCCCCGGAGCCTTCTCATCTCAAGGCTTACAGTGGGGTGGTGGGGTCTCACAAGAGTGGAGTAGAGGGGCAGAATTACATCCTTTGACCTGCTGGCCACAGATCTTTTGATGTAGCCCAGGATAAAGTTTGCCTTCTGGGCTGCGATTGCACATTGTTGGCTCATGTTGAGCTTCTGGTCAATCAGCATACCCAGGTCCTTCTCCTCAGGGCTGCTCTTCAGCCATACCCCGCCGAGCCTGTATTTGTGCCTGGGATTGCCCCGACCCAGATGTAGGACCTTGCACTTGGCCGTGTTGAACTGCATGAGGTTGGCTTGGGCCCACCTCTCCAGCCTGTCTAAGTCCCTCTGGATGGCATCCCTCCCCTCCAGTGTGTCTACCTTGCCAAATAGCTTGGTATCATCAGCAAACTTGCTGAGGGTGCACTCAACCCCACTGTCCATGTTGCTGACAAAGATATCGAACAGTACAGGTCCCAGTACCGACCCCTGAGGAACGCCACTCCTCACTGGTCTCCACTTGGACATTGAGCCATTGACCGCAACACTTTGAGTGCGACCATCCAGCCAGTTCTTAACCCACCGAGTGGTCCATATGTCGAATCCATGTCTCTCCAATTTAGAGACTAGGATATCATGTGGGACAGTGTCAAATGCTTTGCACAAGTCCAGGTAGATGACATCCGTTGATCTTCCCTTGTCTGCTGCTCCTGTAACCCCTTCATAGAAGGCCACCAAATTTGTCAGGCATGACTTGCCCTTGGTGAAGCCATGCTGGCTGTCACCAGTCACCTCCTTGTTTTCTATGTGCCTCAGCAGAGTTTCCAGGAGGAAACTATAGATAAAGTGATCCAGGATCACTTTAGAAACCTTGATAAAAGAAGATCAAAATTCAATATAAAAATTCAATTATTTTTTTTCACTATTCTGATCGTTACATATTGTTATTTGTGGAACACATGAAGTGCCATCAGCTGTTCCCTTAGTTATGACAAGATAGTTCTTCAGCATCTAAGAAAAGTAAATTATAGTAAACTACAGTGAATTATAGTCTGGGCTGAGTTCTAATAACCACAGTTTCATGATTTTTTCTGTGAAAATCTGCTCTCTTTCCCCTTGGCTTCACCCTGCTCCCTGTTTCTGTGAAAGGAATATCAGATCTTCTGAAAATGTGTTTAAACGTGATTTGGATAATTCACCTCCAAAAGTTTGGCTGTGCTATGCTGATGATTATTTCATACTTTGACCCCTTGATCCAGAGCAATTACTCATATTTAAGGAAACATTTCAAACCAAGCAGCTGTTCATGTTTGTTATGTAGAAAAAAGAAAGACCTTCACTTTTGGTAACCATTCCTACTGGCTAATATTTTGCGAGGGAGAATAGTCTGAGAAAACACAGGTATTTTTTTTTAACTTCAATTTTATACAAAACAAGTTTAATGTCTTATCCACAAATCAGTTTTTATTTATTCTAAGCATCCGTAGAATTAGATTAATGTCTTCCACCTCAGTACCACAAGTTTAAATAAGCTATAAATCACTTTTTGTTGGGGTTTGGATACACAATAGGTCAAACTGTCTTAATGTTTGTGTCAGTCTGTCATAAAAGCACTTACAAAAATCTGGAACCTTTATACCCACTCCCCCCATCCAAAATCTATATTTACTCAATAACCTTTTGTTCTTCTATTTGTTGCTCACCCTTGTGAGACAAAACATACGCAATGGCTATTTTTAGCTTTTCCTTTGACAGAGCATAGTTTAAATCTGAAATGTTTAAATCAAGTCATGCTGCCTATAGACAGCCTTAAATGCAGAAGTGAATCTAAGGGATTTTTGGAACTGAACAATGAAAGAATAATTCGAACTTTTCAAGTATTTGGCAGTGTAAAGTCATTTTGAAGGTTTTGTCCATTGAAATACAAACATACAGTTTCCAGAGTTTTGTTACTTGGTAATTTTTAGGAGATTTAGTAGGTTAGGTAGCTGTGCAATAAAAATAAATGCCTGAGGTTAGTGCTATTTATTTTGACGTAAAACTGCTTTAACTGTATAGAACTTTACCTCCAAAATAGTCCTGATTAACTGTTAGTGTTTGTGAGTTGTTTGGGTTTTTTTACAAAGAATATTTTCTTTCACACATTGTTAGTGTAATTAATATAAACATTTACTGCTGTTCTCCAGGGCTACAGCATGTACCCCCAAACCACAAAAATTCTTCTTGACCTCAACCGACTTTCTGTTAGATAAAGAGTTGTGGACTTGGCCCTTGAGGCAGGTTTTTAGGATCAGGTGGTCACCAGACAGCACAATAACTTCTGGCAATGTCTCTCTTTTGATAAAAAAAAAGAAAAGTCATAATTGTTATTGTGAAACAAAAACTAGATTTTGTTTTATAAACAGTGTATCATGGACCAGCTCCCAACACACTTTAGGAATTCAGGTTGAGAAATCTCTGCCAGCCTAGCATGGGGGAAGACAGAAAGGGGAAACTAGGTTGCTGATGGGTAGTAAACTTTCTCTTATTTTTTTCTGGAAGAAAGCTGTGGATAAATATATGATATCTACAGATGTCCCAGGCAACCGGAAAACAAGTCTTGAGGTATCTATACCTCAGGAGACAGTGTTTTTTTGGGGGGGCTTTCTTGTTTTGACAGGGATCAGCCACAAGCAAAGTGGCTCAGAGAACTACCTGTGCCTCTTGCCACCGAAACATGAATAACGGGGCAGACTTTCTTAATAAAACTTCTGACTTACTGCTTAAGAGAAGGACAAAATAAAGTAATGAAGAGATTTGCTGATTAGATTAAATTAAATTCCCGTGGAGGAATTTAAAAACAGAGATTTTGTCCGCCAAGTGCTGCACTCCCAGTGCTGATGGCTCCCAGGCCTGGGAACCAGTCTTCACCTGTCTCCTGCCCACTGCAGTGTTTCTCTGTACCTAAGACCACGGTCTGATATATGCTTGGTACAAATGCATACATCTCCCATGCGAGCAGACCATCTGCTGCACAGTGCATGTCTTGATGGACCAGTTATGTGCAGTTCAACTCAATAATACCCCAATATTTCACAGAACAGCAGAACAGATGGGGTTGGAAGGGATCCCTGGAGGTCACCTGGTCCAACCCTCCTGCCACCTACAGCTGGTTGTCCAGGACCACGTCCAGATGGCTTTTGAATATCTCCAAGGATGGAGACTCCAAAACTTCCCTGGGCAACCTGTGCCAGTGCTCAGTCACCCTCACAGTAAAAAAGTGTTTCCTGACGTTCAGAACCTCCTGTGTTTCAGTTTGTCCCCACTGCCTCTGGTCCTGCCATTGGCCACCCCTGAAAAAGCCTAGCTCCATATTCTTTGCAGCATCCCTTCAAGTGTTTATAGAAATTTATAAGATCTCCCTAAACCTTCTCTTCTCAAGGCTGAACAGTCCCCATTCTGTTAGCTTTTCCTTGTAGAAGAGATGATCTCTTAATCACTCTTGTGGCCCCTCATTGGACTCTCCAGGATGCCCATGCCTCTCGTACTGGAGAGCCCAGAACTGGATAGAATACACTGAGTAGAGGGGAAGGATGTCCTCCCTTGCCCTGCTGTCAATGCTTTGTCTAATGCAGCCCAGGATACCATTACCATTCTTTGCAGCAAGGGCACACTACTGGCTCATCTCTGACTTGGTGCCCACCAGGACTCCCCAGATCCTTTTCTGAAAAGCTGCTTTCCAGCTGGGCGGCCCCCAGCACATACTGATGCCTGGGTTTGTTCTTCCTCAGGCGCAGTGCTTTGCACTTCTCCTGGTTGAACTTTATGAGGTGTCTGTCAGCCCATTTCTCCAGCCTGTCGCAGTCCTTCTGGGTGGCAGCACGACCCTCTGTCGTATCAGCCACTCCTCCCAGTATTGTATCGTCTGCAAACCTGCTGAGGGTACGCTCCACCCCATCATCCAGATCTTTAATGAAGATGTAAGACAGGACTGGATCCAGTATTGATCCCTGGGCTACACCACTGGTTAATGGCCTCCAGATAGACTAGGCTAGGTTCAGTGGCATCATCCTTCCCTGTTAGCCAGGCGTGTGCCATATCACATCACATTGCGTCACATCACATTGCAGCAGCCCCCCTCTTGCAGGTCCAAACCTGTGATGGCCCCTGGGAATTCACCAAGGCCTTTCTTCCCTCTTGGTTTTAAGCTGAGACAGAATTCTTTCCTTCTAGAAGTGGTGGTCTCCAGCCACATTTGGCGTAACACCTCCTGTGGGTTGATGGCATCGGGAGCACACGTGGCATCAGGGAATCGAACGCAACCTGACCAAGGCACGACAGAGGCAGAGTGAGATGGGTGAGGCAGAGAAGAACCTCAGTGCTAAACACGTTCAGGCACCCTGGTTCTTTGCAGCGGGGTCAGAGAGCAGCTAGTCTGCCTTTCTGGCAGGGGAGCAGAGGGAAGCCTAAAAAGAATTCAGAGAAGAGCCCAAAACAAAGGAAAAGCTGTTGTTGATTCCATATGAAATGGAAACAACTTTAGATTTTTTTTTAAATCAAAATATAATTTCTTTATCAGTTGCCTTTTTGAGGTAGTACCCCTGTCCTCCCCCATTCTGTGGTTTGTCACACCATCATGCTTTGAGATCTTACCTTCTGTCAATGTTAACATCACCATCCAGTCTTACAGACACTTTTCCAGCAAACTGAAATTGTAGAATTTGATACTCGTATATTTCTAGTTCATGAACAACCAAATAACTATTTATTGTGAATACTGTTTTTATACTTAATAAAGTGGTAGAATACACTTTTTTTTATTCTCTCTGTCAAAATAGAATACTTCATAAGACATTTGTCTACATTAAAACAGGCTGTCTACAGCCTGTTTTAAAGCTGTACTTCTGTTTCTCTCAGAAGTGATGACAGGCCATCATGCTCACATATAGGTTAGCCAGGATACAGTGTGTCTTCAACATGAAGACTTCTCTAACACACAGCCCTAGAGCTAATAAATAAATAAATAAATGACACGGATAACACAGGTATACAAAAGAACTACAGGTTAGGCTTTGTTGAATAAATGAAATTAATTAGTTTGCTTGTATCTGTCACATTCATACATAGGATAAAATAAAAAGTAGCAAAATCACTTAATCTATTATGTCATTTCATTATGTTGTATTACAAAATGTCCTGTGCTAGTTTTTGAATAACAACTAACATTGCATAATACCTTAATTACTTTTCAGAGAACATGGTGTGTTTCAATTCAATAAAAACAATCATTTTGGTCCCATGCAAGGTCACAAAAGATCTAAAAAATTGATTTCAGGATAACTCAGACAGATTTTATTGAATCTCGCCCTCAGTTATATATCTAACATTGTTAAGGCAATAGCAGGGTCATGGCGTTACCTATGTAAGATCTGTGGATAAAACGAGCTCTTAGCAGCCATGGATTCTTCTCAGAGGTACAGCTAATATTTATCTGCTCTGGTGGCACTCCAAATGTGCTAAATACTTTCCAGAAAAGAAAGGCGTAACTTCTACTGCTGCACAGATTCTTGCTGAAGTTCACTGAAACAGGGCAGGGCTAAGGGGAGGCGGGGGGAAGAAAAGGCAGCCCGGCTGAAGCAACAGACCCAAGCAAACCTTGTGTCTTGGGCTGACCCAGCTGGCTTCCAGGGAGGAAAAAGCCTGCTCACATGTCTGAGGTAAGAAACACCACAGTAAGAAATGACCCCAGAAGGGCGTGGAGATGCTTATTTGAGAGCCATTAACTTGTGAATGATTTGTCAGTTGGCAGAGAATCCAGGAATCCTGTTGAAATCTCTAGTAAGATCTCCATCCTTGGAAATACCCAAAACTTGACTGCGTGTGACCCTGAGTGACACGTTGAATCTGGATCTGACTTTGAGTCCTGCAAGAGTTGGACCAGATGACCTGAAGCAATCCCTTTGCATCTTAAATTGTTGTGTGATTCTGTAAAAAAAAAAAGGTAAAATGGCTTTATTTATTCAGCCACATCTCAAAACAAGCTCAGGAGGCACCCATTCAGTGCTCTAAGCACCTCCATTACATCTTGAAAACCACGGTGCCTACAGCAACAGAGGTGATGGCACTCAGCTCACTTACCTGAGCGTCAGTGGTGACACAGGGATGCAAACATGCCAGGAGCATTACAGCTTGTGGGGTTTGTTGGTGAGAAGGGCTGATGCACAAGAGGAGGGGAGAGCAGCTCAGAAGATGAGGACTCCTTGCAGGGACCACCCCAGAGGCAGCTTTCCTCTGCTTTGTACTGATGAAGCACCAGGTTGAACAGCTCATCTCTGATTAGACAACCCAACAGCTGAGCCAAGGACTGGGTCAGGAACCATTTAGGACTCCACAGCTTTAAGCTAATACCCTGAATTCCACCAGAAACCTTATGGGAGGGTCCAGCCAGTCTCAGCACACCGGCCTCTATGTGCTGCCGGGGAGCAGCTCCACTTTATAAGCAGCCCACAGCCTTTTGGGATGGCAGGAGCTTTCAGATGGGGCACCACGCTGAGCATGTAGCAGCAACTTAAGATTTGATGTGATAAAAGAAGGATAACTGTGAAGGACCACAGCAGCAGGGAATGATCTCACCAGGGGCTGAGGGGAAAAACTTGCATCCGCTGGATCCCGACCTGACTGCGCCGAGGGACAGCCCGGGTCTGAGTTTCAAGGGGTGAAGCTGTGGGACGCAGCACCTGGTTGCCAATACATATTCCTCCTGCTGCCTCTGCCCAGCCTGCCCGTCCTACCACAGCTACATCCAGGCAGCAGCCTGGGGCAGGGATACTCCTGTCAGTCACACATGCACACATCACAGCTGGCTTTAAATGAGCAAATTATCACACCAGTGATGGTGTGGAGGGTGACTCTAAAGCAGAGGAAACTGAGGCAGGTTACTGATGACACTGATTTCAAAAGGCAACATTAATGGTTGAACCTGGTCTGCTTCCAGGCAAGCCCTAGAGTTACCTGGAAGCATAGATACACATAGTAAAATAACAAAAATAAATAAAAAAAAAAAAGAGAGAGAGAGAGGAATTACAGGAAAAATACACACATTTCTTTTATTTCCAGTCCAATCAACAAATATATCCATTTTGCACAACCTGTTGGACTTCAGGCTAAATGATACATCTAGAAAAATCTGCATGTTACTGATCCTGTAAGACACAGACTGTCTGAGTTCATCTTTGAATGAGTGCCCAACCCCATGCATGACTTTTAATGGAAAAAAAGATGCGTCAAGTTTTTTTCAAACCAGTTTCCTCACTGGGAAAATATCCCTCTAGGTCACACGGTACTTATTTACTCAGTAAACACTATGACAGTGAGATTTACGACCACATCATTAATAATACTGATTGACAAAGAACTTCCTCAAAACTCTTTCATCTCCAGACAAACATGATATACGTGCAAAAGAGTGCAGTTATAAATTTACAGCCTAATATGTGCATTTGGAGTGGGGTTGGGTAGGGGAAGGGGGAGGAGCACATGAAAAACAGCACCTGATCTTCTTTTTGCCCCTATAATCAGTATTTGGGGCCAACTCATATTTATTTTTAATAGTTACTTGTTTCATTGGTTGTTGAGGGCTCTTCTGATCTTTTAGAGGATGAACTGGAAAGGGACTCCTCTTTTAGAATGCTTGGGAGATTCCTTACACTCAAATCTGCTGATGATAAATTCATTATTTTGTCTGTACTCAACAAACCAGATGATAGTTCTCATGGGATTTGGTTAAGGACCGTCTTAATAATTTTCCCTGTTGTCTGAGTGCATCCACATTTGTCCTGCAGGAGTTGTGAGAGGAAAAGGGAGACTTCGGTGGAGATAAATGTGGTTGCTTCAATGCTCCTTTTTATTGAAGCTATTTTGTATTTCATGAGTTTGTGCCTCATAATGGCTGTAGGATTTTATATTTATTGGTACCAATTACCTTTGATCTTCTTTTTAATAAAACAATTTTCCTTTTAAAATGACCTTGTGTCCAAGGAGAGAGTTTTGTGGATCCCAGTTAACTTGGAGAAATTTTTCTCAGGAAAAGAAGACTTAACAAACCCATTTCTTCTTTATTTTCAAATAGTGGGTTTTATTTACTTTTTTACTTCATCATTTAGATTTTTTTTTTTAATTTTATATCATATTTAGGGGTCTTTTGCACCATACTTCATGTCACATAATTCTGACATTACCAAAATGAATATTCCAGAACACATCTAACAAATTCTAAAGAAAGATGGAATGCAACTTACATTTTCTGGCCATTTTTAATAGTAGACTTTTTTGCTATTATCTGCAGCTGCTAAATCTACTAGTCACTTTTATTCTGTAGGTTTATGCTGAATCTTCAAGTGTTTCCTTACTAGCCCAGTTCCAGCAGATGGATAATAATAATAAAAAAACATTTCCTCTAAAGGCAGCACCTGGATTTTCTATATAGTAAGTGCAGAGAAGGAGCTACTCAGACCTCCACGGGGAGATTTTGTGTGCTTGCCTTTGGTGCCCAGCATGAAGAAATGCAGCATTTGTGGAAAGGGTTAATATCTTTTATGGGACCAATTCCAGAGCCTTTCAAAAGCCAAACCTCTTTCTTGATTGCCTATATAGGGAAATTGGGATTTTATCTTTAACAGAGAATTGCCTCATTAGGCATGTACAGTTAAAGTGCAAACTGGATTAACCGGCCAAGTCCTGGCTGGTGGCTGCAGTAAAAACCTTGAAAACCTCCTCTGAACGTGCACAGGAACTAAAAAGAAAGGCATTTCAAAATAAATCCCAGGGTTGTGCCAGCTTCATGATTTCGAGGGTCTGGCTCCTACTGTTCAAATGTATGGATTTGACAAAATTACTCAGCCAGGTGCTTGCATCTTGCTGCCCATCTAACATTCCTTCAGCTTTGCTTCTAGTAATGCCTGTCCCCCATCATTGAAGAAAGTCTTGAGAAAGATGGGCTTTATAACACACTGCAGAGCTCACGCTGCCATCCAAACAGGAAAAGACATCTCTTGCAGGCAGATGGGGCACACTGGGGGCATCTCGGACAGGGCACTTATAATGCCATGGGACCTGCAGCTCATCCCCGACCCCGGTTTTGCAGTGCTGGTGGTTGGAAGATGAGTGGCTCTGGGGCTGCAGGACCATAACTCCCCAGCAGTGGTGGGGGACCAGGGATGTGGGTCCTCTCCCGAGCCATGGAGAGAGATGGAATGAAGCCAGCTGCATGCATCTGGCTGATGGGGAGAGCAGGAGGCTCACACAGGGAGCACAGGCAGCGAGAAAGGGGCTACAGGAGAAGAAAATCACTTCAATGAAGTAACAGAGACAGCCTTGGCTGGGACAAGGGAGTTCATGCTCTCTCCCATAGGTGTGTGATACAGCCAGAGTGGCACCTACAGCTGTGTGGTGCATTCACAGAATCACAGAATCACAGAATCACAGAATTTTCAGAGTTGGAAGGGACCTCTAGAGATCATCTAGTCCAACTCCCCTGCTAAAGCAGGATTGCCCAGAGCACATTACTCAGGACTGCATCCAGGCAGGTTTTGAAAATCTCCAGAGAAGGAGACTCCACAACCTCCCTGGGCAGCCTGTGCCAGTGCTCTGTCACCCGAACCATAAAGAAGTTTTTCCATTTGTTGGAACGGAACTTCCTCTGTTCCAACTGGTGCCCATTGCCCCTCGTCCTGTCACTGGGAACCACTGAAAAGAGTCTGGCTCCATCCTCCTTCAACCCACCCTTTAGATATTTATAAATAATAATGTCTCCCCCAGCCTTCTCTTCTCCAAGCTAAAGAGTCCCAGCTCTCTCAGCCTTTCCTCACGAGGGAGATGCTCCAATCCCTCAATCATCTTGGTTGCCCTTCCCTGGACTCTCTCCAGCAGTTCCCTGTCCCTCTTGAACTGTATTCCAGTTGTGGCCTCACCAGTGCTGAGTAGAGAGGGAGAATGACCTCCCTCGACCTACTGGTCACACCTTGAGGAACAATTGTCCAAACTGCATCTGTGTAGGGCCTTAAGCCCTACAGGTGTCCAGTGTCACGCAAGTGTACAGAAGCAGGTGGTACCAGCCCCAAAGAGCCCCGGAATAAGTAGCCTATGCAGGGATAGGGTGGAAAAGAGAGGTGGGAAGGGGAAAAAGAAATGTCCAGAGTGATGTATCTGGAGGCAGGGTAGAGATGGGGGGTGGGACCCAGACCTTCTAATTGTGTTTAGTGATAACATTATCTGGAAAATAAAAATGAAGAATTAAGCTGGGCTGCACCGTCTCCACCTGTCTTCTCTCCCTTTCAGCTTTATTTGCTGTACACATATAAAAGCACTGAGAATATTAACTGTGCTACAGAGGTGATACCCAGTTAATGACCGTACGTGATAGTTGTAAGGAGACCAGATGTATGTCTCTAGTGTAACAGCACAGACGCTGCAGAACTCCTGCGGTGTTATTCTGCACAGAACACCGACCCCGCCGGGCAGAGCCGAGCCGGTGGCAATGCTCCCAAAAAACCACTAGATGTAGATACAGCGTCAGGCTGTCACTGCTCCAGGAAAACGCGGTGTCGGTCTTCACGGGAAAATTACCTTTCAGTGCCGTGAGAGGGGGTAGGTGCTTCTAAACAAAAATTAAAAACCTTTTAAGGGTTATACCGGTCTTAGGGTTCATAACAATAACAAGCAGTGTGTTGGTTAAGGGTCTTCTAATAATGTCTTATTTATTCCATCTATTTTTTTTTAAAAAAGCCTGCTTTACTCTGTTGCGTTACAACTAAACACCACCAAATACCACATTATCCTCCTAAGAGTACCCCTGTTCACCCTCCAAAGCCCCCCCTCCTTGCAGCATGGTCGCTGGGATTTGTTTGCCAGCTCACCAGGGCAGCACTCAGGGCTGTTCATGAAGCATTAGTGTGCTCTTGGGCGGCAGCAAAATATTGAGAAATAAACGGTAGGTAAATAATGATTCTGTCCCAAGGTAATGAGGCTCTTTTTCTGAATGCAGATGAGGAATTCATCAAAAGGAGAAGGCTAATGTAAACTCCTAAATGTTTAAATCATCTAAATGGTGCATGAGAAACACCGTCTGGTTATACTCTGCCTCGGGCAGTAGGTCAGAGCAGCAGCTAATGTAAATCCATCAGGGCTGCAGCAACATACAGCAGCGCTGGACCAGGCCAGCAGGTCTCTTTGCATGGGGCTGGCGTGGCTACAGAAAATGCCCCATAGAAAGAGCACCCTGCTCGCAGTGGGCCAGGTAAAAAGAACAAAAGGCTACTGCCAAGGGCTTGGTAGAGCCTGGTCCACTTTCTCTCTATCAATAGGAAGGCACTCACTATTCATATTCTCCATTTGTTTTCCAAGGTGATACAAAGTTAGGGTAGCAGGTTTACCCTGCAGCACTTTCCTAGCATCTGAAGAATAGCAGAAAAGAACATCTAGAGGAGAATAAAAAAATTAAATCATTGGCCAACTGGTAATTTTCTTAAAGATAAGAGAGCGAGCAATGAGGAGAGGCTGCCTGCAGGCTCACAATGCTTGCAAGAAATAAAGCAGTCAGGAGGCTCAGAATGAAGAAAATTGGTAATTTTCAAAGGCAAACATCAGATCCAATGGATAACAATGAAGCATCAAACCAAATGCAATTAAAACAGAACCTAATAAATAACTATTAAAAGATGTTTCATAGTTTCATTACCCCTGCCAACACCTGGTGCTACAGGCAGTCCCATCCTACTCCCGAACACAAGCATCCCAGTATCCACACCACCTGCTCAAACAGGGCCAGGAGGCAGGTTTGAGCACTGGCCCACTGATTATCCAGGCTGTTTAACTGTTAACACGCTTCTGGGCAGGGTTTTGGTGTATGTCAGCTAAAACTTTCCCAAATCCTGCTCGAGCAAGGTTTGGGAGAAGCCACGTGCGAAGGCGGTTCCCGGCAGAGAGCATGGCTGTGATTGCATCAGACTGGCTCCCTCTGCTCTGCCCTCCAACCCGTGCCCGGGCTTTGCACCCACAAATACCTCCACACGCTGGCACATCGCACTGCAGGTTGTGCAAAACTAACTGCCACCCTTCTAGCACAGGAGAAAAAAAAAAATGTAGTAGAGAAAACCCTCACATTTTTCAGGCATTTTTAGCTGGAAAAAAAACCCTCTCACTGAATAATAATGGTGGCACAGGGGCACAAGATGAGGTGCTGAGGAGATGCAGATCAAGCACTGCATGAGAGCGAGCTGCCTTTCAACCTCTGGGCCAAGGACTGGTTTCCAAACCTGTTTTAATTTGTGTTATGGGCAGAGCCTTAAATCCCAATGAAGAAATGTATCGTTGCTCTGTAAATGACCTGATGGAAATAAAACCACACACGTGAATAAACTGAGTTGTATGTCACAGACTACAAAGCAGGGAAAAAGAGTCAGGATTTGGACAGGGTAGGAAAGGTCTCTCTGCCTTGGGTCAGGGCAGAACTTCTTCACTTGAGCCGTGCTCAAGCAGCTGCGTGGCAGCAACTCATTCATGGCGTGGAAACCGTTCCTCAAACCTAGGGCAAGGCTCCGCATTGCGCAGGTTGAAGGGCATCATCTCTCAGAGATGAATGAGCTGCAAAAGCCACTTGGCTTTTCTCAATAAATGGTTTTGACAAGAATGACTTTTTCATCAAACAGAACTCTTTGCAACACAGTAGTAAGATTTTTCTTATTTTATGAAAGCGTTGAGCTGCTTAATTGTTTTTCATCCAATATTTTGACATACGGTTACCAAAATAGCTACTAAAATGTTTACATGCTAAAATCTCAGTCTCTGATAAATCAGTGGAAAAGACATTAAGAAACACTGTGACAACATCGTCACAAGAAGCACGAAGAATAATAATCACAATTAATGACAACTTAAGAGAAATCAGAGTACATAATTAGTTTTGAAACACTTGCAATTTTAACACTTAGCTCCTAACAACAATGTCTCTTTTTGACCAGCTTTTCTCCGACCTGCTCTCAGGAGTTATCCACAGGCTCAGTGTTTGCTGTTGGCTTCAAAGATTACAATCTCATTCAAGCAGAAACTCATCTTCTTGCATATTTGCAAAGCACTTGCACAGCTTTGAATGTCACTGAAGTTAGAAGCAACACACCTATCAACACAAACCATGTAGAACATTAAAAAAAAAAAAAAATCAGTCTTCAAACTGCATGTGAGTGACAAGATACCTTTCCCAAAAAGAAAGAGAAAGATGGATAATACAATCCAAGATTCACATAATGCTACAACTTAGTGTCTCAGCAAGCTCCGGGCCAGCTGCGTGGAGAAGTACACAAGCACATTATGTCTATACCTGTGGGGCAGCAGTATGCGTGTACAGCCCTGAGCCAGCCTTCCTCTGCCCAGAGTGGGCACACAGGAGCAAGGAGGTGTCCAGGCCAGCTATGCAGGCTCGCCATGGGGTCGTGAAATGGCTAACATTACCTAGAGCCCCTGCTGCTGCCTCTTCCTTGCTCTCGCTGCCGTCATGGTCACAATGCCACATGCGGTTTGGTCATTGCAAAAAGGAAAGACAGACATTCCCTGTTATAATGTGCTTGCTGCAGGAGGTTTTGACCTCTATGTGAGCTGTGGCTAAGGAAAGGACGTTCACATACACAAAAATGACATCTGGGACTTTGGTGAAGCTGCCTGTGCCTTTCCTGAAATGTTTCAGGGGCCCAAAAATGAGAAAGGTTAAAACCACTGGTAACAGGGTACATTGATATGGCTCAGTGCTGTGTCATGTAAAGGTATCAAAGAACTAGCCAAGAAGGCCGAAGCTGTATTAATGTCATACTTCACTGGACCTACTACACCCTATATCTCATAGGGGCTGGAAGGCAATTCGGGTGTCTTGGTGAGCTGCTGTAATCTACTGGGCAGACATACGCTTCTATTTTAACTGGGGAAGGGCTGGAGGAAGGAAACTATGTGTTTTACTTGGGATCAGACAAATACCTGTGGTGGAGCCAGTCTCCCAAAGGGCATCCTGATGACCCATGCACTCACACCCCCCATCCTCCCCGTGCGTCTGTGTAATATGCAGAGGGAGGAGGAGAGGTGTCAGCAAAGCACCCAGTGAGGGTGAAGAAAACATTGCTACCTGCTCTGCAAATTAAAAAATGGATACTGGAAAATAGTGCTTACAGTTTGGTGACAGTCTCCTCAGTGCTCTGAACTCCTTCACAGACATCATCCTCAGCCTGACCTTTCAAACCTGATGATAAACAGGTAGGACAACTCAGTTCATCACTTCATGTTGCTAATGAGATCCAGCATATACAGATCCCTCAGTATGTGCTGGGGAAGAGGTCCTGCCCTTCCTGACCATTTGTCAGATATCACAGCATCACGGAATCATGGAATTTTCAGAGTTGGAAGGGACGTCTAGAGATCATCTAGTCCAACTCCCCTGCCAAAGCAGGATTGCCCAGAGCACATTACTCAGGACTGCATCCAAGTGGGTCTTGAAAATCTCCAGAGAAGGGGACTCCACAACCTCCCTATATGCCGATGTCTTATCCACTACTCACAGCAGAAAGCACCCAAATGTCATTAAAGCCTGTCCTTGCTGTCCAGGGACAACTGTTCCATGGAGCAGGTCACGGGGGCAGAGGGAGCGTTTAGACATTGCCAGGTGAACAACTGGAACAGCACCAGCTGGCTGGAGACAAATTCCAACTTGTGGCATGAGATATACAGAGTGGCAGACAGTTACTGGGTTTACTGAGACAAAGAGGATAGGTACAAGTGACAAAACTAATGGCTTCAGCTGAAAATATGCAGCAAAAGACCAGAGGTGCCTTGGATGGGGCCACCGGGGCAGGGCTGTTTGCAGCTGGTGGGTGCAGCATTCCCCGACCGCCAATTCAGGGCAAGGACCCAGGGTTAAAGCAAGCTTATTGAGGTGAGGGTATGGATTAAACCTCCTTCTCCACTTACACAGCAGGACTGACTGCTTTAAAGTGGGGAGATATTAGCTGAGCAAGTGCCAGAGCCACCTCCCCCATTACCACCACTGCCTCCATAGTGTCCGGCTGTCACGGCAGCCTGTGCTTGAGCTGCCTGTCCTGCCCCACCAGTGGGACCAGCCTTGCCCATGCCCCATGGCACTCCTTGATGCACAGTGTGGTCCCCACCACTGCCCGGTGGCCACAGGAGAGTCACGGCACTGGGAACAAGGGGGAAGAGCTGCTGCCTGTCACTGCACCGGGCACAAACACCATGTGTGGGATGAGCTGCAGCAAGATCACCACGCTGCTGGCAGCCACATGAATGCCACAAAGTGCCTCTTCACCCTGTGCCCCTGGACACCCACCTGCACCTCATTATTGCCTCACATTTCAGAGAAATGATGCCCAGCTTGCTTTCTCCTCCGCCACGCCGCAGCCTGCTCACCCCAGGAGCTTCATTTCAACATGCAGTGCCACTTGGATGTGCGGTCATACTCCCAAGTTCAGTAACCGACAGGAACAATCTGTCTTTGGGCTGAAGGTTTGGGGGTTTTTTGGTTTTTTTTTTTTTTTGGAAATTTTGCAGCGCTTTTCTGAGCATGGCTGCCTTTCAAAAGCATGAACTCTTGAGTGCAAAGGACTGGATTATATCTGCTGCAACCTGCCATTGCTAAGTGCAGTTGACCTCTTCCACTCACTCCAACTCCAAAGCACACGTTCTGTTACTCAGTATTAAAATGTTTTTTGGCATGCAGTGTATAACAGCTATGGTATATAGATTTAGAAGAAAAAAAAAAACAACAAAACTACGCATTCAACTTTTCCTGGAGAGGATGAGCCTGTCACATGTCAGTTGTCTAAAACAAACCCAACAAACGAGTGCCAAGGTGGAAAAGAAATTACTTGCTGCAGAACCTCACCAATTCATGACTGAAACCCATAGCTCTTGCATAAGTTTTAGCCCCAGTATAGAGGAGATGCCGTTTTAGCCTCCTTCCAGTGTGTTTATGTGCAGAAAGCTGGAGCCTCACAGCCCTCTTGTGAGCGCTGGGACCTCCCTCCCCACCTCCACTGCTGCCTCCAGTTCTTCTTCTTCCCTTTTCTTCAAGCTGCTGTTATTTTTTTCCCTTCCCTGCCTGACCTCTGCCTCCGTGATGTGCTCTCCTGCTTGGTGCCTGCTTCCCCCATCCCTGCTGCATTCAGCAGAGGGAAGAACGATGGGTGGGAAAGCTCTACCAGTGGAGGGGAGTGACTGTGGACTGACTGCTACGGGAACTGGCAGAAGGTCTCACAAGCTGCCTCTGCCAGTTTAATGGGAATTTTGGATCAAATACAGACATGACCTTCTAGGATCCCGTTCACAGGTGAGACTCCTCACTGCATGTTGAAGATGCTGTTTTGATGCGTCATACAGTATCCTGAGTGATGCTGACAGACATCGGTTGTGAGGAGTGAGGACCCAGGCCGTGAAGGCTGACACTGCTCGCCATTAGTCACCGAGATGGTGGGAACCACCAGCAATTGCCACCAGAGTAAAAAACATCACTGGAACAAACAATCCCCCCAAAATTTTTGCTCACCTTGCCCAGAAGAGTTGAGAACGCACTGGTGGCTATAAAGAGAAAATAAACAAGATTTTAAATCGGAGTAGTCATTCCTATGGCAAGAACTCTCCCCAACATGTCCTGCTTAATGAGTGTGTATTTTCCTTTAAATGAATGTGGCCATACACTCCTTCAAATGATCCTGCATAAAATGAAAGCATTATATGCAATACAGCATGTTGAAGATGTACTGAAGATATTTACTACACTCTCTTTATGTAGACCGTGTTCGTTCAACCATCCTTATTCACAATAATTAACTGTTGCAGTTGCTATTCTTTTCAGCACGAATTAAAAGTTGCTCTGCACTTCTTTACCAATATATTTTTAAGCCGCTCAGTGCTTAATACAAGTTTTTAACCTGCAGGCTCAAGTCTTGTGGAGACCTATGCACATGAATAATTCAGAAACTGAGGAACAGCAGCTATTAACATAAGTAAAATTACTCGAAAGAAAAAAGGAGCTCACGCTTGAATTCTTTGCAGGAATTGACCTTAATTTGCTCTTCAGATCTAGATTGCCCTATTGGAAAGCTTTCTTGTCTGTTTTTTTATTTTATATAGGTAGGAAACACGGTTAAAAAAAAGGTCTCCAAACCCTATAAAACTTCTAAGTTAGACTGAACTTTCACAAAGGTTGTACGCTGTGGACAGCATCACAAAGCCAAGGGCTCTTCTACCCCGTTCATTGCCACCCCGTTCAACAGTTTCTGCATGACTGTGAGGAGGCAGACGAGGTGACTCAAATGCCATTAATGTTTACAAGACGGTTCTGTGAAGCCTTAAAAGCAGGCACCCATGTCAGCGAGGCTCAGCTGTCGTCCCAGGCATTTGCATTTGGATTGTAAAAAGCAAATCCTTGATAAGTAATTTTTGCATTCCTTGATTTTCCTTAAACAGAGAGAAAGCAGAGAAAATTTTAAAGAGCAATGAAACTGAACTCAGCTGCCGCCTTCATGAAGTGGCCTGCATCCATCTTGCTGTTAAAAACTGTGGGGGGAAATCTGGTAAGAGCAAAGCTCTCCTTGTGTACAAAGTAAACAGTGAAATATAAACTGGATTACTTGTCATATCAGGAACATGTCACTGTTTTTTTCAGGGTGTTCAGCCTGACTGTGAGTTCTGGCCGTTTTATTCCAGAAAACCTCCACCAATTTCACTGGATTCAAATTGCAGTAGAAACAATGGAGAGGAGATGTAGCCTAAGGTCCCTTTTACTTGCTTTGTGGTACAGAAAGTAAAAAAAGGGATGGATTTTGTAGTTGTGACTTGCACATTTCTATGAAAAATCAGAACCAAAAAAATTTTGAAACCTTTTTTTTTTTTTGAGTCATCTACCATCCTCTTACCATGTGAGGTGGCTGTAGCACCGGAGAGCAAGGCTCACTGCAGTTCCTGGCTGCGGCATGAACTCTTACTCCCTTCTCTCGGAGCTGGCAGTTCATTAGCAGTCAGTTTATTAACTCTGCCTTACAGCAGGCTCGTGAGCCCTCTACATTTTTCATGATCTCCTCCCTAAGGGGACTGCAAACCTGTAATTTTTTCTATGCAAGCAACAAGACATGGGATTCAAGGGATGAAAAATAAATTTTGGACTTTGATCAATGTCTTCAATGCAGTTTAAGAAATTTCACAGATTGAGAAGTATTCCTGCACGTCCACCCCAAAACTCCCTTGGTTTCAGACAGGGATGAGTATTCCTCACTATCCTCTCTGGGTTGCCCCTCAGCTGAGGACATGTTTTCGACACAGAAGGTGCAGGGTTGCTCAACTCTCTTTAGCTCTGTGCATGAGTGATTCTGCATCTTCACCTGGGTTGTGTGGACAAAGTAGTGTCTGTGTCACCTCCTTCAGAGTAACAAACCTTTTTTTTTTTTTTCTCTGTTGTCTCAGAAAACATCTGTAAACATTGCAGGACATGGGAATGCAGCCTGGGTTTCATCTGTACCTTATCAAGATGTCCCAGCCACTAAGCTCTTGCGGCGGCTCCCCTGTCCCTGGCTATCTTGCACCCCTGGCTATGCAATGGTCCTGCTCAGCAGGACGGGTGGAGGGGGGCAGGTCCCCCCCCTGCACACCCTGTTTCATGTCAACATCTCACTCTGTGGAAGCAGCATTTCCTCCACAAGGCTTAGCAGGCCCTACCCGCCGCTAACGTCTAGTAAACGCTGCTAAACGAATCTTTATTTTTTTTTTATTATAAAGTTTTGAGTAAGCATTTAGAAAAACAGGTTTGGAAAGATGATTAAAAAAAAACCTAAACAATTTACACAGAGGCAAGACTCTTTTAACTTATGCCAAGGTACCTTAGTCAAACCACTGCTCCTCAGATGCTGATGGGTCCAGATAGATAAGGAAGAAGCTCTCCAGTGTCACCAGTCTCTCTCATTGCCATTTCAGGACTTTCTTCTTCTTCCATAGCACTAGCCTGGCTCAATTCAATGTAAAGGTACCCCCGGTGATGTCCATCTCAGTGTTCAATCATGTTTCAGAATCAGGTTTTTTTCCTTCAGTTCTCATGGCCTGATAATAATAATGCCTCTGAGGCTAATAGCAATTATGCCTGTGTTCTGCACAGGCTGTAGTACTGTCTCAGGTTTTGGCAGAGATACACACAATCATTTTTCAGCATTATTAGGAGGAAATAAAAATAAAATCTAGCCCTGGTGCATTTCTGAGTCAAGCTAACTGGTACCATTTTGGGCTTGTCTTGGATCATGCCAACCCTCAGCCTTTGGTGTCTGGATCCCAAAGACATGAAGGTGCCCACGGGGAAACTTTGATTCAGGCACTTATGGTACCCCTGCCCCACAAGCAGTGGTCCTAGACAGCTATGTACTTTCCACATAGCCTCAAAGGGCTTTTACTGTGTGCTATAAATGCATCCTCAGCACCCAGTTTAGC
>NW_009649042.1:138415-152941 GCF_000708025.1 Charadrius vociferus | reverse complement strand
CCTTGCTATCAGCTTGCTCTGTGCTCTGACCTTTTGAAGCTTCCCTCTCCCTTCGTGCTGTGCTCCCTCGTACTTCAATCAGCCCGGCTGCACGACAAGGAACAAGTGGGGCAGCCTTGTAAAGCATGAATCATCAGAGCGTAACTACCTCGAATAAACAAACTGCAAGGAGAGAAACGAATCCTGACCAGCTTCTTGCATCTCTTGATGAAAGCGGTATGTCCTGGCAGCCCGTGCGTCTCACAGCTCCCGAGGGATTAGCGTGGTGTTTACCTGCTCCTTCCCAGCCTGGGCAAATGCTTGATCTTGCTAATGTGTACACGAGTTTTTGACAGTTGCCATAGCACAACAGGAACCTTCCCTTCTCTCTCGTTGTTTGCAACCTTTGAGGACTAACCAGCCAAGCTTTCCTACAGCATCAAAAAATGCAGCTTATTTTAAATTAACTTCCAGGGCAAAAAGGGCTGCTTTCAAACGATCAGTCGCTGACTGATATTCCTCCATGAAACCATGACAATTAGCAAGCTTCAGCTCTCTTTCCAGGGGAAGAAAGGGCTTTTCTGCTCCCAGACAGTGGGGAACTGGCTGGCTTTTGGGGGGGATTTGTGGAAGGAGAAGGAGCAGGAAGGTGGCACCTCTGCGCCTGCACCTGCATTGGAGGAACAGGGAAACACTTCCCTCTCCTGTGGGACTCTGTTTGGGTACCAGTTCACTATTATTTCATGCATGGTATTTAATATCTGTCTTCTGGTAGTGACTAATGCTTCATTGTGTCCTTGGGCACTTTGTGTAAAGTGATATTTAACCACAATAAAAGCAAGATGCTGCCAAGAACATGCAGTGAGGGCTTGGAGAACAAAGCTAGGAAAGTTTCCTGCTGCATCACAGCTAGAATAAGGGTGCGCCTATAGCACCAAGCAGTGGACCATGTATGTCCCAGCAAGGGCCCATAGCAGTGATGCCTGTATAATCCTTCTTTCTTCTTCTTTTTATCTTCAGTATGCCCACCTTCCTTCATATACTTGAACAGGCATATATTAAATAGCATTTATATGGGTTAGGTAGCAGAACTAATACCAGCTGATGTGATGGTTTAGCAGTGAGTCATATCCCACGCTTGAATGCCTTCCCCTAGTCCACAGCACCAACAGTGTCCCAGTGTCTGGGTGGCACACTCGCTGTGTGAAAGCAAGTAGCAGCCTGGAAAGCTCTCCGGGATCGTGTGGTGCTCCCTTCCTTCACTGTGGGATGTGACCAGTGCTTCACACACAGGTGCTGACATGTCCAGTGTCAGGAAATTAAAACTAAGGAATGAAATAGGCCTTTGTTACCACTTTAACAGCTTGTGAAATGCTGAACATAAAAAATGAATAATGCAAAAAAGCTAAAAAAAAAATCTCCATCTGTGTTTCCAGTAAACGGTGCTGTCCTTTAAATAAAGGCAACGCTGCAAGAGGAAAGAGAGTATGGCCAATGGTAACAGCCCATGTTTTTAATGGTTCCATTTATCTGGATCTTATTTTGGCTTGGCAATGTTGGTGTGACTTTACTTCTCAAACGCTAGCACCAGCAATTAAATTTATCAGGCTCTGAGGACTATCTGTTGAGATAAACTCAACCTACCCAAAGCGGCAACATTAACAGCATTGATGGAGCCTCAAATAGAATTGGCAACTTCTTTGCAGTGCTAAATAAAGTAACAACAGAGAATTCACACCGTGGCTTGTCACTCCCCATGCAAAAAAAAACCAACCCTGAATTCCCACAGGCCCCTTTGCAGCTCCTAAAAGGTTTGGTGAAAGGGAGACAGCAAGATATGTCCCTTTTCTGTCACAACTAAAAGCCATGTCTTGGTTTAACCCCTCGCTACCCCTTCATCCCCATTAAAAATTCTGGGATTAGTTTTCTTAATTTGGGAGGGGGAAAAAGAGAGGGAACAGAGACCAGAATTGTTCTTGTTCACAGCCTTTAATTTACCTCCTTATGTCATTGCTGATTCTTCCCTGGGTTTGCACAATGAGGTTAAAAGCCTAAACGTGTAGGAAGCCAGATACTGGTTGTTCTGTGACTTCTCCAGGGGTACAAGCTGAGATGAAGAGGCCTTTCTGGGTGTTGCTCAATGCCCTTGGTGAGTTGGAGGGTAAAACCTCTGGCCCATTTTTATTTTTCAGGTTATACTTTTACTCAAAGGCTTTTACATTTGTTTGTTTGTTTGTTTATCACATTGGAAACAGATGTATAGAAATTGCATGCTACAAAACAGGAAGGAGAGATGCATTATATTCACACAGGTAAAAAGAGAACCAGGATTTCCCCTTTTCCCCTGGATTCCTAGAGCTCTACCTTTCTTCAAGGAGTTGCCTGTCCTAGCTTACGTTAACCATAGTGAGCAGTCTACCTCACATGGAATAACCATAAGTATCCTATAAAAACCTTACCAAGCAGCAAGTACCCAAACTGCCCAAGCTGCCACTTTCTTCTCTGCCTTCACAAGCCGTCTTCTCACTGCCTGGGGCCCTGAACCCTAAAGAAGTTAATTACCTATTTGAATGGCACAATTATTTTGCAAAAGCCGGCTAGCAAGTTGTCACTGTATAAATCTGGATTCATATTCTTACAACCCGTTCAATAACACTGCTCTGGCTTAAAACTGGAACTGATCATACTATCTATTTTCTATAGTAATTAATTAAATTAGTTTCATTTCTTGTTTGTGAGACATTCACAAAAGACTCCTGTTTCCTCTCAGTCCGACTTTTGTCTAGGTGCCAGATAACTTACACAAACTAACCTGTTCGTGAACTGTTGATTTAGACTGGTAAACTAAGCTGCATGGCCCCGCTCCAAACTGCCGATTGGAAACTTTTCATACAAATCTCCTGTCACAATTAATAAATAGCACGCTGAGGTTCATGTGCATACTCGCAGACAATGACCAATATCTCATTTCACGACTGCAGAGCGAGCTTGCTGCTTGGCCCTTCCAATACTATGTAGGCTGTGCCAGTGTGGCCATTGTGAAAGTACAGCTTGTACTTGCCAAAACTGGTTTTATAGCTAACTTCTACAGCTCACTCTAAACTAAACTACAAGTACACACCTTGTCTCTCTTTTCCAACTTTGCCTTTTGCCAGTGTAATTTCTTTTTTTTTTGAGCTGAAGGATCCTATCCTCTCAGAGACAATAGTAAAACCACATTTTTAGTATAGACAGGGTTAGAAAACTCATTTACTAACAGATGTTTGTACCTTGGCTGGCTTTAATGAAGTGACATGTCAAAACAATAAATATTAAAAGCTAGCACAAGGATTGGTGGTAGAAGAAAGTTTTTTCATTAGGAAGCATCAGAAAGCACTTGTAGAGGAAGAACTCCTCTTGAACTCTATCAAAGTCTGTGTATGAGGTCTGTGTGTGACTATGAATTTTAATTTATGAACTAAAGGGAGAAGATGGGTAGAGACTCTTGGAGACCCTTGTTATTGATCAGAAAGAAGAAAAAAAATGAAGGAAAGTAGGGACATACTAATGGGTAATGAAACAGCAGAAGCAGAACTGGGAGAAAGAATGATTCTTGTAAAAGTCATCAGATAGAAGGTATGGTTAATGAGTTTCCGTGTAGGAGACTAGAAGATACTAGTGAGAAACAACTGAGAAATTGATGTACAAGAAGTTCAAGGAGTCTGGACAAGAAAACCTGGGAACTGGGAGTCCTGAGCAGAATGTAAAAATAAAGACTGTAGGGAAAACCAAAACACTTTCAAATAGCAATCAAGATTTGATCTCTGATATTGAAGCATTTATGCTTATGAGAAAAGAGGAATAAATAGTAGACCGCTGCAATCTCTTCAGTACTGGTGATAGTATAGAAAAAGATTCCTTAAGATTATTAGAAAAGATATTAACAATGGAAGAAGATAAATACTATAAAAGACAATATCATTAAGGAAGGTTTACAGATCCCAGATACCAATTAGAGATGAAAATCAGATATCTGGTTTGATATCCAGCCGAGAAATGGATTTAGCCGAGAAATTTCCTCATCGGTTTGCAACTGAGAGACAAATTCCTAACAAAGAAGGGATTTGTCTCCTTTGGTCTTGTTAGAACATGAGGTTATTGTAAAAGTGCTGGCCACAGAGGTAGTCTTGTTTCACATGGGGTTAAATTAACTGGAAGGATCAACAAAAAGAGCCCATGTCAAAGATTTTCCAGTTTCAGAAGGGTAATCTGTAGGATGCAGGAAGAGCTAATAAGCAAAGTCACTGGCGCTGAGGAGTTCAGAAAATTGAATGAAACGTGGATGTTAAAGAGAGAAAAGTGCTATGCAGATCTTCATACCAAGAAAAGGAGAAAAATGTAAAGAGAGGTCCTAAAATTGTTTAGGTTAATAGCCACATAAAAATTATGTTTGGAGTAGGTAAAAAACTAAAGATAAGGAAAAAAGGACTTTACCAAAATTCAGGGTTACCCAGGGATCAATTTTAAAGCTGAATCTTTAGCTTTATACAGCTATTCTGCAGTGGCCATCCCTGTATACAGGGAAGTCTGCAGGTACCCTGGAAATTCACTGTCATCTTTAATACATTTAATGGTTATTCTGTTATTCTCTTTCCTTGCATGACAGGAAATTTTTCTGAGTGATTAAATACATTTTAGACTCCTCTTCCTCTTACAAAACTTATTCAAAGTGTTTGAAATGTTCCTGTAGTTTCACTTCGCCTCTTTCATCCCATAGATCTTGAACAGAACTCACATCTACTGCCAGGGATGATGCCAAAGCATATTTTGGCTTATAGCTTGTCCCAGCTGTCATTAACAAATGTGGTGGCCCTCTCCACCAACCAAATGAGAGGATGGCAAGCAGTTGAAAAAGTGTAGAACCCAACCCAGCCATGAGCCCAGGTGGGACTAACTGGAACCCCCCACTTTCCCTTTAAGTCTTTTCTTTGATCTGTTGCTGCCTTCTGGCTTCGCTATGTAATAAGGATCCTACTGTCTTTATATATTACAGGTTTCTGCTGCTCTTTCAACACTGCCCTGAAATTACTGAAGGATCACAGTAGCAATTTACACAAACGGTGGAAGTGCAAGCTATAGTTCCCATTTTCTTTCATTTTCACCCATTGTTCAATAATTCATGTGTACTCAAGATTTCAAATTACTTTCAAGTTCTATGACTAATAGGGTGTGGGGCTGTAATTTACTTACATGAATGTTTCATGACTTCCTTTCCAAGGAATTTGGAGAAGGTATCTTGAAACCTCAATTCCTTAGCATTTTGACAAGGATCTAGTGGCTGAGCTGAAATTTTACTTGAATTTACCATGTAAATTCTGTCCATCTGCAAAAGGAAAAAGATTGTATTGTCATTTCACTTATCATTACCTTCCACTTAAAAGGAGTGCTTCAGATGCATTTGGCTGGGCTCCCAGTGCAAAGAAGGGCAAAATAGAGCATGTGAAACATCAATTATTGAAATACAATATTCATTACAATGGATGTAGTCACTAGGAAGGGCTAATGTGCTCAGAGATACATGTTGGTCTTGATTTATAGACATTAACTCATGTACTGATATTTAGACAGAATAAGTACTAGGTAGGCAAGGAGTGGTATAAAAAAAGCACTCACTAAGGCTCAATGAGAAAAAAAAGAAAAGAAATGTGATTTATTAATATTTTATTCTCTGCCATTAGGGCTGCAAGGCTGAAAATCCATCCCTCAGGTTTTATCAAAAAGCCTTATCAATTTTCTATTGTACCATCTTAAAAATGCACATCCTTTCCAGTGGTTCATTCCCCTCCTACTCTCTGCTCGCTCCTAATACTGCCGTTCTCCTGCTTCCAAAGCTCTCCCTCTCTCAGAAAGACCCTCCACTGAAACTCTTCCACTATGTTACCAGTTTGCTGACTTGTGCATACCCGCCGCAACATTAGCTCTGCTCTCCAGCTGGGTCAGGCACCTTATAACTTTTACCAAAGGGCTACGGTTGCCAGAGTTTATGTTATGTATGTCTGTAAACCCCTACACACACACACGTGGTCTACATCCAACCTTCACCAGCTAATGTAAAACCTCCCCCATTGGCTGCTCCAGCCTCTGACGGCTCCTGCCCGTGCCCACGAAGACAAACAGCCAGAAAGGCAGCAGCCCATGAAATGTCTTATCTCGTGGAGTCTTATAACAACTAGCCACAACAAGTCAGCATGTGAATCACGTTTCCCCAGAACTGTTGAAATGAAAGGCAAATCCAGGACACAGGATATGCAGTCCAGTTCCCAGAAGAGATTGCCTAAAGGAAAGGAGGGAATAGCCAGTGTAATTTTTTTAAGAATAGGTTGGACAAATAACTAACTGGAGCAGCAGAGGCAGAGATAAATAAACCTGCCTTTGGGCAGGGGGAGGGATTAGAAGACATGGTACACTCCCTCTCTCATCTGCTTTCTATCATTTCTCTAGGTACACTGATTTTTGGCACCTTTCCTAAGGCTTCCCTCTATGCCCACACTAATGAATGATGGACCAGCATAGAGGTGCTGGAACAGGAATTGGGACGTGCAGGGCATGTTTTCTCCTTTAGTATTGCCTCACTCTTTGACCTCGAGCTTCTCTCATCCCATCATGATAGCCAAGACTGTGCATCTGCAAATAGAGATCATGGTAATTCATCTGCTTCATAGCACTAAGATTTGGGATGACATTCAATATGCAAAAAACTTTTTTTTTTTTTTTTAAGAGTAATCATAGAATCATAGAGATGGTTTAGGTTGGAAGCGACCTTGAAGATCATCTAGCTCCAACCCCCCTGCCGTAGGCAGGGACGTATCCCACTGGACCAGGTTGCTCAAAGCCCCATTCAGCCTGGCCTTGAACACTTCCAGGGATGGGGCATCCACAACTTCTCTGGGCAACCTGTTCCAGTGTCTCACCACCCTCACAGTGAAAAATTTCTTCCTTATATCTGTTCTAAATCTCCCCTCTTTTAGTTTGAAGCCATTGCCCCTCATCCTACCACTTCATGCCCTCCCCACCTTGTTGCAGGTCCCCTTCAGATACTGGAAGGCTGCTGCAAGGTGTCCCTGGAGCCTTCTCTTCTCCAGGCTGAACAACCCCAACTCGCTCAGCCTGTCCTTGTAGGAGAGGTGCTCCATCCCTCTGATCATCTTTGTACCCCTCCTCTGGACCTGCTCTAACATGTCCACGTCCTTCTTGTGCTGAGGACTCCAAAGCTGGATGCAATACTCCAGGTGGGGTCTCACCAAAGTGGAGTAGAGGGACTGAATCACCTCCCTCGACCTGCTGGCCACACTTCTTTTGATGCAGCCCAGGATGCGGTTGGCTTTCTGGGCTGTGCACGTACATTGCCTCCTCATGTTGAGCATGAAATACGAAGAAAATAAATACTAAATTATGTCAAGAATTACTACAGTAAAATGTGAAGAACAGTCACAGAAATGTATGCTTACACTGTGAAAAAACAATCCGGGCTTTGTAGCGCTTTTCATATTTTCTGATGGACACACACCAGTATCTTGTCCTACACATTTTACTTGTGTTGAAGTAACCTGCAAAAAACGTTCCTGAAATTGAGGGGAGACTCACGAGCAGTATTGAACGACTGCCATTTTGACTAAATTCACCTCGAGTTGCAGCTGGCATCTGCCCTTCGTCTTTCCCCAGTGAGACCCCAGCGACTGCGACGCCTCGTCCTTTGGCAGGCTGCTCATTCATTCTGAATTCCTGAGCATCCAGAATGCCCAGAACATGGAACCTTGATAGTGCAGTAGCATTTTAAAGTGTTTGACTTTTCCACACGTTTCTCATGATAAGGACTAGAATATCTTTGAAAGTAATACAATTCCTCATGGAGAGAAAAATGTTACCTTTCTCCACAAGAGAAAATTTTTTAAGAACTGGGAGAAGTCAAAAGAGAAAACCCTGCGTGTATAAATCATTGGCAGCCTTAGTAAAAAGCAGGGCAAGCAATCAGTAAGCAGAAATGTAAATTCAATAAACACGTCTGTGTGTACCAGCTGATAAAGAACAACTGCTGCAACCTGGCTGTAAACAACAAGATAGTGCTTCAGGCTGAGGTAAGGGCAGACGCAATGTATTTGCATTACTTTCTAACTGTTCAGCCAAATCTTCCATGTTCACAAAACTTCAGCCTAAGAGACTGAAACACAGGTAGCAGTCCCACAAACTTCACAAGGAGGAAATACGTGTACGGATTGTAGAAAACTGGATTTTGCCCAAGTGTTTTCCTTTATGAATCCTCTCCTAAATGGATTAATCCATCCTGATACCCTGCACCCTCCCCAGCCTACCACTGCCTGCTGGACCACCACTGGCCTCCAACCGCTCATTCCTGTCTTTCCTGCTCTGTTCTGGGAAGGACCTTACTTGAACGTTTCAGAAATAACAAAATAAGGGTGTTTCTGAGTGTAAAGTGAAAAATATGTGAACATCTGCTGCAACAGGATCTCTGAGTTCCCCTGAGGTCTTCACCCCTTCCCATTCATTCTCGTTAGCTGTGGACCTGTCCCAGGCCCCCCGCTAGCAGGCTCCTACCAAAGTAGGATTAAAAAGTATATAAAAGTGTCATGTTATAAAGCTGGAACTTGGCTTGATTATCTTTGCAGAGCCAAATTGTTTCGTGTGTAAGTACTCTAGACTCAACATCCTCTCCCAGCAGGGTTGGACAGAGGGCACTACCTTGTGCTGTGTCACTTTTCATTTCTCAAAGAGATACTAAATGGGAATGAAAATCATGACAAGCAGCATGAACATCATTCACCCCGAAGTCCATTATTTAAAGTAAGTACCTTTTGCTGTTGATCGGTAGCTCCAGCACCCACTGTTAGCTAGGCTGAAAGTCAGACACAGAGTTTGTCTGTTTTATCAGCGGCATTTGGTCGCTCCAACCATGTAAGAATTCATGCTATAAAAAGATATGCGATAAAAGCAAAGGGTTAATGTGGCACAGATCTGACACAAGCCTCCTGCATTTTCAAGTGGTATGGAAATCTAAAATCACTAAAATGTTTATTTTCATAAAAATTTCAGTAAGATGAAACTGTTTGGGTTATCTTTGGGTTTGCCTCTGGATAATGCCAACATGACTGTAGATCCTACTTCTTTTTATGCCTCCTTTATTCTGGTATAATTAAATGATTCTTTGGTTTGACAAAAGGAAGGTACATGTTTCCTTCCTTTTCTGAAGGAAACATGTAACTGCTCTGCACTCACAGAATGTGGGTTTTTTTCAGTATTCTTTCATCTTACTCTATTGTGACTCCGCTGAAGCGAGTTTTCAGTGTTTCCCTCTGGAAGCTGACTCCCCAGTGAGACTTGAGCCCACTTCTTATACCTTTCATAATCAAGACTTTTCAATCCGTGCATCCTGTTCTTTCCTTTAGCTATCAAAGACCAAAGCCTTTTTGATGGCAGTTTTCTGGTAAAGTAGGTAACAGTCACAGAGTGACCCACAGTGTGAGTGTACCTGTAGATAATCACATGAAAGAGAAGAGAGACTTTCTTACTTGCAACCACTCTCCTTGATGTGGTCCTGATGCACACAGTCACAGCCCACACTCCTACCCCTTTCTTTCAGATCATGATGAATTTTGTGATTCTGAATCTGGAGGAGCTGCCAGGATGTCCTGATCTGCCCCTGTGGCAGCTGCAGGAGGAAGATGCAGAGGAGACAGCCTCAGGCATGGATCTGCAATTACTACTGGCTACAGAATCCTCTGGTTTACAGTGCTGTGGGAAAAATCCCCTGCTGCCTGAGTGCACATATTGCCAGCGCATCTCAGAGGATGGATAAAGTACACTTTTTTTGACAGACAGCTTTATTCAAGCTTCTTTATCAAAGAACAAAGATATAGCATAAATACTTGAGAAAGTAGTATCAAGGTAACAAGCTGAAAATAAACTTGCGTTGATGAGATGGATGTGGTTGTTTGATTATGTTCAGTCATCATTTTCTAACCTTGATCTGAATTTCCCTTCACATCTCAAGTTCCTACTAAATAAAATCATATTTACCTTCCTGCACTCTCCACTGCTCTCAGCTTTCCAGGTTGCTTTGTAATTTACTGTAATCCTCCTGTAGGTGAATCACCCTTCATGCTAGTGTCTTCTGCCAAAAATGATTTTTGGGTCCTGGTGCACTTTATTGAACTGTGTTCTTCCAGAGAGTGACTGATGACCCTAGTAAAGCTCAGAAGCGGTTTACAACCAGTAGGAAGATTTCTGTGACAGAGAAATAACTTTAAGCTCTGGGACAGCTTTTGAGGGCTCTAGCGAATACAGTTTAAGAACCAAACAACTTGGGAAAAAGCATGTAACACAAACATTGGGTGTCTTCAGTGTCACTTGTACTCACAGGGTATTTCTGGGACTGATGCCAGCCAAGGCTGGTATATACACCTACCGCAGCTGAGAGCAGAGTGCCAAGTGACCCCAGCTGGGGCTGGCTCAAGAGCTATAGCTTCTGCCAAACACCCTGTGAATACAAGGCTGGCTTGGATCAGTCCAAACACCACTAGAAGACTCTGTGTAGGACTGACACAGCGGGAGAAAACTGTTGGAGTGGCACAAGTAACCGTGCTTTTCTGGTTTTACCTTTCAATGTAAAAGTCTTCGCTTCCAATGACCATTTCAATGCGCTATTCTCACAGGCAAAGAGTTGTCCAAAGGCGCAGGTCCTGTTTGGGTTTTGCTCAGGACCAGGTGTAATTCCCACTGCAAGACTGCCTGGGCCAGAACGACCCACTCTGGCTGTGAAATCCATGTCCATCAACTGATTCACAACTGCTTGTTTGGTGGTGGCAAGATGAGTGAAGACCACTGCTCCCAATGGGCCTGTATTAACGCATTGCAGTCTGTCCTCTGAAGAACCTTCAGCCTGGCACGGGCAGAGCAACGAAGGGTTTTAACTGAGTAGTGGGTCTTACTCCTTCTGATGCAGAGAGATGCTAAAGCACTGTGCAAACCATTAGATGTGGGGACGTGGCCATGCTGGCTGCAGGAGTTATGGGAGAAACTCACTCCTAGACCTGCTGTGAGCAGTGGCACAGAACAGTAGGTTTTCTCTGTAAGTGTTATATTCTTGGATACTGCAGAAAACAGCAGTCAACCTAGAGAGCCCAGGATCTGGGATTCATCTCCCTTCTCTATTGGATCTACAACAGTGCTTAAACTCTTGCTGGAAGATTCCCATTATTGTGAAATAGCATCGAGACAATGAAGGGCATGAAAAGTCCAGAGGTCTTTGAATATAAGGAGGAGAAATACCCTCAGACATGAGGTATCACAGGAAAGCTCTTATTTTTCCCTTTCCCCTAAAGCTAAGTTCCTTTTAGGATATTATTTTGCATTTGAGTGAGGTAAGAATGAAATTTCTATAAATTTTACCCATCATCACCTCTGCCACTGGCAATTTAACATGACACTCTTTGTAGTTGCAAATAACTCAGCTAACATGGTAAAAAGCCCAGTCCATGGCTCGTGTGCATTGATGGAAATAGACTGATCCCCATGCACCAGGGAACTCACCCAACAGCGGCCATCGCTATCCTCCAGCTTTCACACCAGCAGACAAACAGTTAACCGTTACCTCAGAGGCACCTGGAGAAGGAGCTGCATTTGAAAGACTCCTTCAAACAATAGTAAATTATTTCATGCTATTGTGCTTTAAGCTCTAAAAAGCCTCTGCTTTTTTAAATGTCAAAATATAAAGCATAAGCAGATCGTTTCCATATAGAGGAGCAGGTTGTAAACAGATCTGTGCCATGAGTGTTGACTCATAAGGCTTTTAACTGGCTTTATTTACAGTCAGAAGATAATCTATAGAATAGACATCATTGTGACATGACTTTCTGCAGTATTGTAACTAGCAAAATCATTTAAACAATCATGTGCTTGGATCTCTATCAGCACAGGATGATCTTGTCCCTGAATCAGGAGCTTACAGAGGAAAAAAGAGAGACGACAGGGTAAAGCTTTTTGGAAGCATTGGCATATCAGTAAGGTGCAATTATTATGATATACAATGCACAGTGTTCTACAATGAACGAGCTCTCTTACTGTTTATCTCACTTAAAGCCTCCCTACAATATTTGTTTCTTGGTAAATTACATATTCATAATCTTTATTATATCTGTTATCTTATAATGAATTTTCCTCTCTTGCCCACTTAGCTGTTCTAGGCCTTTAGGTGTATTGCATACAATGTCATATAAAAGAACTCTGCAAAATTTTTTGTAACTGTGAAAATCATCATATTGCACCTTCTCCTGCAGCTGACCAACTGTGGAACTGGTTCCCTCTCAACCAAAGGCTCATTCCACAGCCAAAATTTTCTTTTTCTTTTCCAGTACTGTTTTGTCTCTGTGTTTTGGGCACTGCATCCACTTTTTGAGTCTTGCCCTAGAGGAGCATGGCTTTCCAGCAACAGAGGTGCAGAGAAGCAGCATTCTCCTATTCTCTTTTGCTGCTTCCTGTTCTGTTGCTTTCCTTACAAAGTAAACAAAAAAACTTTCAAAGGATGATGCTAGGAACTGAAATCCATAAAACTGTGAGTCAACAGGGAGATATTTTTAATAGCACACTGTAATATCTCTCCTCCCTCCCCCCATTAATCTTCTGCTCCTCCGAAGGCAATACATTACCTGTTCTTTATTTTTTTCCTTCAGCAAATGATAATCACCTTCTTATCCAGCATCCCCCATGCTGTTCCTGAGGTTCAAGCTTCCCAGCCACTCTCAGTTGTCTTAAATGATTTACATGTCTAATTAAATCCAGAGTAGCTAGGATTTAGCTCTGAAGCTTGCTGCTTCTGTTTTATATCCAAAGAAGGACTTGTGCGCCTGAAAGCTTATCTACTTCTTTCAAATACAGAAGTTGTTCTCATAAAAGATTATCCCCCAACCTTGTCACGTTATATGTTTACAGTGGTAACAGGATGTGGAGGACAGAGATGGGAGCCAGAAGGAAGGTTCAGAGACAGGAAAATGTGAATGAGGTCTCTGAGGGGATGGAGTCCTACAGTGGCAATGTTTTTACTCACACTTTGCTTGATTATCTGGTTAGAATTAGCACCGATAAAATTACTCATCTAGTCTGTGTGTGATCATAAAATGTCAGAAGTGAAGAATAATAAACAAGCAATTCAGTCCAGGATTTTGCTCTTCACAGGGTTTTATCTGATGTTAGCAAAGCTTTAAAAAGTTCCAAGTTTATGAACTCTTCCCAGCAGAAAAATGGGTATTTTTATAATACTGACATCAGAATTCCTTCTGTAAGTGACTCAACTCCCCTGTCTGAAGTTTCAGTGAGATAAAGAAAATAGTCCCTTGTAAATGGTTATTTGGCATACCTAAAGGGCTTGGGTTTTCTTTTCCCTTTGGTAAGAAAAGGTCCATAGTAGAATAAGATAAACTTTTGAAGATGAAGATTATTTATGAATAGGTACAAAACAATGATAGTGGACTGAGATTCTTCAAACTAAAAAAAAATTAAACGGGTTAGTTTTTCAGCCAACATGTTCATTGATAAAAATTGTAAAATTTCCCTTTAAAAGGTTGAACATCTGTACTAGTCATTCACTTTATTTTGGGTGTGCTGCAACATGAAGAATTGGGCTCACATTTGCTGCATAAAATGATGGACTGAATGACAATACACAATTTTACCTTTGAAAAAACTGTAAAAATGAAACCACAAAGACCCCACAGCTTTAAAAAGCTCATTCTGACAAGTCAGCTACAAAAACAGCTACCTGAAAATCGTTATTTTTGTATTTTTAAAATCATTGCATGGGGCTACAGTCTCTTGACAGGGAAGAAAATGGGGTGGAAGGTACATGAAAGCTTAATGATATAATCAGCAAGTCTTTGTCCATTAAAAATACAAACTTTCAGGTCCAGTAATGTTAAAACACAATTACTGGGGCTGTTCAGCCTGGAGAAGAGAAGGCTCCGGGGAGATCTTATTGCGGCCTTCCAGTACCTAAAGGGGGCCTACAGGAGAGCTGGGGAAGGACTTTTTACTAGGGCATGTAGGGATAGGATGAGGGGGAATGGCTTTAAACTGGAAGAGGGCAGGTTTAGATTAAACATTAGGAAGAAGTTTTTCACTTTAAGGGTGGTAAGGCACTGGAACAGGTTGCCCAGAGAGGTTGTTGAGGCCCCATCCCTGGAGATGTTCAAGGCCAGGCTGGACGTGGCCTTGGGCAACCTGGTCTAGTGGGAGGTGTCCCTGCCCATGGCAGGAGGGTTGGAACTCGGTGATCTTTAAGGTCCTTTTCAACCTAAACCATTCTATGATTCTGTGATTCTATGAACAGGGAGTGAGCACAGGCAAGGAGGCAGCAAGGCAGCAAAAATGCTTGCAACCTTGCAAATAAAACCACTTCCAGTTAAGAACAGAGGAACTGTGCACTTTATGGAAGGACTTTCAGATGATGGATGCATCAGAGAAAGAGGGGTTATTTCTCTCCTTAGAGTTAATGGGAAAACT
>NW_009649042.1:137454-138300 GCF_000708025.1 Charadrius vociferus | reverse complement strand
GGCTAAGCAAAGCACAACAGGGTAATTAAGTTGCTCTTTCCTCTGCCAGTTAAGAAAGAGCGCATTGTTCAAGTTTAAAGCTTCCTATTGCCTCCTTCCAGAGGCTGTGATATCTTCTTAAACATCTTGGCACAGGTAAAATTAAGGCCCTGGAGATCAGAAGAACCTTTAGTTCCGTGTTTATTGTCAGCATTTGATTCACCATGTCCCGGGGCTGGCTAGTCAGCCATCGCAAGAAGAGGCTCTGGGTGTCTACCCCCCTGCTTCCTTCTTTGGAAACCTCTGTTGCCTCTTATATTTTTCCCATAACCACTTCAAAGGTCTTGTTCCTGGTTTTCAAGGTCAGTAGTCAGTTAGGGTTCATGTATACTAGCACCAACAGTTTTGCCAGTGTGACTTCCCAGAACTTTGTGTCCTACTGTCTGACATGTCCCCAACAGCAGGGGCTTGCAGCTCCTTTCCCTCCACCATAATTCCATCCTAGACAGATCCTCTTCACGTCACTCTTTCTCAGTGTCACGCAACTCATCCTCCATCCCCAACAAAGTCCTCAGCTCCCCAAACACCAGCATGGCAAAAGGCAGCTCATGCCGTGCCCAGGTATGAGTTTGGTGTGTGCCGGCTAGTTGGCCGGTCAGTACATGGTGATGGTGGTGACCAGCCAAGGGGGCAAACCCCTGCCCTGCCTCCTGCATTGGGTACCGCCCAGCATCCCACCCCAGCTCTCCTCCACGTACCAGCCAGACGTGCAGGAACAGAGAGGATCATGACACTTCTTGCCCTCTGTCAACTGTCATGGCCAGAGAGCAGTGGCATTTCCATCTGTTTCTTTTCCTTTAGTAATCA
>NW_009649042.1:123432-137405 GCF_000708025.1 Charadrius vociferus | reverse complement strand
GCAGGAACTGTTCACAGTATCAATCAATTGATCAATATTGAGAAATGCTATGAAATAAAAACAAGATAGTTTTACCATGATTACCTAAATTAATTTGTGGTTGACTTTTATTTTGTGACCTGTCTTGGAGCAAGCTGACCATTTGTCTCAGACTGTTGGCTCATCAGTCTTCAGATGTCCTGCTCACTGTCACATATTTGTCACACATGACATATTTGGTTGCTGCAAAAATGCCCAGACAGGTTAGATGCTTTTTCCTGGTTATGGATTCTTTGCAGATGTAAAAGGCTCCAGCACAGGAGCTTGTCCAGGGCTTGGACATTGAACTTCCAAGTTTTGGGAAAAGCAAAATTAGCAAACCGGTGCCTATTATTTTATTTCCTGGTAAAAAATACTTTCATAGAAAAGTAATTATTGTATGCTCATATTTAGATGTAAATGTATTTCTGATGTAATGTCATTTGAAAAATAAAGGTCTACATTACATTGGTAATAATTCACAATAAAAATCTGTTTTTAAAGGATTATGTAGGACTTTAAAAGCTTTTAAGGCTAGTTAATTTAAAGTTCCTTGATTTTTTTTTAGATGAAAACAGCTTTTAAAGCAGCCTTTAAGACTTTCCGTATCATTCTAGATATTTTGACATATGCTGCATTTTTCCATTATGTCCTGGTTCCGGCAGGGATGGGGTTAATCTCCCCAGGAGCCGGCAGGGGGCAGGTATTCCATCCCACGTGCCCCATGCCCGGGCTATTAGAGGCGCTAGCCGGGGCGAGGAGAGGAGTCGCCACTCGGGGGTGGGCTGCGGCGGCGCGCGTCAGATCGGTGCGCTTCGCGGCGGTACTGTAATCGCGTTTTCATCTTTCCTTTTGCTGTTCTCTTAAATTGCATTCTTTTAAGCCACGAGTTTTGCCCTGACGATTTCTTTTTCCACGGCTGTGAGAGTTGTGCGAGCGGCTGCGTGGTTCTTTGTTGCTGGCTGAGGCCAAACCACGACACATTATTATTTTTTTCTCCTGAGTGTCTAGGGTTCTGCATATGAGCAAGGCGAATTAAACCATAGCCCAATTGATTAAAAAAAAAAAAAAGTTCTTTGTAACAACATTATATTGTATGCAAAAAAGCCTCCACAGATATAATTGTAACTTCTGTTGGCAAGCACCATTTGAAGTATCTGAAGCACAATATGAACATGTTTTCATCCCTGTTAATTATTTTGGAATATGACAATCAGGAAGAATTGCATGTTATTGTATGCTCATTTCTGTGTGATTCACATTTTCAAATTAAGCATTTGAAAGCCTTGCTCGGTTTCAAGTTCCCCTCATCTAAGTACTACACAATCCCAACACAGTTCCTACCCGGAAAAATTCGAAGGGAAGAAGACCAATGACATCGAACGGTGAGAGTGAACAATCCTGTGAATGTCTGTTTCATTTCCTGAATGAAATATCAGGCTTCACAGGTAAGTAAATTATTATTAGGTTTTAATCCATCAAAGCATTGTGAGTTTGAAAGCTGCAGCGGGGCAGGATGGTTGCAGGCGCCGGGCTCTTACAGGGGAGGAGGACCCCTTGCTCCTCCCTCAGTGCAGCAGCGGTTCCCACAGGAGCTGGTAAAGTAATCAGAGCGAGATGAACTTGGGGGCTATGTGGGGGGTCCCGCCTGCAGGTGCCCGGTGGAGGCAGAGGTCAAGGGACACGTGCTCTGTGCAGACTCCTTTTCATAATTCACTGCACTCATTGCAGGCCTACCAGCCCAGGTGTGAGTGGTGGGCTATGAACCCCAGAGCAGACATAGACCTCTGCTACCACTACCCACCGGCAGAAAATCAAAGAGGCAAAGAAGGGCAACCTCTTGTATCAGCTGTTGCTTGCGCGTGCGATGCCAAAAAGGCAGTGCGATGTACGGAGCACGGTTGCTGCATAACACTTGTTGGTCCTGGGACTTTTCTTCTAGGTCTGCCTGGATCTGTTGTGTCATTCGGAGTGAATTTCTGCCTTTTTCCCATCGTTTATCTCATCCTTCATGTTATAAATTCCTCAGTGCACTGTCTGTCATTGGGTCTCTGCGCAGGGCCTAAGACAACCAGCCCTGAATATTCTCTTGTCCCATCTCAGCCACCACCACCTTGATCTGCAGGTACCAGCAGGACTGGGCAGCCACTCCACAGCTCTGCTGCCTTTATTTCTTCTCCCATCACACCAGAGAGATTATATATTTGCGACCTGCTGGGGCAGCAAAGGATTCATGTATGAAAGATGTTTAATAGGTAGAAAACTACACAAATGCAAAGCACACGGTAAACAAACTGCACAAACACAAATTAATTTTGGATCTCAGGACACTATCCTGATACAAACTGTGGCATAAAGTGCTTCTGCAACCTTTTCTGAGGTGGCTCCTTCCACCGCCTGTGCTGTGTACAATCAGTTATTAACATTTGGTGAAAGTCTGTCGGGAAACATGGAATTAAAATTACTCTGGCTGGTGTGCACTGATGAGAAAGCACGCTTTTGAATTTCAAATAAAGCTTGTTAGGATTACAGGGGACTCATATAAGCAAGTCCCACATTAGAGGGCATCTTCCAGGAAAGCAATTAACATTCCACCTCCTGTATCTCCACCACTGGAGAATTTGGCTGCTGACAACCGTTGACATCTCCTTACTTCCTCCATTTCCCCCTTGCACATCCAGCTCCCAAACATGAGTGCTGTTTTCTCAACTCCAGCCCTTTTATTAGTGATAATAACAATGCTTCGGTGAAAGCAATTATGAAGCAGCCTCTTGAGAGACTTGGCAGTTGTCTCCCCTCGCGCTAAATATGTCAGGATCTTTTGTCACCAACAATTTGACCAAAAAAGTAGTTTAAAAACTTCCCCACAGCGGTATATACTTCTGTCTCTATCAGTTAGCAGACATCAGGACAGTGAAGGGGAGGCTGCACGCAGGCTCGGCAGGGCAGGCACACATGAAATCTAGCATGGGCTGGCGTTGGCAGCGGATGGGGGCTCCGATGGTGCCTCCTGGCAGGATGAGGATGGTGCCTCCTGGCAGGGTGAGGACTGTGCCTCTGTGCTGCGGAGGAAAAGATAGAGGCATTTCTCATAGGTACTTTCCATACAGCACATTTCTCAGGATGGTGTCACAGACTGAACTTAGAAATTTTTTTTGTCATCGTTATGCTCATAAAATTAAAAAAATGCACCAACTCAGTAATGAAAAGTATGAAGTAAGCAGTACCTTATTTTTAAAGACTCAACCGACTAACCTCAAAGCAGCTTATGTTAAACAATGGAAAGAGGGGCAAAGATCATGCACCATATTATTTTCAAACAGATGCTTTAACAGACCATACTTTTTTCAAGTCAATGGACAGTTCAGAACACAGTGCAAGACCTGGTGCTGAATAACAGGTTACTGGTGTCACAAAGATCTTCCCAAATAAGCCAAATGAGTGCTGAAAATTACATCTTTTTAGTTAGCTGAATAAAATTAGGCATATCAGTTATGTTTCCTGTGTTAGATTCTTAAAAAGAGCTCTGGAAATACTGTCTCAAAAATTTATTTCAGGAAGAAAAAGGATTTAGTTCTCAAATCCTAGGTTTTATTACAGATTTATGGGGATACTTGACCAAGACACAGTTATTATTTTGAAAGTAAGATTCATCTTCTCCAGTACTTACCCTTCTTGTACTAGCAGGATCTTTCCTTGTCCTTCGCTCCTTTCCATACACACACCACCAATCATTTTAATGAAGTTGCCAAGGTTTTTCTTCTTCCTTTCTCTAAACTCTGCTATGGGAGTGAGCTCACCCAGGATCAGATTAAGCACCAGAATATGTTTTAGTAAACAGAATTTATTCTTGACCTTCAGCTCCCCGTCCACTGTTACAAACAAATCCTTCATTCCCTTAAGGCAGCATCCGAGGAAGAAGCCTCTCTATAAAAGACTTTCAACTCATGCCGACTCGAAGGGATAAACTGTCAAAACAATGCATTGAACGGGGTGCATCCCATAATACTCATGTCTATTCACACCACAGCAAGGTTTATATTGTGCACACTGCTCGAATGCCAATTCTGAATCTTGTTTTCTTGTTCAAAAAGTACAACTTAGGTATTTTAACTCATTACCTGATAACATTTTAGCTACCGAGAAAATGCAATGGTAGAGGCACCCACGAATTTGAATAAGAGGTTCAGAGACATGTGGGACATCCTTTATCATCCTCAGCAGATCAAGCAGCTTCCACCAAACTATCCCCTTTTCATCTCAAAGGCCCCATCTGCTTGGCTCATGTTTAACAGCAAGAGTTTGGCCTTGTTCCTTTGTCTCGTCCACAAAGCTTTGCACTGGCTTTTTTGTGCCATCGCAACCAGGACAACTGAAACGGAGCACTTAATAACAAATTTTGTGAGCTAGAGTAGCCACATTTTGCCCTGGTTTTGTGTGTATCGGTAGGTTTCCTAGAAGAAAGAAGGGCAGGTTAGCTTTTGCTTATTAAACTTCTGAAAACTCAACAGAACCAGCTTTTGTTTTTTACTCATCAGAGAAACTGGAAAGTTAGAGTAATCTGTTACGGCCATACATGGACTGAAGTACCCTCACTGGAGCCTTCCCCCAAATACACACTGTGGTTATCTCTATAACAGCAAATTAGGTGGTCCCGAGTTTTGCAGCTTATTTGCCTGCACTGTTTGAGCAGCCCTTGGCACACAGGTCCCGGTCTACTAGCAAACTACCGAATCGTCTTGGGGTATGGTTTAGCAGGTGGCCTGCCCCAGAGCAGGTTGCGTGTGGTCCCCGTGGTTGAGAGGATGGGCAAGTTCCATGTCATGTGCATGGGCTGCCTGAGCTGGTCAGCCCCAACACTGGCCAACTTCAGCACATTTAATTTACTCAAATAGATGAAGCCTCTGGGGTCAAATCTCTTCTCTCTGGCTTTATACCTGTATAATTTGACAGATGAGATTATGTTATAACACAGAGAAAGTTCAGATCCTTCCAGCCAGTGTTTCTCTTCCAGGTACAAGTTAGACACGGTGGCCTGGAAGTTGCATGACAAAAATGTGTTAGCCTCAGCCTCCAAAATATTCTGTGGCTGTTCTACTATGCCTCATAGATTAGTCAACTCCCAGCATCAATAGCTATAAAAGCAGCTGAACCAAATTAATTGGTGACACAGATTGTGATTTTGGCCCTAAACTTGAATGAATCCGTTATCAATTCATGCAAAGGTAACTGAGAAGAAGGAAGACTCTTCCTTTAATCTTTCTTACAACTCAGTGCATTGAGGAATGCACAATCCAAAGCAGAGAAGCCATCAAAGGAAAGGATGCTTCACGTTGTAAGTCAGGAGGGAGCTAAGCCTCAGGTTTTCAAAACCTCTAGTCAAAAGGAAAGGTGCCAATGAAGCAGCAGCCACCACAGGACAGCTGCAGCCCCGTCTCCCTCTGGTCACAAGTACTACCCAGCTGCGCGGGCCGCTACGTCACACCGAGCACTGGGCCTGGAAACACTGGCTGTGCTCACACAGGTCCGTGGGACCCTCTGAAACACAACTAGACCGGTAGGTCCCCTGCGCCAGCACTGCAGACCCCCGTGCCCCCCTAACACCCCTGTGCCAGCACGGCCTCTCTCTCCACACTCCAGCATCTGTCACCGAGGTTGTTAAATCTGTTTCCTGCCATGTCACTCTCCCTTCACAGCTCTTCAAAGACATTTTTTAATCCTGAAGCTTTTATTTATTTATTCAGAAGAAAGCTGATCTCACTGAGCTGTAGAGTTCCTGGGGGCGTGTAATGACATCCTGATGACTGCAACCTGTGAAAGTGCCTATACTTGTTTAATTTTAACCACATGAACTGCCCTGCTGAAGTCAATGAGACTACACTCTGGGCATATTTAAGTGCATTTGTTATTTCAGGGATAGCTACTACATCTGGAACACACACAGTCATTTAGACAACAGAACTAATTTATATTTTTGTGCCATATAGCAAAATAGTGGTGTGTCCATGCGCAAATAAAAATACTTTTTGCTGTGTGTATTTTCAGTTGATCTTTAAGCTTGTTCAGTATAGCCCCAAAGCCCAAAATGGGTGGCAGCAAGTTATACCGCGCTAGGAAAAGAACCAGGAAACAACTGTGGTCTTTCTACCATGACTTGCGTTGGAGTGACCACCACTCAGAGAGGTGGACCTGGGGATATTTCCCGTAGTCAGATGAGTGCAGACGTTATAACTGTTCCTATAGCCTCTAAAAAAAAATAAAAAAAATCCCATACAATTAATTCAATTCAGTGGCTACAAATTGACTGATAATAGAAACCCTGGGCTGCAAGCATCTTCCAAATGTTCTAAAGCAAACACCTTCTCCCTGTGTAACAGTATCACATCCAGAAGAGTGAAGAAGAGCTATTGGTGACAAGTGCAAGACAGTCGTACAAACAGACTGGTTCCTTAACCTCCACATTGTTGCATATTGGCACAATTTGGTACTCTATGCAAGGTCTAAGAAACACTGGAGCAAGACGAAGTGGTACTTTTTGTTGTCATACACCTTTTCCCAGATCTACTCTATGTTGTGTAAATATAGTTTGAGTTACACAGGCTAGCTTTTCATCTAAACAGAAATTCTACTCAACAGAAATTGAGTATTGTAAGCATTTTTTTTTAATGGCAATAGTAAAATGACTGTATCTGCTAGATACTGTTATTGCTCCATTTACCATCCACAAAATGATTTCCAGTTTTATACAATCATTCAACTTTTATGACCCTGCTGTCATTGTAGAAGTAACACACTTATATTTTCTATTATGCAGTATTTCTAGCTATATGAAATAAACAGCAGTTAGGCAGTCCTTTTCCTGTGTTGCTCCTTTCCTATGAAGCGTTTTTAAACTTCTACGGCAACCCCCCCTGTCAGGTACTCAGTCACATCCCAGCGGACAGTGTCGGGTTAGTTAAGGATACTACAGACTCAGAAGTGTTAGCAATACACAACAGCCAGTAAACGCAGACGTCACTTTTGCTGGAGGAATTTCATGCTCTACTAACACACATTTCATTAAAGCCCAAGGCTAAGAGAACACATCTTAAGTGCCAGATTATGGTGGAATTCTATGTTCATGTCAAACCCCTGCCATCCTGCGCTCCACTGCGTGAAGACCTTGCCTTCTGTAATCTTTATGCCCATTCTTTGAGACTTTCCCTAAAACATGTCTTTGATAAGTTATCTCATACATTTCTCATCTTTATTTGCAATGGGATTTTCCCCTCTTTTATTTTATTTTAATTTTGCTCAGGAGAATTTCTGAAAGTTTCATTTAAAAAAAAATAATAATAAATTCTCCAGGTAGTCTGGAGAAAGCTGCATGGTCAGGGCAAGATGAGTCAGGTAAGGAGAAGCACAATGCAAGCAATCTATAACTTAATGAAAACAAGTGTGCTTATAGCAGAGGGAGACAGACATATGGCCGTATCCCTGCCAGGTTCCTGAGTGAGCTCTCTAAGCATCCATTACTGGCCCCTACCAGCAGCAGGATACTGGGCAACTCGGATCTTTGGTCTGATCAAGTATTGTCCTTCATATGGTTTTATTACACCCATTTTTGTCTGCTTCTTCTCCTACAACCCATCCTTTTCCTCTGTTCCTTAAATTAAGCCTCCTACTTTCACACAGCAGATCACTTATGTGTAACTTATACCACCATTATATATGTCACCTATGAATATGGCTAAGAAAACAGCCTGGTTTTCATCCTACTTAATTATGGGCTATATTATACATCAATTTTTCAGTATCTTCTGGGAGAAACATGAAAATCTTCTTAAATATGTGACATAATGATATGATTTGTATGTGTCTGCACCCTATTTAAAGGTGCATATCGCCCTTGTATGTAAAAAAAGAATAAATGGAGTCTTGATGGTCATATCTTCTAGTTAGACCTCAGCTAAAGAAAAGTGAGCAATTAACTATCCAAAGAATTTCATTAATAACCCTGGTCAAATAAACCATGATTAGCAAACTGACAGCTCCTGTTATTCTTCTTTGCTTTCTTGTAGTGTATACTCACTCAGAACGTCTTTAAAGATATTAATTACCTGTGCCTTTTACCATCTAAAGATCCCCTGTTTACTGCAGGATTTTCTCAGCTAGCAGACCTAAATTCAAAGAATAATAGAGAGTTGAAAATGGAATGATATGGGGAAAAAAACCACACTATGCTGACAGCACTTCAGGACAATTAGCGCATCGTTAATAAACCCAATGAAACCATTAGCCAAACATAAAGCACCAGTCTTTTGGGGGGCTTGGGTTTTTGTTTTTTTTTTACCAATTACAATTTCTCAGGATGAACAAAATATATAGAGAGAAATCATGAAGACAGAAACATAAATATTAGCTCGAGGAAGTAAGATGGAATGCATTTTACATAATATATGAGATACTGTAGTCTGTATGATATGGACTGTGGGAGACCTCGGCTGGTCCGAGGGATCAAAATACAAGTTTAACACTGACCCTGAACAGATACCCATGTACCCTTGAAGAGACAGGAGAATCCTGAGAAGATCTGAGCAAACAAGATAAGGGGTGGCAAACATCCTGGCTTTTCCCAGAGCATGAACAGCGCGTGATCAACAATTGTATTGGCTGGACGGCGTGTGATGTGAGAGTGGATTGGGCAAAAGGAGAATGTTAGAATATATGCACAGATAAGCAACCAGGTAAAAGGATATAAAAGAGCACTGCTTGTAAAATAATATATACGATTGCTGCAACTTGATACTCAGTGTCGTGTCCGTCTCTACAATGACACCGACTTCCAAAAGAGTTTTGGCGATATGAGGAATCCAGGACCACACCAGCCTGGAGAGAAAAAGCTGAGCTTAAGGCCAAATGTAAAATAACCATTGACTGTACATGCACTTAGTGTAATCAGGTATTTATAATCTGTCCTCTTATTAAAGGGCCGAGCCCTATTAGATATATGAGCAAACCAAAAAGGGCAAAACATTGCTCACTGCATGAGCAGCCCGGCTGCATCCCAGGTTCCTCCTCTTGAACCCGGCTCATGATGAAACTGAGTAAGCAGGTGGGAAAAAGCCCTTTTCGGCAAAGAGACAGAAATTTAAACCTTAACAGTAGAGACATAATTGACAGGAGAGTCCCATGCTGGCTGCCAGGGCAACATTATCTAAAAATATGCATAACAAGAATAAACCCCAAGATTCTGCTTGTTCTAAGCCTGCCACAAGGCAAGGCCCAGGAGCACAAACTGATCTGTTAGATCCTCTGTCAGGCCCTCATGAAGAAAAAGAAGAAATATCTCAAGGCCTTTTTCACATCCCCAAAGCAGCTGGCTGTGGATGTTGGTTACAAGGAAAGGCTATGCAGGAGCAGCCCTCAACCTCCTTCATTTTTGTGACACAGCCACTGAACAAAGTGTTTTGTTGGTGTTCCTAGGAAAAGAGTGTGATCCTTTTAAATTCCCAAACACAGTTGGTGGGTTTTTTTAATGTGAGTAGTTCTGTATCTCACTGACATCTAGGCAGAGCGACAGGGTATCTTCCAGAAACACAAAGCCTGGAGACCTCTTAGGACCTCTCTTTATGAGGAGGTGATCCAGAAGGACAAGTTGTGCTGATTCTCAGGTGGACAATCTGTTCAAAAAGTTTTATTTCTCATTTAGCTGAGTGAATTCTGGAAACGAATGAAGTTAATATACACAAAGCTCACAGGGTATGTCAGCAGAGACCAGCACCTTAGCTCATGCTCAGTGCTGCAATAATGTGCTTACTCAACTTCCCAAGTAGAGCTAGTCCCAAACCAAGCACAGACACAGAGAACAAGGTGCAACTGACCCCATCAGTTCAGATGTGCCCAGGATAGCGAATCAGAGAATCCTAGGATCGTTTAGGTTGGAAAAGATCTTTGAGCTCATCAAATCCAACCATTAACCTAGCACTGCCAAGTCCACCACTAAACCATGTCCCTCAGCACTTCATCTACACATCTTTTAAATACCTCCAGGGATGGTGATTCAATGGCTATGGAATCATAGAATAGAATCATAGAATCTTTTAGGTTGGAAAAGACCTTTAAGATCATCAAGTCCAACCGCCTTCGAACAAGACTGTCCAAAAGGAAAAACCCTTCTTGCACTATTTGTACTGCAAATTCACACCTTGGTTTTCTATAAAGCACCTTTGCCATGCAGACATACCCTTACATGGAGCGAGAAACACTCGAGAGGACTTCCAAGCTGGTCAGCCATGGCTGAAAACACAAGGCAGAGAAGGGCATAGGCAGTAGATTTGAAAGCCCACAGCTAAACTGTATTATAATTATTATTTTAATACTGACATGGCCCCCAGGCTGCAAGACTGCATAAGAATTGAAAATTGCCAGTTCTTCTGTTTTAAAATCAGGATAATCCAGGACAAATAAAACCCATAACCAACCAACAACAACAACAACAACAAAAACCCAAACAAACAAAAAAAAAAAAGAACACAAAACAACTCAACAATCATAATGCTTTTGTTATGGTTATTTGCTGCAACTTCTTATCTTCCCTGAACTGTTTTTTTTAGAAATTCAGGGCAGGAGTGGGCTAATGGTGCCTGTGCCACACCCTGGGTGAGCTTGGCAGCAGTATCAGCCCAGGACATACCACAAAATTGCCAAAAGTCCTGACCAAAGGGCGAAGTGTAGTTATATGACAGGAGTGGCAGCGTGGGAGCAGGGTGTGACTTGAGAGCCTTCCCAGCACAACATGGGCTACACTCAGCATCATCCTCTGCAGACTTCTCCACGCATCCTCCTAAAGCAGGCATATTCCCAGAAAAAGCTACAAATATTTGCATAGAAGCCCATCATCTGGGCAGTCCTGATGCAGTAAAAGAGGTATTACAAAGCACAGTTCATCTTGTAATAAAACAGGTGCCACCAGGAAGCAACAGGGGAGCAGAGGGAAACGACACAGGAGGACTAGTTCAAACATAAAAGTCTACAGTGTTGATGTTACACTGGGACCAAGTTCCCTAAGCACAGGCATCTGGTGCCATTTGAGTCACAACAGGATGTATAAAGTGGTCTCACGGAGACGTGAAATGTAGCACATATCCTGTAGGGCACCAATGTCCTTCCAGATCAGCAGCTGGAGATCCCATGGGTTAACCTTGAAGCATCTCAAATGGCACAGAAGGCCTACATCTGAGCAGCTAAACTCAGGTGGACTTTAGGGTGACCTAAATGATTCTCTAGTGGTTGTGTTGACTTGACCTCCATTAACCGTGGATGCAGTTTAGGCTCATTGCACCTACATGGGGACAATTATCATTTTGTCTTATGCTGAACCCCACCGGTACCGTTAGGTGAGATGAATCCAGCCATGGAATCACTGTATATGGATGCATAATGGATTATGTAAAATGCATTAATCCTAAGATCTTGGACTCTCCTGGTGTGAAGGCTCACTGCAGCACAGTGGAGATGTAGACAAAGAATAAGAGACAGTTTTTCCCCTCAGCTTACGTGCCAAGTTTGGAAGATTTAAGATCAAACACACAGCCCCTGTTCAGAAAGAGCTAGTTTACAGATCCGCCTTGACAGCATAATATACCTTAAGTGGGCTTTGCACAAGCCCATCAGATATTATTTCTGCTGGTTGCATTCCAGCAGAGTGCTGCATGGATAAATAGCTCAAAGGAAGCATTGTTCAAAAGGAGTGTTCAGCACCTTCTACTAACCTCAGCTACTTTGATACAGTTAAGTGATAAAATTATTAAAGCCAACTGCAATATTTTAAGATTAAAAAAAAAAAATTAAGTGACAACAGTTTTCCCTCATTTACCTTACTTCTTTCCAACCCACATGCTTGGGAGAACTCCTCGTACTTGACAAAAACGCATTGTTTCTGCTGGCTCGTGAGAAAGCTGGGATCAGGCCCTAATTAAGGTGGAGTTGTCAGGGAGCCTGTGTCTGTGTCCTCAGTGACCAAATGGCCACAACCTCTTCTACAAACAGTGGTACTAAAGGCCAAAGATGACCAACTTGGCATTCCTCTGCTTGCAAGGAAAACAAAACTTCAGTGTTTTCTTACGATGAAGTTAAAATTTCCCGTACCTTGTTTTTAAACGAGATCTGTTCCAAGGAATGAATGATCTAATTGAAAGATGCTCTCCTTTCAGCACAGGGCATGTATAAATACATGTGTCCACAGCCACATGTTTGGAGAACGGGGACCAGTTCTGTCAGGCAGCCTGAAATTAGAGGCTGGAGCTCACTTTCTTGCTACTGTCTTAGGGAAAGCCATGCAAGAATCTGCTGCTTGGGGGACACACACACGGGTAAGGTCAGGAGATAGAGCAGCACAAGGGGAGCACCTCCACTGACCTGCCAACCAGACCGGACCCTGTCCCATCGACTGCCCGTTAGCAGCTGGGATGTATGGTGCTCTAGTCTCATTTTATCAAAAAGGATCAAATCCAGGAAATCTGAAATCGCTCTAAAATGCAAATCAAAGTGCAGAAAAAGGACGTGGTGGGGAAGATTAGGTTGAAAAAACCCACCTATGAATGGAATTAAAATGGATGTACACACACCAGTGGATTATCTCTATAACTGAGCTCTGTGAGGGCCCTTCTTGCCCTTAGTCATCAGATATGGCTCTTTTCAGATTCCACGTTACTATTTAAAAATGAAAACGCCATTTTCACTGGGATCTTTGGACAGATCGGCATGTATTTTTCAATACAGATGCTATCTGTTCTTGGAGGGTTTTAAACACTGCAACTGGGATGCAACTGGTTGTTTTTCTTCTGAGAGAGAGAGAAAATGATGGTTTCTGCTGCAGTCTGAGACTCTCCCTGCAGAGCTGGATCCAGGTCGAGGACTCCAAGCATCCCAGCCGGGTGGCACGGAGCACAAGCCGGTCCGTGACACAGCAGCGATAGCGTCCAGCTGTTCTCCGCAGGGGAGCCAGGGAGCATCTGCTCTCCTCCTGGAACAGCCGAGAGACACGGAAAGGGGAGAGCGAGCCAGGGCCCCAGCTGGGCTGCCATAAGCACAGAGGGAAAAGCAAATGGCTCTCATCAGGCCCCAATTAGCACAAGCGTGATTGGGGGGAGGGGGAAGCGCTTCCCCTGCAAGGCTGCTGAAGGGGAGCGATCAGGGAGCAACCATGGGAAGAGCAGGAGATCGATAATGGAGGGGGAGAGCTGAAAGGGAGAAGGGAGGGGGAAAGATGGACAGCGGGGCTTATGTGCTCTGACTGAGATAAAACAAAATACCAACCACGTATGTCAGTAAATGCATTTCAGCCTTCCCCAGCACAAAGCTTTAGTCCAATGACTTTGCCAATAATCTAATACTCCTTACCTGAAGCCTCAGGGGGGGGGATGAACAGCTGTGTCTTGCCGGCACAGAAACCAAAGCCTTGCGGCTGTTGTGCTCGCCAGCACAGCCCCCGTTTCCACAGGGACTGCCATCACTTCTCACGCTGAGCCACCAAGAACTCGGTGTGTGCATGGTGGTCACAGGCCAGGCTGCAGACCTGAGCTGCGTATGCCAGCGCCGCCCATTAGACCCTCAGCACCAGCCAGAACAGAAATAATTCATGTAAAGCGGCAGTCCGGTTTGAAATGGAAGGAAATGGCACCAGTATAGGTTAGGGGTGGACCTGCTGGGAAGTAGTTCTGAGGAGAAGGATTTGGGGGTCCTGGTAGATTGTCCATGAGCTGGCAATGTGCCCTTGTTGCCGAAAAGGCCAATGGAATCCTGGGCTGCACAGGGAAGAGTGCAGTAGGTCGAGGGAGGTCATTCTCCCCCTCTACTCGGCACTGGTGAGGCCACAACCAGAATACTGTGTCCAGTTCAAGAGGGACAGGGAACTGCTGGAGAGAGTCCAGCGAAGGGCAACCAAGATGACTGAGGGATTGGAGCATCTCCCT
>NW_009649042.1:116872-123279 GCF_000708025.1 Charadrius vociferus | reverse complement strand
AGGTTGTGGCGCCCCCTTCTCTGGAGATTTTCAAAACCCGCCTGGGTGCAGTCCTGAGTAATGTGTTCTGGGCAATCCTGCTTTAGCAGGGGAGTTGGACTAGATGATCCCTAGAGTTCCCTTCCAACTCTGAAAATTCTGTGATTCTGTGAAAATTCATATTTATGCGGAAGAAAATGCATTCTTTACTGCAGAGGCCAGTGGCAGCTGTGGAGGGTGGTAAGCCCCCTTTGGAGCGTGAGGGGGGGCTGTGGACACAGCCTTCGCATGGTGCTCCCCCCCCGCCATGGGGTGAGTTTCCATAACACTGTATTTATACATACCAGTTGGAAACGCGAGACCCACACTAGGTAACAGCTCTGCTAGCAGAAGGAGTTGCAAGTGTCACCTCTTCAAATTATGTGTGAAATTATTGAAGTGTCCTATAAACCATTGGTTATTATCTGTCTCTTTTTTTGTCTGCAAAAGGGAAGATTTTGTGTCTTTTTTTTTTTCTTCCCACAGTCCATGCAGCGGTATGGGATTGAAAGCTGATTTTGCTGGCTGACGTCCTTGCCCATTGCCCCCCTCTTCAGTCTCTAAAATCCTTTAAAACTTAATAGGGCAACTTGGTGACCAATGTATATAGAAGCATAAAAGGCAGAGTGCTAACATTAAAGCTGAGAGACACAACCTAACTCTTTGATGTGTCATATCCATTTACTTATTCAGCATTAGAAATGCCTAAGTAATATTAAAATATTAGTATCTCAAATAAAACAACAGTAATCCAATGTGTGCATACTTTGTCTACAGTACTTTCATGCGTCTTAAAATGTTAAATAGAGATTAAAGTGTACTTTAATAATTCATTTAGTTTAAATTAATTTAAAATATAATAATCATAATCAGTTAAGTGATAAATTAAGCTCTTTACAGTATTCACCTCCTTCCAAAAGCCTTTGTAAAGGTTCAGTGAGCACTGACGTCTTTAGCTAGCTTGACAGGATGCAAGTTATTTTTATTTTAGTGATTGAACCTTTGAGCAAACAAACTTGCCTGGTGCTGTGTGTCCCTTTCTCTGACTGAAGCCACTGGGGACTGGAGCTGTTTATAACTTAACAGCATTCAATGATGCATCACACAGAAAGTCTTCATTTTTGCATGAAAACATATGAGGAGGACACACTGATTTTTCACCACCTCTTCACCCCTGCCATGCTCATATAATTTAAGTTGGCTGAAGCAGCAAGCTCAAGAAGGAAGGAAAGAAAGAAAAGCCAGGAACACTGTGGCCTGGCAGATGACTTTGGTGTTCTCAACAAGCCTGCGCAAGCGTCAAGGGATTCACAAATGGTTCAGCAAATGTTGGCTCTGCTGAAATCAGATCAAGGGCAGTTCCAAGCACCACAAGGAAGCACATGAAGCCAGAGCTGGTGCTGGATTTGCGGGGGCCCTCAGCAGGTGCACACTCCTCAGGGCCCCACTCTTTCACCCACAGAGCTGCAAAACATCAAAAAAAAAATCCAGCAAAACATCTTCAATGGTTGGACTTTGCCCTTCCAGCCTCAGAGGGGTTTAGCTCAGGAAAAGAGAGGGTGCTAATCCCAGCTCTACCCCATCTGCCCCCAACCGTACCTCAGGGCTGACCATGCAAGGTGCTGAAAGCCCACCACGCACAGAGACAGCAGGAGACTCAAGAGGAGACTCAAATTTTGCATGTCTGGGTGTGTCAGAGCCCATTCACACACCATCTTCCCCTTCTGGGAAAGTGCTTTGGTTCAGGCTGGTAGGGATGCTCACTGCTACAAAATTGGAAGCATCAAATTTGCTCTGTATTTGGGGGCTTTGGGAGAACCACACACACGGTGCGCAAACCCCCAGCTTAGAAAACTTAATAACTATGGGATTTGGGAAATATTTTTTTCCTGGTACTCCAGAATGCTAATAATGAAAACTATTTGTTCATTTATTACTTAACACCAGTCTTAAAACAAAGTATTAAGGATTTCAGCTAACATTTTTTCTACAACATGCTGCATGACTTGAGCTTGTGTATTAATTCTTATTTAACTTCACTTTCATAACATGTTGGACACAGATCCTGAACAGGTCAATGGAATAATTAAACGCTTTCCTGTGATGTGAAAGGAAAAAAATACAGTTTAATCTTTAAAATATTTCAAATGTGGTTTTGTTAGGGAGGTTCGGGGTTTTTTTTTGAGGGGGGTAGCAAAAGTGGTAATGGAGGCCATTTTCTGAGGAGAAATTTAAAATAATTTTGTAATTACTGTCTGCAGTTACTCTTTAACTTTTAATAACAAGAAATGAGTTCTATTAGGCCTTCATTACAGGTCTCCCCCTAAGTTCGGCTGGTACTAAAATAATAGAGACTTTCTATTCAAAGCCAAACAATAAACTGAGGTCATTTTTCTCTCCAGTGAAGGCTGACTTTCAATCTAATTACTTTAGACTGTAAACAAATAGTACATCATATTTCTTTGTATGTTGTTTGATTTTAATATCGTTATAATTTCTTTATTTTATGCCAAAAGATGTTCTAGGTAATTTACAGACCAATTTAGTACGTGAACCAGAAGCTTAAAATATATACAGAAAAATTAAACAAATGAATCACGGTAAAAATGGAAATGAAATAGGTGTTCAAGAATATCAAATTATCAGCTATTCTTTTTTTTTTTCCGCTGTTCCTTTTGTTCTGCAAAATCCAATTGGTCTTTATATAATTCTTCCTCACAACACTATTTTTATTTCTAGGCCATAACCTGCTTTGGTCTCACAGCTGACCTTGCTTGGAGCAGGAGGTTGGACTAGAGACCTCCTGAGGTTGCTCCCAACCTGAATTTCCCTGTGATCCTGTGATCCGTGCTGACTCCCCTTATCCCCCTCTCCCAGCCAAAGCATGCCCTTGGGCTACATCCACACTGTTGAATCCCTCAGGTCCCTGGGCCGACTCCAGTGCTCAAGGCAGATGGGGCACCGGCAAGTGAAAGCGGACCACCCCTACCCACACTACACCTACAGAACACCCCGCACCCCTCTGCTCCTGACTCTTGTGCTGCTCGTGAGACATGATTACCATTTGTGTAAGCTGGAGAGGGGTCATTTAGTCCAAAACATCTGAAAAGTGAGGGTTGCACTTGGTCCACCCAGGTCAGCTACCCCCACTGGAGACCACGTCGCCTGTCCAAGGGTGCAGGAGATGGAGGGCAGAAGAAGCCAGACCTGGGGAAACTCTGTCCATGCAGTCCTCCGGAGGGGTTCTGGGAGTTAAATCTCCCCAAGCAGCATCCAGGGGACTTGCCTTTCCCAGAGAAGGGACAGGTAGCTGGAGGCCCCCAAAATGTAGTCAGTGTGGCAATGAGGAGATGAATACTCATCTTCTCTCCCTGGCACCCTCATACCCATCAGGTCACAACCCGTCCCTTGGTTTAGCTCACCACCATGCAACTCAGACTCTAGTAAAAGCCCAAAAGCCTTGCACATCTACTTTAGAAGTTTTTCCCTTTTTATTTTTCTCTATAAAAGATACCTTAGAAAGTCTTAAACATATAGGTTGGTTTATAGAGAGGATGCCATAAAGCTCCTGTACCAGATGCACTTGCAAAGACCGAAAACAACAAGAAATAGGTAGAAGAATATTTTCTGACAGGTGAATTCCTGGTTGGACACTGAATAGTCAGAGGGGATAAATGATTAAAATCTCCAACACTTCCAGTTCTTTTCTGCTCATTGAATCTTCTTTCTCAGGCAAGGAGACAGGAGTGGTTTGGGAATTCTTGTAGTCCAACAGCCAGAAGTAGACATATCCCAGTTTAAGCTGGGGTTGAACATCTTGCTAGCACCTGAATTAATGTTTGCAGGGCAGCAGTGGAGCTGTTTGTTGAAGAAACCTGGGCCATTGATTCTCAGAAAAGCCCTGCAGTACGAATAACTGTGTGATCCTGTCCAGAGCAGCTGCCGCAGCACCAGCATGATAAGATCTGACTGAATCTGTAATTTTGTTTAATGTAGCTGTTGCAATATAAACCTAACGAGGCTTGAATACTGGGGCTTATGTTTATTTGTTTTGTATAGCTTTGGAATTGATATAATTATAGAGAACAGCTAAGCCATTTTACTCTCATTATCCGAGATGTTATTTAATCTTCAGAGTCAATCGGATTAGAAGAAATCTGTTATCACTTTCAAGATAAATTCCTGTAAATCAAGACTTTGTAGTCAGGTCATCCCAAGAGTAATGGGAACACTATTCTGTTGTTATGCGGAGCTCAGGTGATGTTGGGGTGCATTTAGAAGGACTCTGAAATGCAAAGGGTAGGGCATTCATGAGTTTTGTTGGACATAGCCCGATTTCACAATGTAAACAACTGTGTCAGAGAACCCACTTACAACACAGATGTTCCCAAGCTTAGGTAAAACACAGCTCTGTAGTGTAAGAGAAGCTTATTCATCTCCTTAAACCAAAGCCTAAAATTATCAAATAGACTCAGTCAAACTCAGAATTAGTATATGTATAAAACTGTTGTATGTTACGGGGAATATCTAGAGAAGGTCAAACAGACAATGAATTAAATTTATACTGAGGACTTAGAGTTACATCCACAGACTCAGACTTATTTTTTGGCCCTGACACTAAAACAGAGGTGATTTGATCACATGTACAGTATTTAACTCTCTTGTTAGACAAATAAGTTGGGAACAGCCAATAGCCTGTGCTAACTCCCAAAGTTAGGCATAGGAAACGTGTCCCCTCTGTACAGACATACCGACCAGACTGCAGGCTCCCTTTTAAGCTCGGAAGATATTTGCCTTTTATGTCTGAAGTGAACAAAAGCCCTTTAGAAAGTAGCAGGACAAACCACCACACCTTCAGAGATAAGTAACTGATGACCGTTAAATGTAAAAGTTTGTCCTTGGCAGGGGAACTGTCTTGATAAATTAGATAAAACATGATTTTCCCATCTAAACTCCAAAAGGAGCTCTTGCATCAGAGAACTGAAGAAGACCATAAAATACCTAGAAGGGGGAAGCAAACAAGCTGCAGTAATATATATATGCACATTTATCAGTTTTCCTAGATTTGCATATTTCCTGTGCCTACAACAGTAAAAAGCCATCACTCTTTGCAGCCCTTAGATAGCCTGGACTCCAGCAGTCTGCTTCAACTATCACATGTCCATCAAGAACTCAACTGCTGACCTGAGTGCTAAGGGATATGGGAGAGACTTTAAGCTCCTCAAAATCATAGAAAGCCACCAGGCATCCCAGCAGTGAGGAGCCCTGGCTCCTTCTGCAGAAAGGAAACGTCACTCGCCAGTAACTCTGCTAGAGCCTACATGCAAGATCTCTTCCAGCTCTAAATCAATATATAGGAAGTACAGATAAAACGTTGTCTTCAGTCAGTTCTTCATAGATTACATAAGGAAAGAGGCTAAAATTTGCAGCCACTGATAAGAAAGATTGCTAGGTATACATTCAGGCAGAGTATTTCATAGACACAAGAAATCCTTAGGAAGGAAGCAATCAGGATCTCATCCAATTTATTATTAAAACCTGGGACTTAAGATGATGGGCTTCGTATGTTACACATGTCCACATGTTACAAGTTCTGGCACTGTGCTCTGCAGGTGCTATCTGCAGTGTTTTCGTGTTTGACTGATAGATGCATTTCTTTAAACATTAAGAGCTGTGTCCATGATAGATAGTGTTGGAAAAATGTATTCAGTTACCTTTAAAAGGAGCTCAGTGACGAATAGTGGGTTTTTTGTGTGTGTTGCCACCTTCCTTGCAACCAGCCAGACCTTGAGAAGCTGCCCAGCTCAAAACACTGATGGAGTTTAACAGCTGAAACTGAAAATGTAGAGCATGTCTGCTGCCATCTCAGAGATCACTACGATCTTCTATAGGTCTCTCATACCAGAACAAGGACACAGACCTATGCTCAGCTGTGGTGGGAAATGCTGCAGTGCCAAGACTCCTGTGACTATTCTCTCAAGGAAAATGTGTCAAAATTATTGCCTTAATATAAACATTTTGGGCTTAGTGAATCACCTGTTGCTATAAAGCACTTAATACATTCTATAGATATATAATTAAATCTATATATTATATGGGTATATTATATATAGAGAGAGAGATAAATATTACATCGGTATATCTGAGATAAATAGGGAATGGGATTTCTAGCAGTCAGTGCCTGAGTGAGGCCACACCTGCATAAGCTGGTAGGACGTTCAAATGTCTGAAGACATATGATACCCAACTGGGAGGGGTGGCTGACTCTCCAGGGGGCCACGCTCCCATCCAGCGTGACCTGGACAGGCTGGAGAGCTGGGCAGAGAAGAACCTAATGAGGTTCAACAAAAGCAAGTGCAAGGTCCTGCACCTGGGGAGGAAGAATGCTA
>NW_009649042.1:109273-116667 GCF_000708025.1 Charadrius vociferus | reverse complement strand
ATGAGGAAAGGCTGAGAGAGCTGGGACTCCCTAGCCTGGAGAAGAAAAGGCTGAGGGGAGACCTTATTATTGCTTACAAGTATCTAAAGGGTGGGTTGAAGGAGGATGGAGCCGGACTCTTTACAGTGGTTCCCCATGACAGGACAAGAGGCAATGGGCACAAGTTGGAACAGAGGAAGTTCTACTCAATTACACGGAAAAACTTCTTTATGGTTTGGGTGACAGAGCACTGGCACAGGCTGCCCAGGGAGGTTGTGGAGTCTCCTTCTCTGGAGATTTTCAAGACCCGCCTGGATGCAGTCCTGAGTAATGTGCTCTGGGCAATCCTGCTTTAGCAGGGGAGTTGGACTAGATGATCTCTAAAGGTCCCTTCCAACTCTGAAAATTCTGTGATTCTGTGAAGACAGAACTGAAGGTAGTTCTGTTCCTATATATTTTCAAATATGAATATTATCCCGTCGTTTGATTTCTAAGTTTGAGTCTATATCATGGAAAATAAGACTGGGAGAGGTTATAATAGCCTACACGGTAGAAAAGCCGAAGTTTTTAGATATCATACTGTGATTTGAACCCACATCTCCAGAGAAAACCTTGACCAGCAGTGAAGTAGAGACTTTTCCAACCTTCCCTGCTTAAATCCTTCCACTTTGCAAGGGTACCTAAAAATTCACAGGGAGCTCCCCACTTCCCAGGTGCATAGACCCTAGGTTATAGAATTAATATCTTCTACCCACTATCTTGAGTAAATTTGCAACTAGGCAAGTAAAATGGAACTGGTTTCAGCAGCAGAATCTGAGTGACAATGAATTACAGCACCCACGCTATGACTACTGTGTTGGGAAGCAAGAAAGTTGATTTCAAACCTTTGCTCCAAATCTGGGAGGAGAAAATGGCCTCACACACTTGCCAGCTGAGTACCCCAACTAGCAGGATATAGATTACATCTAACAGACAACAGGCAACCCTCTGTCAGAAGCCCAGTAATCAGCCACCTTTTGTATGCTTCTCTCTCCAAGAGACCCCATGCGTGAGAACAAGCAGAGGAATTCACGGGACGTAAGCTTGAATTAAGTGTCTCAGCTTCTCGACCACAACAGATGTATGGTGGTATTTGTGCCCGTGAGTAGACACGCAATGCCTTGGCACTGCAACAGCAAAAACTTTGCACTAATCGTTTTAGGCATCTACAGGGCAAGGAGACAGCAGAGAGAATTTTGAGGATCCTGGTGACACATAGATGCTGGAAGTCCGCTAAAACAATGGGGATCTGTACAGCTTTAAACCCTACACGGTTTTTAACTTCAGATTATGTGAAAGGGCTTTTCCATGACCGAAGCTAGCTATATATGAGACTAGCCTAAAAGTACTTCCTTGGAGGAAAACTGTGTGGATAAATATGCTGATGAGTGAGATGGACTGCAGTAATGCTGCCTATAAATTCATAAAGTACTTGAAGAAGCGCCTTGACCCATCCCTGTGTTGGGTGAAGTGACTGTGTATGACCTTGGTTGGTTTGTAAAGGGTTTTGCAACCACCAAAGGATGCAGTTTCACAACTGCAAGCTGTGACTGTGGTTCCAGGGGAATACCGTGGGAATGTTTATCCAACTTATACACGATAGAAGCAACAGTAAGAACCTGTTACTGAGCGCAAAGTTTATTTTAACACATGTAACATACATTCATTCATAAAGGAATCCAATTCAAAATTCAAAGGATCCCTTTCTGGATCAAGCAGGTTGTACTGGGAGTGAACTCATTTATTTTCTCTGCAGTGTCATAGCTGTATTTTACTGTGAAAACTCTGGCTATTCCCCGTTCTTTTATGGATTATTAAATGACTTTGATCCTTCAGACAACATGTTAAATAGATCAGTCTTTCTAGATGAAAATATTTGATCTCAACATTTTAACACTCACTTAAATATGTCAGGTACGAAACTTGGCTTGGATTTTTTTTATTTTTACATGTGTTAGGCATGTCAGAGGTGTATGAAAAAAGGAGTTAGTGTAGGCTCAGATGTACTGCAGGGACAAAAGGGCTTAAGAGGGGAAGGGAGCGAACCATGGCTTGCACCTTCCCCATTGGCACTGCCTAATGTAATCTATGTTGCACTTGTCCTCCCTTTCACCTCTCGCTCTCATGGTGTTATTCCATCACTTTTCTTCTGCTCTTTGTTCTAATAAAGCTCCCCATACGTTGACACGAATTGCTGTGATGTAAATTACAGAGTCCTGTTGAGATCCATGATGGTTCTTCAACCTGTAAAGTGGTACATGCAGGGTTTCCAAAATAATCCTACTGAAAAATAAATGCCGCTAATGACAATTGTGAACAAGCTGGATTGATTTTAAGAGGAAGATGTTTTCTGACTAAGATGCTAAGTTGTTTAATGAAGCTAACAACCTGGAATTATGGGGGTGAGAAAGGATGCTAGGCAATCTGGCAGTGGTGGGAGAGGCTAAAAGAGGACACAGAAGTGATGCAGGTCTGCCTCTACTGAAATGTGTGCTGTCCGGTGCTCAAGCCCTGTGTCTTAAAATCCTGTCTGAAGATGTGCAGACATGCATATATTTTCCATTGTATGAATCTGAGGGTGAATCCTGACCCTCATGGATTTCATGTCAAAGGGCCTGAGATTTCCCCATGGGACACAGCTGGGTTGAAACTGTTCATTCCCACTTTCTGGCTGCTTTGTGTTGCCCAAATGCAGCAAACAGGACACCCAGTGGCACCACTCAGTATGTCACAGAAGGAGCAAAGCACCCTCTGATCCGGGCTGCTCCTGCTGAGCCCAGCATGGAGAGCTGCTATGGGGCACAGACCTCAGTCCTGGGACATAGCTGTGTTGGGGATCTCCAAAATGGGAGCTTAGGCTCAAGCTTGTTAGGGCTTGAGCTCCCTCTTCTCCTCTCTTCTCCTCGCCTTTTTTCTCCTGCTTCATTTACCTGCCACTGCTTCTTTTTTGCCCTTTGGCCACTATAAATCAAAGGAGTGTCACTGACACTGGGAATGGGGTGGGAGCGGTAGACAACAATGACACAGCTTTGCACACATTATACTTTTTACTTGCAGTCACATTGCAGCAGTTCTCACAGCAGTCTCCAGCAGCAGGATAATGTGCCCCAGACACATCTCTTATTAATACAAACAGAGTGAGAAGTGGTTTGTCTTACCCCACATAAAATCCAACTGCTTTGTATTTAGTGATAACTTTAAATGCCAGCTGACTCAGAGGTGATCCCCTTCCATGGGAAAATTCATGGTGTCAGCTACGGCTTAGCGTGGGCAGGATTTGCTTCTCTCACCTTTGCCTAATCAAAGCCAGAGAGAGACCGATGCCAGCTGACAGGCTGAGGGATGGGTGCTGCTGTGCCCAGTTTTATTTCCATTTTATTGTCTGCAAGCCTGTGTTGGGTCAGGGGCAAAGCTGGTTTGCTTGGGACTCTCATAACACACAATAGTTCACCGTGCTTTCCAGAAAGAAGAAACGCAATGGGTCTCTCTTCTTTGAACATTGTAAGAGTGTATCCATAAATACAAGAGCTAATTCCAAGATACATAACTATCAATATTTCAAATAACATAAATATATTTTAAACTTAAATGTATTTAAGTTCTTAAATGTATGATCTAAATATCTTTAAAATATCACCTAACTGTACAGTTGCTATATTAATGCACCTTATCAAAAGGGAAACAAAGTTGAAAAAATTTGTTGCTTACAATGTTTCCTGACCCTGGGAAGACTTCTGCCACTTTAAACATGGTTGTCATCACCCAGGATTCACAAGAGGAAGTATCTCACATACCAGGAAAGTCAGCTGAAAAGAAAGAGCTGTTGTGATTTTCAATGAGAAATTTCTTGTGACAAGCAGTTTGTGGAAAATCAAACCTCACATTTTTCCTTCGTCAGTGAGAGGGGGAGAAAATTGTTTGAAAACGGAAAATGTTCCACCAAAAGCATCCAGGTTTGCCCTTCAGGCATGCCTTCAAAACCTAGGAAATTTTCAGTGAAAGGACAATGACTCCCTTTTTTTTACGTTTGAAAACTTTTTTCATCCAAAACAATACTTTTCAATTGTTTTTGTATATCAACTCTAAACACAGAGCTATTGTCCAGTGGCAAAGCTATATAATATCTGCTCTTGCTGGTGGCTTTTGCATGTGTCAAAGAGTGAATAAACAGCTTTGCAAAGAAATGAAATGGAGTTGTTTAATGAGACCACTCTTACTGATACTCATGTATATTCATTCTTCTCATTATTTCAAATGAATGCAAACAAATCACATCTGAGATTTTTTTTTTTTTGTAAGTTCTTAAAGCTCCGAGATACAAGGTACAAGAAATTGGAACAAACACAACTTAAAATGCATGGAGGAATATGAATATGTGTTGTTACATTATACAGTGTCACAGAACTCCAAGGGAAAAATGGAAGGACAAAATGAAGACAAATTTGCCAATACGGGGATGGGAATGAAACCTTAATCTTATTACTGAATTCATCACATCTATTGGCTTATTGCTAAGATTCATTGTCAGAAAAAAATCAGCTTTCTCTATAAACCCAGCCTTCCATGAAGCATTTACATACGTAACGACATTAACTACACTCTTACACAGCTGGGTATGAGCTGCTTGAACAGGGAAGGGCTCCCTGGTAATTAACCATGCTTATACTTGTATTACTGTCTCTCAGTTTTTGAGGACATTAATTCTTAGGTAAGCTGTTATGTGAACCAGCTCTACTTGTACATCTGTGGGGGAAAAAAAGTTCTTTCTCATAAAATATGGCCATTCTACATATCCAGAAGAATTTCACTCTAAGGGATCTCAAAGTATGCCACAGGTTTCAGTCCTGATTCAGGCAAGCATCCCATCTGGGATCCTCACTGTGAACAGGCACAAGTACGTGTTAAGGGGTTTCTGGAGCTCAGACCTACATGCCTAGGAAAAAAATGGATGAAAAATTAAGGGGAAAACCAGTGGTAGAACCACGTTGGCAAGACAATATTTGTGTTCTGTGCTTTTCTAAGCAGGTTTTCACTGAAGAGCTAGCCCAAACTCCAACCCCAGCGTTGCTCTTAACCCTTCCCTTGTCACAGTGAGAACTGCTCACCCACGTCTCCTGGGCTTGTCCAGGGCAGTTAGGCTAAAATGTAGCAAATACTTTCCGCATGACTGGGGATTCCACTTTGTCTTGAGCACAAAGATGAAATCACTCCATGCTCATAACACTCAAAAATGAGCATACAGTGCCCTGCAATGAGTTTGGGAAGTTGGACCATGTATTCCATGGTCCCTTGGGCAATAACCCAAGGTTATTAAGACCCAATGGTTTTAAACTAAAAGAGGGTAGATTCAGACTAGATACAAGGAAGAAATTTTTTACGATGAGGGTGGTGAAACACTGGAACAGGTTGCCCACAGAGGTGGTAGATGACCCATCCCTGGAAACATTCTAGGTCAGGTTGGATGGGGCTCTGAGCAACCTGATCTAGTTGAAGATCTCCCTGCTTATTGCAAGGGGGTTGGACTAGATGACCTTTAAAGGTCCCTGCCAACTCAAGCTATTCTATGATTCTCTGATTCTCTGAACCATAGCATGGTTCTGATAGCACACAGAAACTATGGAAATATCCCCGCAAAAGGCAGGCGTGTGCCCAGAGGAGTGCAGCTCCACTGAAAACCCAGCTGCTCAGGGCACACTTAAGTCCTTCATACCCTCTTATGCCTGAATGAGGATAACATTGGTGCCACTCGCACAGCTCGACCCTTTGGTGATGACACAGCATCTGGGTGCAGCCATCATAGCAGGGCTCGGTGTGGGTAGCCCCACTCTTGGCGGGGGGTACAAGCACAAAAGCTGTTGCTTTTGCACCCCAAAGCAAAGCAGCTCCAGGCACCAGAGGTGCCCCGGCCCCTGCCACCTGCTCCCAAGGGGTGCAACATTTGACCAACACTTTCTTGACACTAATGTTTTTTTCTCCAGCCACACAGATATGAGCAAATTGTCCCTGGTGGCAAAGTGGTGTACCCTGAAACTTCATAACAAGGACAGGGAGGCCCATAGCCCAGCTCTCCCTTTGTAAAGTTGTTTGCCACAATTTAGTGACTGTAAAGATCAGGTATGAGTCAATCACCACAAAAGCATTCTGATATGATAATCCTACAGAAGTAACAGACAAATTAAAAAAACCCAACAAACTATGTGTGAAAATCTTTGTTGATATAAACTGGCTTTTGTTTTCTATGTAAGGAGAAAAGCTATCCTTATTATCCTTAGTTACTCAGTTATTAGTGACTGCAGGGAGGTGCATCTCACGAGATCACATGAGTAAAAGTTGGATGCTCAGACTGCCCCAGGTGATTACCTATGACTTATGTGTCTAATTTTCAGGTGTTTAAATTGCAGCCAATGGCACTATCCTGTCTATTCAGAATTGCCAGCCCCAGATGGGAATTCTGCCCCTTTGGAAGTCTGCCCTGTGTTTCTGAAGGGCAAAGATTTATAACATGCAATTCAGATTTATGCCATTCCATGACACTTTCCACGTGCACTGCCGCAGCACAGCTGTGGACCACAAACAAATGTCTTGTTGCCGATATCCCAGGAAGGGTAGGATGTCTCCCTGGAGTTGCAAATGCTGGAGCAGGTCCAGAGGAGAGCCATGAGGATGATCCGAGGGCTGGAGCACCTCTCCTATGAGGACAGGCTGAGAGAGTCGGGGTTGTTCAGCCTGGAGAAGACTGTGGGAAGACCATAGAGTGGCCTTCCAGTATCTGCAGGGCACCTACAAGAAAGCTAGGGAGGGACTTTTTACTAGGGCATGTAGTGATAGGATGAGGGCTAATGGCTTCAAACTGGAAGAGGGGAGATTTAGAATAGATATCAGGAAGAAATTTTTCACTCTGAGGGTGGTGAGGCACTGGAACAGGTTGTCCAGAGAAGTTGTGGAGGCCCATCCCTGGAAGTGTTCAAGGCCAGGCTGGATGGGCTTTGAGCAACCTGGTCTAGTGGGAGGTGTCCCTGCCCACGGCACAGGGGTTGGAACTCGGTGATCTTCAAGGTCCCTTCCAACCTAAAACATTCTATGATTCTATTATGTGTTCCTGGAGTTGCCAATGCCCTGGGAAGGGTCGGATGCTGCCTGGCAGCAGCCGGGAGCACAGAAGCTGCTGTCTACCCAGGCTGCTTGCAGTGGTGACCAGTCTGGGCAACCACATGCCATGCTCCACTGCTGTACAAAGCCTGAGTTGCTTCCTTTCCTAAAAACCACAACGGCAAGAATGCCCGTTAGCACCCTACCCGCTGCATCCAGGTCCTTAAACCTGTGGGGCCCTGTCTCTGGCAAAGCCTGCTAAGGGAGAGGTGCAAGGTGTTGCCCCC
>NW_009649042.1:86571-108733 GCF_000708025.1 Charadrius vociferus | reverse complement strand
AGGGGGCCGGAGTCCCTCCGCAGGCAGATGGAGGCCCGCAACCCCGGCAGGAAAAGTGCGGTGGAGAGGCTGGCGGCCGACAAGGCCAAGTACGTGAAGAGCCAGCAGGTGATCAGCACCAAGCAGGAGCCCGTCATCCTGCTGAGCTCGGCCTCGGAGAACAGCAGCGAGACCTGCTCGGTGGAGAGCAGGAAGACCGGCAGGGAGTTGGGCAGAGGGAAACCCCTGGAGCTGGGGAAGGGGGTGTACACCTGCCGGGCCCCCTTGCAGCACGGCCCCCCCATAGCCAGGCGCAGCACCCCCAGGAGGCAGATGCGGCCGGATTCCCTGGTGATTTACCGCCAGAAATGCGAGTTTGGGAGAGGTCAGAGCCAGGATGGCCCACGGGGGAGCTTGGTGAGGAGGATCTTCCAAGGGTCTGTAAAGGAGAAGCAGCTGGCTTCCCCTGAGATGCCCAGAGTCATGGAGGACGCCGCGGCCACCGAGAGCAAAGAGCCTCTCTCAGCAAAACACAGTGACTGTGAGCCGAGCGACCACGGAGCGGAGCAAAGCGTCACTGTGAGCACCGAAGCCCCAGGGGTATGTACAAAAGAGCATGAGAGAGCCTCAAAACCGAGTATACCTCCTGAGGAGGTCAGGGAGGTGAAGAGGAGAGGTCTCCATCGCTCCCAGTCGGACATCAGCTCTCGCTTCTCCAAGTCCTTCTCCGAGTTTGATACATTTTTCAAGTACTGTGGCCTGGAGCAGGAGGTCATCGAGGATCTCGGGAGAGAGAACTTCTCTGTGGTGTCCGACAACGTCTCCTTCAAGATCCGCAGTATCAGTGTGGCAACGTCCGAGAGCGACTTCACAAGGCACAGTGGGGACGAGGGGCTGCTGGAGGATGAACTCACCGAGCAAGTCCCGAGCAGCACCTCCGTGATCGAGCGCAACGCTCGGATAATCAAATGGCTGTACACGTGTAAGAAAGCCAAGGAGACTAACAAGATGATCCAGGAACTGGCATGATGGCTTCTTTCAGCGTGCATTGCAGTCTGGTGAACTCAAGGTGTGTGCAAAGCCTCGCCCTGTCGATTTAAGTATTTCTCTTTCCTCTTTAGCGAGTGGTTGACTGTTCTTAGTTTATTTTAGTCTTTTCATGAAGGGCAGAAGGAAAATGTATTTTGTATATTACGTGTTCAAGTATGGCCTTTTTGCAAAGCAGAAACCCAGGTCGTTACAAAACCAAACTACAAACAAATAAATGCATAAAGCTTGCCAGATTTAGATCAGACCCCCCACATGAAGTTAGAGTCGCTGTCTATGAGAGACGTCTGTACTTTGCAGATTACTGCTTTGTAAATATCTTCGTTTCTCTCATTTCTGCTATATTAAATGCTAGAAAAAAAACTTAGAGAAGTATTCAACCCTTAATTACAGTTGCTTAGATAACAGACTGAACTGAAACTATTACTAATTAGGAGTACACTGTATTTATATTATGCTACTACAGCTTCCCTTTCCTTACTTTCCCTCAGTCTCACCATTCCCCTTCTGTTTGTATGCAGGCACCCCCAAGTATCAGGAAGGCAAAACTGAGTCAATGTGCCTGCTAGCACGCTGGTTTCCATCCCCAGCTTTCTGTCAGGACCATAAAAGTTTGTTCCAGGTGACCCCTCAGCATTTCAGAGGCTTTAAGTTTTCTGTCCTATTTGACTGTAGTGGATTTGGCTCCTCTCAAGTGGGTTTTGCTGTGCGGTTTGGCACCGGCAGCTGGAAATCAGCTATGCGGTTTTCCTTGGTTAGAGGGGTACTTCACTGTTTTCAACTAAAGATAATTAGTACAAATGTGTGGCATCTAGCCTTCGAAATCGATTACTTCACAGACAGAAGCAGAACAAACTTAGCCCTGGTAAAAGCCAATATCATGGTTTTAATAAAACCTGTATTTATTTTGCATCTGATCTCCTGAAAAGAACTGTATTCATGGGGCCTTTGGTATTGATGATCTAGTAGATAACAGTTTTTTCTTCTTGCAGTACACAAAGCCCTTAGGACAAATGCTGCAGCTTACAGTGTGGTATTTAAAAATTGCATGAACGGACCTTGATATGGAGGATTACGTGTATATTTTCTGACAGTTTGTAATTGGTGCGTGAGAAGAACATCGTATAGTGTAGGTACAGCTGTTGATAGAGTGTGGGCCTTAGGAACGTGGAGACATGCAGTGCTTGAGCCTCTTTCCTACCTAGATGTGGGACTATCACTCCCAATTCTTTTAATCATATGCAAAAATTCGTTTACTTACTTGAAATTGGTTTCAAATATGTGAAATTTGGATCACTTTTAAAATTTGGGGTTTTCTCAAAAGTTTATTTTCTTCCTGCTAGTTGAGGGAGGAGGAAGGGAGGGCGAGTGAGTGGTTTTCACACAGACATTTCAAGCCCTTGTAGATAAGAACAATTGTCAGGTATCTAGCTGGCAACTTAAAGAAGTGTTGTTATGTGACAGATCCTTTCCCAAATTACCTTAGAGAGAAGAAAGGGCCCTCCTGAGCTAATCATTTCTCCTTGCTCATCCTTCTGTGATAAAAGGCAAGGGAGACACGCAAAGCAAAATGATGCAGGTGGCGGTTTGTGAAGCTCATTGCAGCTGCCAGCCTTGCTAAACACAGAGGGTGGGAGGCAGATTTCACCGCAAGCAGGAGCCACATAACAAAACCAACCACATTTCCATGAAGGAAAACAAAATAAAAGCCTGTTTGCTCCTGAACACCCTTGTCGGGGGTAGGGTCCAGGGCCAGAACCGTGGTTGTCACCGCGGAGCCTGCTCAGGAGGGAGCAGTTGGCCCTTTCCACATCCATTTGAACGGTGCTAAGCATGCTGTGCCTCTGTTGCGACAGGAGATGCTGGTGATCACCCCAGGGAGCATGCAGTCTGCAGAGGTGAGGGGCAGGAGGTGCTTCACCAGGGCAAAGGCAAGGGCAGGAGGGGGGAAGGTCTTTTCCAGGGGTTGAGCTGGTGTAACCTCGCGTGGGCTTGGTCAATGGCTTTGACATCTGAGACAAAATGACAATTCATAGCACACAGCCTAACAGGATGGTGAAAAGACCTCCATGAAGTAAATAGCAAGTTTATTCAAGTATATGGTTATTTTGCAATAATTTTTAATACCTAGAACAAGGGAGCGCTTTACACTGGAAGCAATTTCCTTTGGCACCAAAATTTTTGGTAGTTTGGAAACACTGATCCATAGGGTCCATATTATAAACCTAGATTTAAACATACTGGGGCTGGCGCTCAGCTGATAGACCTCAGCAGTGGGGCTATGATTGCTTCCAGGCTAACTCCTGAAAACGAAGAATGTGCTTACCAATTAGACCACATGAAAAAGAAAGTTCAGAAAGGTCAGCAAAACATACCAGTGCACAGCACCCAGAATAAAGGATAAGAGCCATCAAGAACTGTCATAAGTTAAACATTACAATTACTGGGCAGAATTTAAGCTGAGAGTGGTTATCACCGCATGATCACAAGATGAGTCTTGTAGTTCTGGAACTGGTGTTTCCTTATACCCAAATGTTCATCTTTTCTTTCAGGCCTACACTATACGTATATATTTTCACTGTATCCATATATTTGGGTCTGTTTAGTTTGCTTACTGGTTATTAATAGGTGGTGGACTCCATGGGGAAGCAATGTGCTCTCCCTAGTGCTCCCAGCCACATCCTCAAAGGCTCCTCATTTTACACAGGGCTTGAAAATTGTTAGACATTCTTTGGAAAAAGGCAGAAACCTATTTTTCTAAAATCCAGCATTCATTCTGAGTAAAACACCTTTCAAGAACTGCAGGGCTTTTATGAGCCAGTGATCATCCCATTCATATTTTATGTTGTCCTTTTAATTTTTCATGAGCTCTCCAGGACCCGGTGGGGCACCATGTAAATAAAACAGCTATTTGAAGGATCAGGTTCCCTAACACGTTGATGATTGCAGAGTCTGAGCATGGATAGTGAGGTTTAGAAAACTGAGGTCCTCAGCAAGATGGGCATTGCTGCTTCTAGGTGGGACATTGCCTGGATTCACCTCTGCCATTCAGCTCCTCTCGCTGTCAGTCCTGCTTCACTCTTAAGAAGGGGGCCCACTCTGTGTCCTCCTTCCTGGGTTGAATCAAGATTATTCAGTCCTCAGTTTCAGCACCATTCTTAAATGGATGTTCATTATTCAAGTGGAAATCTCCCGAGAGGGGAATTTACTACATTGCCAATAGCCATAAGCAGCTGAATAAAAGCTTTAGAACATCACCTTCTGCTTGTCTGATGTGATAATAAATGACACTTCTTTTTTCCTCTTTCTTCAGAATCCTTGAGTTGGAAGTTGAACAAAACCAGACACAGGAAGAAACTCTTCCCTCATCTGGCTCATGACTACTTTGTCCAAGTTTAGTGTTTTATTGTTGCCTCCTACCCTCACCCCCGTCCCCTGGCAGCCTCACTCTTGTCACAAGCACAGGGGTGTCCAAGAGCACGATGGCAAGCAGAGATTGTGAACTGTGGCCCAGCGAGGCAGCGGGAAAGGAGAGCTCCTGGAAAAGTGACGCGTGGCAGCAGCTGCCATCCACGATAACATCCAGCAGCAGCTTACCGCCCCGGGATGCCACTCCAGGCTGTGACAGAAGGTCTGTGTTGTGCACCCGTCTCTTTCCAGCAAAGAATTTGCTGACAGGGAAGGGGGGAGAAAGTGGGAATGAAGTGGCAATGACCTCTGGGTCAGGTGTTTCTGTGCAGGCAGGCAGGCTCCACCCGGGCGTTCAAAGGCTCTGTCTTACCAGGGCTGTTTGACCAGGGCTCATCCTGACATCATTAGATGTTGTTTGCTTGGCTGGTGAGGACCAACTGTGGCAGCTTTATCCGGGATACTTGGCAAACATGTTGTAAGCTAAATCCCTGCCAAGCCTCTCTTTCTCTGAGAGTATTCAAGCCAAATGGGAGTACCTTGTATCCATTTAGGTTGCTCTGTCACGCAGCTTGCTCAGCCAGCCTGGAGGAATGGCCATTAAAACCCTGCCCAAAATATTTTCAGGAGCACGGTTCCAAGAAACAGGTAGTCAAAAACACGGGAGGGCTTGGCATTGCTGCTGCCTTGCTACAGGATGGCAGAATTCACATGTACTCCTCCACTTTGTTTGCAATATGTCTCCAACTCTGACACTGTAAACTTTGCAAGGTTTGGCAGCTTGTGGTTTAACACCTTTAATTTTATGCACTGTGAGTGAGCACTGGGCTTACAGAATCACGTTAGGAAACTTTATGCCAGGCTATGTAAGGCCATACTTCCCTAGCGTGGGTCTGGAGAAGGGCTGTGCTTGGGATGTGCCGGACAGCATCCCTGCGCTGCTAGGCAAGACGGCGTGTTAGGGCACAGTTGTGCTGGATAAATATCCTGATCAGGTGAGAGCACTTTACTCAATATCATCAATAAAAGGCTTCATTTGGACTAACCAAGCTAAACGTGTTTTAAAAGCTGATAAAAACTACTTTAGATGATCTGTGTAGTGAATGGGGCCTCTACAACAGCTCGCGGAATTTGCTGGCTCTGCCTCAGACACTTATCCCAATCTGTCATTGCTTGCGAGAAAATGCCTTGCACCACAGCATTTTTTTTTGTGGACATTGCAAACCAAAAAAAAAAAAGCAAGAAACCCCTAATCAAAGCCAAAGCCAGTTCCCCTTTCAGTTGCACCAGTGCCCATCTGTGGGAGCTGCCCCACTGGCGTAATGGTGACTCGGTCCTGCAGAGGGGAAGATTACTTTGTGTTACTGTGGATGTGGTGTCCAGCTTACCTGCCCTGCAGTGTGAAGAGTGCAGAAACTCCAGCTTTCATTCTTCGCATTCCTCCTGCCCGCACGGCAGCAGCTAGCCCCGCTGCTTCTCCTGGCCCAAAACACCTGCTGGCACGGCCGGGTGCTTGCAGAGCTCAAGCGAGCACTCGAGCGGTGTTTCTCAAGTGTTTGCTACTCTCGGTAGATATATCTGGAGGAGCGGAAGGGGTGAGGGTGAGTGGCAACAATTCAGTAAAACACCGGTGGTGGGAGGAATGGTTTCCTATTTTAACCTACACAAGTGTTGCATGTTGAAAGAGTTGCCCTTGAAGCGCTCATCAAGAGGTTTAGTTGACATCAGTTAAATTCACAGCAAGATCGTCTGGGTTGCACTTCCATATGTTTTAAATGTGCTTGTCAGTCCCTGGATGGTTAGTTCTCAGTTGCAGCAACGGTTTGAGAATGCAGGGCATTTGTCTTCATTTTCTAGTGTTATGTCCTAAAGTCTACATGTCTGAAGTTGTCGAGATAGACAGGTAACAATTCCAGATAAAATAATTGTTGAACCCACTTTACACTTTGGAGAAAACTAAATAGTTTGCATGAGTGAGCTTCTGCAAACTCAGAGGGAAGCTAGTACGTGGAGATGTTTTCGTCAAATAATGAAATTTGCATTTTTATTTGTTACATTCTTATTAAAGGATGATTCCCAGAAAACTCCAATGCAAGATGCTGCTAATATGATAAGACGTACGCATTTAAGGTGCAGGTTTTTAAAGGATACAGTCCAGGTTTATTAGTCAGGAACACAAGCTGCCGTATTTGTTCTTTTCATGCTCACTTTGCAAGGTGCTGTACCACATAAATATTTATATGCATTTGTCAGAGCTAAGGACTGCTTTTCTTTGAAAATACGCACGACAGTAGACAGCTTGGAGTGCAGGAAAAATCTTTTGCATTACAAATCAGTGCCTCCCCACAGGATAAAAGAACTATTTTGTTTTGTGTCCGAGGAAATTTTTGGTTTCATTTTCAAACTTCTGTTTGTTTTTACTTTTTTAGTTGAGCAGCTCTCAAAAGTTAAGATGGCAGATGCACAGGTCACGAGTTTTCAATATTAGGAAGGAATATGTTTAATTTGCTTGAAAGTACTGAACATCAGCTTTTCTCAAAATTGATGAAGGCTTTATGGCAGAGGTTAGTGAAATCAGAACTGGCCCATTCTGATTATTTTTTTAATGCCACTTTTTATCTTTATGAACAGTTTAATAAGGTTGTGGTGACTTACCACATGGACATGTGGCAAAATTTCCCTGGCTTTGTTCAAACTCTGATAGGAACCCCAACCTCTCTGAGGTGTCATTTACTTCAGAGATGGTCTAAGATCTTCCTCTGATAAGCTATAGATTCCCTTTATTTAATAATACCTCCCGGGTAAGCTAATAACCTACCTTTCCCAGTATGCCAGGAAGGACAGTAGCTGACAGTCCTGCTATCTCTGTACCTCTTGGGAATGGGTAATTTGGTGCTATTTCCAAAGACTGGGAGCTTGGGCTTCACTCAGCTCCTGTTACTGTTACATTTAAAGGCTTTTCCTTCCTTCTGTTGGGTCTTTCTGTCATATCCCTCAAAATGAGAAAAACTTGCTGATGCTAGTTACTACCTATCTTTTTCCAAAACAAAGTCTCAAGACTTTTTTCGATGGTCAAGGGACCATTGCGGTATGAACAGAAGTTGGGTTTCCAGTCTTTTGGGAAACCTAAAACCGGGGCTGAGGGCAAAGGCAAGTCATAAATTGAATGATTTTGTTTGGCTAGAACTATGTAAACTAAAATAGTCAAATGGAGTGTGAGCGTGCAGTGCTAACTGCTGTGTACACCCAAGTGCTTCAAGGTGCTCCAACGCTGTGACAAGGGGCAATGTCCGTCAGTGTAGTGTAAAGTGAAAGGTACAAAGTCTGGGTTTTATGGCCTGCAAGCAAGTATTTGCAGTAAAGGCATCAGAGAGAGACTGTAACCTTTGCAATATATTGTAAATATTACTGTACAGAAATCTATAAGTAAGAAATACAGATCGCTCTGTAAGACATATATGACTTTTCTAAGGGCCTTCATGTTTTGTGAAATCGGCCAAACATTACATCAATGGGAATCAAGCAGAAACTCTCCTGGGAGCAGGTTGTCCTGTCATTGCCTCCTGGGAAGTTTCTTGCATCTGCTTTTGAATCCTTTGAAATGGAGTATGGATGTTTGGTATGGATGTTTCTAAGTTGCTATGTTTATATTCCTGTGAAAGAACTTGTGTACTATTGACTACATACAAATAAAAATACCACTCTGAAAGTTAATGTTTTTTTTAAAAAGAGTAGACTTTTATTTTGCTGTCTCCATTAAGGTACTCTTATTTTAAAGCTAGAATCACATTAGGGAGTTAATTTCTCTGTGACCGAGGCTGATAGTAGACTGTGAACCCCTGAAAGCACAATGCTTCCCCGGGCCATACCCAGACCCGTGGCTGAGACCTGGCAGGGAATTTTGTAAGGCGATGGCACTCAAGATAACCATTAGCTCTCGGTATCAGTGAACTTGAAATATATGAGGCTAGGGCTCTTCCACAGTATTCTAATATTTTTCATTTCAGAATATGACTGAAAAGATAGACAGTTTATTTCTGAAGGGCAGTATTTTTTTCCAGACTTAGTATTATATTTGGTTTTACTCGCTGTCAAAAGCTCCAGTGTGCTGTAGGCAATACCACATTCATCAGAGGCAGTGTCCAAAGCGGCAGTAGGGAGTTTGAAGTTCCGCTTGGAAAAAACATTATCTCCAGAATCTTATTAAGAAGCTGTTGTTTGACTGAATTTCATAAGAAGACTTCAATATATGATGCTAATTCCCTGTGCGTGTATTTTGTGAAGAAAGCAGCAGAAATAACGGTTGCACACAGTGAGCTTTTACCAGAGACTGATGTACTCCAGTTGCATAATTATCATTTTGGTATGGTCTAACCTGCTCAGACGCAAGTGTTTCACCAGCCAGCATTGGAACGCAACTGGAGGTAGAGCTAACTGATGCTTGCTTTGCAGATTAGGCTCCTCCACAAAAACCCAAGAGCAAGTCCATCATCATTGACATGTAGCCTTCCCCACAGGAGCCTGGTTGACCTGTGTTGAGTGCAAGATACAAACAAGTCTGGAAAGGGATGGCAATTTGTGCATCCCCCTTTTGCAGAGGTTAATCTCCCATAGCAAGCCTTTGCTAGTATTGCTGCCTTGTAGAGGACGGAGCCATCGTAGCCTGTGCATAACCTTGGGCTACAGCCCAGCTAAGCATTTAAAAATGTTATTCTTAAGTCATTTTTCACATAGCACCATTGTCCCGCATTTTATGAAGTCCAGTGAATTTGCTGCAGGAATAAGGACTTGCAAGCTCCTGTTCTTGGACTGTCTGGTGCAAGCAACCTCTTAAAGTCCACAGCTTACTGATTCACTGCTTCTCTTTTGATTCATCTCTCGGTAGTAAATAGGTGTGGAAAAGAAACTCTACAAAGATACAGTAACTGGAAAAAGGCCTTTTCAGGTGTTTTGTAGATGTTGGTGCATTCTGAACATAGGACTACAAAAGTACTTAGTATCTCCAAAGGCCTTTGACAAAGAATGGTCTATGTCTACAGCAGACAAATAATCAAACACAGGGCTTAGCTTTACCCTGTAAAGAGATGCCTCCAAATTTTGGGGAGGTTTAGTGATTGGGCCGTATTTATCCTAGATTTATCCTGCGGGACTAAAGTTACTGTATCAATTCACTTAAGGGGAATGTTGCGAAATGGGTGTAGAAAAGACCACTCTGCTCATTTGCAAGCAATGGTGTAACAGGCAGTTTAGTCCAGGGAGTTGTGCATGACAAAAGGTGTTGAGAATTTTGATCATTTACACTTGCTAATAAGACTGGTGATATAGCAGAAAAACAAACACTATCAGATAAAAACAACCTGCAGATCAAAGTGAGTTACAGAAATCAGTCTAGCTCCTGAAAGAACACAAAATCCTGTAAAATTAGTTTGGACATTTGTAGGGCAGTTGGGTTGCCTCGGCAATTAATATGATTTAAAAGATCTAAGAGCTTTGATTGTTTGGGTTTCACGGTTCACTCCAATAATCAAGAGCCCCACAGGAGCACCAATTTTATCTTCTTTGTCATGGGCTGTAGCAGGAACCAGAGGGTAGCAATCATCGACAGTTACCCACAAAAACACGTGATTACCCATCAGGTGGTGATCAACATAAGACAGAGTGCAGAACCAGCCAGAGCCAAGATTTAGACTCACGCACAAAGAGGCCGGTGCAGCTGAGCACGCTGAGGGGAATGCTGCTCTTACACCTTCCTGTCAGCCCAACCTCTTCTTACATCACCGTTTTTCTCATCAGTGAGTCTGAACGACTTCCACACTTATTCATCAGTTCAAATTGCTCATCTTATGCCCTCTCTGACAGTCCCTTTCTGTGTTTACATTTCCAATGAACTCATTCGTGTGCCAGTCATGTTACACAAGGCACTATTTTATCTATTCTCATCCTTGTACAGTCTTTTTTTCTGAGTAATGTTTCCAGTTAGGTTTTACATCCTTCTGCTCAATCTTTATCTGTCCCTACCTCAAGGAAACTAAAAACTAAACATTGAAACAGTCAAGAAGTGAATAAGTTGCAGAGTTCAGCAGAGGCTTTCTAGATTACACACCAATTGTCCAGTTCTTTTTCATGTACATAGCTCTTCCTGAATAACTTCAGACCAGATATAAGGAAGAAATTTTTTACGATGAGCGTGGTGAGGCACTGGAACAGGTTGCCCACAGAGGTGGCAGATGTCCCATCCCTGGAAACATTCTAGGTCAGGTTGGATGGGGCTCTGAGGCCCAACTGTGATCTAGTTGAAGATGTCCCTGCTCATTGCAGGGGGCTGGACTACATGACCTTTAAAGGTCCCTTCCGACACAAACTATTCTATGATTCTATGAAGTTAGCATATAATTTTTCATTGTTTTCCTTTTTGATACCTGTTTGTAACATCATCCTTGGCTTGATTTTAGCTCATCTAGATGATAAGTTTCTCAGAGCTGTGGTAGGACACTTTTGTTTGTCTGCAAAGAGCTCGGAGCACAGCTATGGCAAAATCAAATGCCAAATTACAAATCTTTTAAAGGGGAAATATAGTTTAAACCTTCCAGGAACTTCAGTGTGGCCAAATAAAAAAAAACATCTGGCCAGTCAAAGCAAATTGGGTAAGCTTTGCAGGAACAGGACTGAAAAAAGAAACACACCTGAAGCAGTTTTGTGTGGGACCCAGCACAGCGAGGTATCTCTTGAACTTGTTGGAAAGATACAGCTCATCCCTCATTTCTTGAGGATCAGCCCTCACTCAATGTTTATTTTCTGCAAGAATGTAGATTTAAAAAGCAGTTTATCACATGCAAGAGTCAATCAATCAACATCAAATGGTGATGTAGTCTCTTGGGTTCACCTGCAAACCCAAGCTGAGGTGACTCTCCAGCATCTTCTGCGTTTAAGAGCTCCCCCAGAGCTGCCTCCATCTGCTGTGGTGGCAGGGAGGTGGCAGGTCTCCATTCTTTCTCCCTGTTATAGAAAAGGATTCAATTTCTTAATGTCAATTGCTATAAACAGGCTGAAAATTGTGTAATTTCTGAGAATGGGCTTTCAATGTAACCTTCCTAAACAGACTAATAGTCTGGAGGCTCCAATTTTCTTGAATTTTCAGTAATTTAGATCATATGACTTTACTACCCTACAGTGTGGGAAGAAAGACCATCTCATTCCTTCACAGCATGAGACATTCATAGATCATCTTATATTGCTCAAAAAACATTGAGGACATAAAGTGATGGGATGGTAAGAGGACTTCTTCTCTGCCCGCTGGTACAAAGTATCATCGTGCACTGTCCAACAGGATGGTTTTCTACCATGGTCACTTTGTCTAAAATCCCCATTTACAGCTACCCATGCTTGGTCTCAAACTATCACAAATAAATTCTCCTGATGTTCAAATATTTGCAAAATAAATCAATGATGTGGTTTGTATTACGTTAGCATCTTGTCTTACCTGGGGACCAAGGCCAATATTAGCAACAGTCCTCCTATGTAAAACATTTGTACAAATGCTTGAGTACATAAAAATCTAACTTTGCTGATTAATCCACAGTGCATAAGAGAATCTGGCAGATTTCTTACAGAAAAAAATTAGCTTGGTGCAATAAAAAACTGTATCCTGCAAAATTGAAGGACAGCAAGGAAAAATAATTTGGGGGAATGTTTAGTTCCCAAAGTCACATAACTCGATGTATTTTCTGTCTTTCTTTTGTCACGTGCATAACATGTAAATCACACACGCTGAATACTTACCCATAGATTCAAATAAACCAAACATGAAAAAGGGCTTCCAGAGTGATCAGCCCACTTTCTTCAGAGCACCCTAAGAAATGCATTTACAGTTTATCTAAAGGTTGAGCAGAGCTGGGAAGATCTGGGATAGTTAATTGCAAAGGGGATGATTCCTCACGGAATAAAACTCAGATTCTGCCTGCAATTGGGAGGCACAGGAAACTGTTGTTTTAATTACAAGTATTCATTTAAATCTATTTATATTACTGTAATTGTAAATTAAACTGATTCCAAAATGTTGCAAACCTCCGTGTGCACAGTTGTACTTCAGCAATCCTCTCTCTCTTCGGTTCAAGTCAACTTGCCGCAGGTTTCAGATGAGCAGAAAGTCGATTGAAAAGCTTTGAAACTCTGAAACGCTCATTTAGCTGAGATGTGGCCGAGGAATGAGAGCCTGTTGTCGACTGCCTTGCGATTGAGGTAGTTCCCATCTGTCAGCTGCGGATCCAGCCTGTCAAGTGCACCAAAGTGCAAAATAAAACACTCTGGCCACTTCCAGTCTCCTGCTTTAATGATTTAGCACTTCCCTGGGCATCTTCTCAGGTTATTGTCCACGCAGCAGGAGGGGATGAAGGAGTGGGGACTGCTGTGAAGGGAGACCTGCTAGGAAGAGGGGTGGTTGACTTGGACTCTAAAACCACTTGCTAGAGCTCATCCTCTCAACAGTAGCTTATCAGCTTCAAGGCCAACGCCTAATGCGTAAGTAGAACGCATACCAGTAAGTTACAGGAATAGGACAGGGTTTCTTTTCATCTAAGTGAATGTTCTGCCATTTCAAACAATCCTATATTTGTCCTTCTAAATAGATCACAAATATGTATTTCCATCTGGAGTCCAGCTTAAAATGATTTAGCTTATTCCAAAATGAAAACAAGTGCTGACCAAAGACTCCTGTACTTGTTCTCTATTGATTTTACTCAACATTCTTCCATGTATATATCTTTTCTAGGTATATTTCTTTTCAAATAAAACCTTTTCTTGGTTCTGTAAACAAATTTCTAACCCAGATCAAAAACATCCAAACATTTAGGACTGTTCAGGTATTGAATCTGGACAAGAAACAGAAGGACATCAGTTTTCCACTTTACATTTTGCTTCAAGTCTGGTCTTCATCCAAGTTCACGGCTCAGTGGAGGAGCCAGGAGTGCCACAAGGAACTCAAGGGATGTGGTGTGTCTGGCTATGGGTAAGTGCTGTGTTTTGTTGTAGGTATGGAGTATGTAGCATGATGAGGTCCTGGGCATGCCTGAAAAACATGAACATTGCCTGGTACAAGTATTCCCATCATTAAGAACCGTGATGTTTTTTTCCTGCAGCCTTCCCAGCTTCCCCTAGTGCTTCTGTTTGTTGTGACTAACCTCAGAGACATAGCTGGTGACAAACTGATGGTGCCTCGACAGTCAGGATTACACCTTTGCCACTGTGACCAAGGATGAAACATACGGCAAAGAAAACAAATTCCATCAGAGCACGAAGTAAACATGGGCGGTTCTGAATAAAATCAAATGGGATGGTGCAATGGAAGAACAAAATATTAAAACATAAATGTATGTATTCCACAGGGAGAAGTGTGCTGCATAGCAACAAATCCATCAGAAGTAAGACCAAAGCCAGCAGCTGAACGAGAAGGTGAAAACGTTCAAGAAGGATTCTCAAAAAATAAAAACCACAAGGAATGAGGTGAACTGGAAAGCTCCCAGACTGTGGAAAGAATAGGATGTAGCTGTGGTGATGAGGTTTTTCACTTGTGTGGAGGATGCAAGAAAAAATCATCAGGAATTAAGTGAAAGGTCACATGGGCTGTTGGGATTAATTATAAACGGCCAGGACGGCTGACGTGAGAGTCATTTTAATGAAGTCGTAGGGACTAGATACTGACTTTATATGGTGGTTTGCTTTTCAGGCTCAAACATTCCCAGTGTGCTTAATGAGGTAATTAATTAGCTCTTGGTAGTACCCGCATACAGAAAGAGCCACGTGACGCTGCAGGCGAGGGGTGCCAGGATATTTGGTAATAGCTTGAGCTATTTGAAATGGTGTAACGTTTCAAAAGCACTATGGCCTTTCAGAGTCGTAATTCTCTTTATCGGAAGTATCTCCGAGCCAGTTTTACAAACAGATGCTGGTACTAAGGGTTCAGCCACATGACTGAGCTATGGCACCTGATCCTGCCAGCACTTGTCCTGTGAGCTGCCGGGACTGTCCGGGTGCGTGCTCCTGCCCTGCTCCAAAGGAGAGGCGATGCAGCCTGGCCTGTAGGTACTTTACAGCTGAGGCGTGTTGCTTGGATATGAGGGCAGGCTAACACACACACACAGTATCCGGCAGCGCAATACACCTCACCTGGCTTTAACCCCCTAGCAGCTCCCTCTGCAGCCAGTGACTCATCCCGTCTTTAGATAGATTTGGGTATGAGGCATGAATCACTTCTGGAGCTACCTATATTTGGTTACAGAGGGGGACTAGATGACTAGTTTGGGCTAGACTACTAACCTTTGGCCAGTTAAAGTTAGACAGGAGCAATCCCACCCTCAACTGATGTTCATAACCTGTAACACTGTGAATGGGGCTTCTGCCTGAAGCCATAGAGGATTTTCAGAGAGGGGCTGTTGTTTTTCTCAGTCCTTTATTGAGATAAAACATCTAAAACATTTTGGCCAGAGCGGCTACTGTTTCTGAAAATCCCCACCAAGGCGTGGCTGGAAGAAGCTTCAGTTTGGTGAACCCAACATTTTTCAAAAGTGAAGTTCCCTTGAAGAAACGCTGCAGAACCAACATGGGCATTGCCAGAAACGTGGCAAAGGAGGTCGGGTGCCTCCAGGCTAGGTGGGACTCAGGAAACGTGGCACCACGGTGGTACCCTAACGAGGAGAAGAAGTGTTAAATGTGTATGTACTTCTTTAGGAATAAGCAAGTTAGTTAAAGATAAACTTAACATTTGGCATATTAATTAACTTCCGTGAGCGCGGCTGTCTAGAACAAGTTCTGCATTGTCTATTCCCTTCAGTTTCTTTTTTTAAAGTTATTTTAAACTCTCAACCCGCAATTTAAAGTGGTGCTAAGTGAGCCGTGGTGACATTTAGTATATCCCTTTGATAGAGCACAACACAGAAGACAAATCTGAAAGATCAAGAGGTGTACTCCTATCTCAGAAAAGAGCTGGGTCTGAAGCCAAAAAATGAAGCAATTGCTGGAAAGGCAAGGAAAAGCAAGACAAGGATTGATTACAACCACCTTTGTATTTTTTCAGAATGAAAGAGGAAAGAGCAGTTCATGAAAACAATAGCAAAGGTGTTGAGAATCAGTGGGGGAAGGACGTGTGAGTCATTAGTGTACATAAATCTAGATATCTAAATGGTTAAGGCTGGTCAAAAAATTTCCAACAAAAATATTTCATAATGAAACTTGAGTTTTACTGAGTTCATGTTTTTCACAACAGTACAGAATAACTCCCCTCCTCCCCCCTTCCCTCCCCCCCAAAAGAAGAAGATATTTTACTCTCCCACAAAATTACAAATCAATGAAAATCAATGTATTTTTGCCAGGAAGAACAACCACCAGCCAAAGCAAAACATCACATACACAGCAGAGGAAACACACGTTAGAGGAAGCAGTAAGCCCAGAGCACCTGGCGCATGCAGAAATAGGCTCATTTTCAGAGTGGGTTTTTTTTTTTTGGGGGGGGGGTGGAATATTGGAAAAGTTGAATGTCATTAATTATTACTTGCTCAGCTGAACTGTAAGGAGGAAGAAACAGTTTGAAAGTGCATCCAATGCCTAACAACTTTTTTTTTTTGTTATAGTTAAGGGCCAGAACTGCTGTGACAGGAGTTTTAGAGAGCTCTCATGATACCAGTAATGCAAAACATTCTGTACTAGCACTACTGAGTGTAGGCACTGTACCCCTTGATCTTAAAATTTCAATATATACATAGACTTTCCGTAGTCTATTAAGATTAAAGTTTAATGCTTGTTAGCATTCTAGTCAGCCAAATATGTTATAGGCCATTAGAATGCTATATAAAGATTCACTACTTTCTCCAGAAAAATTGTATATGCATATTTAAGTGGTAATGCACTGAAAAGGAAGCTTTCATTTTAACTCTAAAATTGGATGATATCTTGATACGTGAATGTACAACTACTGCAGCTGTTAATGTATAACTAAATGAAAGATACTTTGGAACAATAGTTTGAGTCTGCAGTTTTCACAGTTGTGCTACAGTCAAAACCTTGTGATGTACATGTGCTGTGACAAAACATCTTAAATACAGTTTGCAGCAGAAAGGGAATTAAAGGCAATTTCACTTTGAGTGATCTTTTTTTTCTAAAAGGTGTAAGTCCCCTTCCTAGCTATCACTTTATCCCTACTTTATGAAAGGTAAGGCTGTTGTGAAACATTCTTAAATCATCCAGAAACTCTAGTAACATCCTCTCAGATTATTAAGCAATGCTATCTTTATTTCCAGGTGGAAAACTGAAGCAAAAAGACATGCAAATTCCATCAAAATGGAGAAATCACATGCTGATGATAAAGGGAAAATTTATTATCTCCGAAAGTGAACTATAAAGAAAAAACAGGGAAAAAATAAAAATAAAAAAAAGGAAGGAAGGAATTGCTGACAACATCAGGCTGAAATGAAAGTGGCTAGGAAATAGAAGTCCAGAAAATACTTTAAAACAAAGGCTATGACCTGTTGCTAGCTCAAGGGTGTCATATACCCAGCTATCCTCCCTAAGAAATTATACTCTTCTGCTAGTCTTTCTTAAAGTCTTACTTACATGATTTTCATAAACTGTTTATGAGCTCATTATTGTACACTTTGCTCCTCAACTTGTCCGTCCCCAGCAGTCTTCCCCCCCTTGTATCTGACCCTTTGATTTGTCATTGTGCTTCTTATGAGAAGAAGGCTGCTCACAAGGTTACACAACACTCCCCACAGCATTCGCGAGGCGTACCTGAAAGTCGTGCCCTGTGTTTGCCTGAGGTATTAGCTGCTCCTCCCACACAGGGGCAGAGATTGCATCTGTTTGCAGATGAAATCTATATTATTGATTTCTAGCCATCAAGGCTCATGCAGATGCTGTTTGCTGAAACCCCAAGGCAAAGGATGAATTGCAGCACCAGAGAGACACCGGCCAATTTTTCTTGCGTCTGCCATTTCCTCGCACCAGCATGTATATCTTTTATTTTGACTTTTTGCTTTGGAGACATGTCTATGTTGTATTTTATATAAATATGTTTTGTAGCCTGAGATTTTTCCTTGCCCTTCTAAATGCACTAGTCCTCCCTACTGTAGCAGTCTGTCAAAGGTGATCAAAGAAGGAGCTGAGAGGAGATAGTTTAAAAGGGAATTGCTGATCAAAGGAGTGGAAAAAACATTTTGACCAGAGATATGTCATGTTATGTCATGGAAGGATTGGCAGAGAGGGAATAACAGTCTATTTTATTATTAAAATAAAGGCTTGTAATAAAAATAGGTTGTTTTTTAAAATACTTTAATAGCTCTTATTGTTGTCTAATAAAAATTAACCTGTGGCTTTCCAATAGCTTTTCAGCTCCTTTCCTCAGCTCGTCAGACCTAAGGGCTGTTTTGTCTTTGGTGTAAATTTAATTCTTTCTCTGAAGTCTCTTGAATTGGTTACTTTTGAAGATAAGATACTGTGCTAATTGGATCAGTATTTTTATTTTACTGGCTTTAGAAAATCCACACATATTCCAAGGAAGAAAAATTGACTAAATTGAGCAAGATTAAAAGCCATGAAGGGCAAAAACACATAACTGGGACAACTTTCAGTATCCGTGTGAACGCCTACTTTGCAGCAGGCTTTGTGCTGTGGGAAATGCATCCAGGCAGCTCGGCTCCCACCCAAGGCTGTAGGATGGTGCTCTCTGCGTCAGCACAGGAGTGCCTTCAGACCCCTCGTCCCTGAGCGCCCACTCTCCTTGACACAGCACAAACCGAAAATATATATGTGGCAAAAACAGTTTACACTCTAAGAGATGGAAAGAAACGACAGACAGCTACAGTAAAGGCAACAAGCACAAGTTAAAACAAAGCCAACATTTCCAAAACACTGCTAGGTATCTTCATCTACAGTTGGGCAACTTAATTACTCAACCACAGTCCTCATTAAAGGCATTAATGGTTGTGAAAGTTCTCTAATTCTGGAAAGAAAAAAAAAAAGGAGGAGACGTCACATTTTGTTGCCTGAATACAAGTGTAGAACCCAGCTTTTCAAAAGTGAGCGGGGATTTTTAATAGATATGATTCAGAAAGGCTAACTTCAGACTTGTTTGGCAGTCCGGTTCTGCCGAAATGCCATACAGGAACCCACCCCTTGGCAATCTGTCTCCTGGAGTTGGTAATTCAACATCTTGAGAATTTTGGTTTGGATTTCAGATTATAAATATAATATCTTAAAATATAGGCCCAACATGCACTCAGTATTTAGATTTCAGAGTATGCTTTCACTGGTCTTTCAGTGCTTTGATATTAGCAGTGCTGGAGGGAAAGTACATTGTATCACCAAATGATTGTATGGATTTGGACCTAGCTTTCAAAAAAATCAATAAGAGCACATTTCACAATGACAAATCTTTCCAGTCTCTTTTTGATAAAGATTCATTCTTCTAAGAGATACAAGCACACAACAGAATTATTAAATACATCAACATTTCTCCTCTCTCATTGCCTTTTATTTTGGTTTTGGTTTTTTTTTTTTTGGCAGACTTGTTTGTAAAGAGGCACCCCTCATCCAATTTCTGATCTATCAACCAATAAAAGCTGAAAATACTAGCAATAACCTGAAACATAAAACAGAGCTACATATAGACTCTTTCCTTCTCCAGAATTAGAAATACCATCCACTTTTTGGAGAGCAATATGGACCTGTGAAAGAATAGATTAATAGGCAGAAAGAGAGGCAGACACATAAATAATTTTAAAACATGACTAATGTTCTAAATCATTAAATGATGATTTTACCATGACTTTATCATATCTCTTTCCACTTGTATGCTTCTCCCATTAGGAACAATTTCTCTTCAGAATTCCTCAGTGACTTTCCTAAGAGAGTTTCGCCAGAGTGAAAGAAGAGGTGACAGACCAATTACAATATCATGGATTTCCCCTAATTAACACTGTCTGGTTAGTAATTAAACTGAATATCACCACACAAATGTTTCTGGAGTTTGTAGGCAATAACGATTTAATAATCATTGTGATAGGTATAGCCACTTCCACATGTGTTTACATGACAGAAGCACCAAAGCCTGCTGAAGTGGAAGGTGATCAAAGTCCTGTTCCTAATTAGGCAATAAGCCAAAGAGAAAGGGCAAATTGATAAACTCTTCACAGTATTCATACACTCCTAAAATACTAATCACGGGATTATTGGTGTATCACACTGGCAAGACAATCAAAGCTTTTATCTCAGAACTGCCAAAAAATAAAATTTTCATCTTAGGAAAAGAAAATTTTTACCACAAAAATTCAGGTGATCCTGAATATGAATGGGTTTTGTTTTAATTTTGTAAAAAACCAAAATGCTGGAACCACTGAAACATTTGGTTTCAATGATTTTGAAAGGTTTAACCTGACAATTTTGGGAGCTTTCTTCTGAAAAGCAGCAGCACAATCTGTAGCTACTGAGGCTTCTAACTTTGCTATCACTTCAGCAAAAGGAGAATTAGGACAGCAATTTTATTTTTTTGAAGAGAAATAGAAACAAATGTAAAACTTGTTCTCTGTAGGGGACGATGATGACTAGGACCAGATGGCAGAATATTGGATTTGGCATTGTAGGGATTCCCTCAGTGTCCCATGAACCAAAATGAACTCTACACACTCATCAGTCGAGATACTAGAAACATAATGTTGAATGCTCTTCTCTAGAGTCACATAAGCCATAGATCTACCTAACAGAGCTCTTCTGGGGACAACTGGGTTTGCTGCAATTGGGCTACCGTGACCCTAAGAACACACAGCAACACATATAGGTGCTGTCTCAAAAAAAAAGAAAAAAATTGTTTCTTTTATAGTTACTAATAAATGCACCTTTTCACTTTGTCCCTCCATTTCCTCCATGATTTCTAGTATAAAGAGTTTATCCAATCCTTAGTCTTTGCTTAGAGCAGGAAAGGTGAAACAGGAATATGGCCTTTTGCCTCCGCAGTTACTCACTTGACAACTTCCCTGACCCCTGCAAGATGTCTTCAAATAGGGGTTTTTTTTTTGCTTTTCCGAATGAATGTAGGATTTGATGTGCCATTATCACAGTAAAAAATCATCCCTTCCATGTCTCAACAGGAAATGCATCTAAATGTCTTTGAGGAGTTTGGTTTTATTTTCTCTGGGATATTCAAGAATCCCCTCCACAGTATCTCAACACGATGCTTTGAACATTCCCTTTACTCATCACTACTTTGCTTAACTAATCAAAGGCTTCATATGTATATTCAATGTAAATGAGGAAAACAAGAGCTGCACAAAAAACAGGTGCAAAACCATATGGTGCTTCATTGCTATGTTAGAAGCAATCTTGTTTTACTTTCTTTTCTAACTAACAGGTTATTTAACCTGATGTTACTGGAACAGTCCCTATTTTTTGTATCCCTTGGGTCCAGAAAATTCTCCTGAAAACCTGAAACGTGCTGACCCTTCATGTTATTGGTGAAAATTTTGAACATCCAGCACCTTCCAAGCTGGTCTTTCAATGCAGCTGCACTGGTGGTGCTGCTGCTGCAGGGCAGGGGCTGTTGGGAGGTTCCAGGCATTGCTCCTGGCACAGGAGATGAGCTCTGGCTGCATGTACCTGGTTTGTAATGGTTGTTGTAAACCCTTTACTATGAAACAGTTAAGAAAACATCCACTGGCAGAGGGCAAACATAACTCGCAAATGTTTCCTTCAGCAAGAAGATGGAGTTCTTGCCCAATCCTGTTAAAATGCAGTGAAGTAGTCCTTCAGAAATGGGATGGTTTTGGTCCTTTCCTGTGAGAAACTGCAAATATACAAGTTCACCACACCCCAAAGCAAACTTAGAGCCTGAGTTATTTGGCTGGAGCCATTTTTAGCTACACAAGAGAAAACATGATTTCGTAATGCCATCACTGATTCACTCTCCCTTAGCAGCCCCGGCTTCTGAAGCAATTTAGGTCACCCAGATAACTGCACTCAATGTCTCTACCAGCAAAGCTCGTGTTTAAGAAGAACTCACCACTCATTATGCTATCTAATATTCAGGTATGTGCGTGTTACAGTGCAGTCAGTGCAGTGCACAAACATGTACATACCAGCCATGGCTAATTAATAGGAGGCATGTAAAATAATTAAGCAATAAAACACAAGGCATTCCAAGGAGATCAGGAGATTTTTTGAGGAGTTTTGCAAAGTCTGGGAGCAACAACAGAGCCTTGAACATGTGGAGTGCAAAACTGTTCACAAATTGAACTGTTAATCGTCTTTTATATCTTAGATAAAGATGGATAAAAATAGGTGAATAGATAAAGATGGATGTAGAAATTATTACCATGGTTATACACCTGTACTGATCTCTCAGCTTAGCTCCCACGAGCAGCACTGGAGTGCCCCACACCAGCACCTCATACTGCTGGGCCACTAGGATAGGTGGACGTTGCACTTGGGTTCTCATGCAGGAAAACCACACCTGCCCCAAAGATGTCTCTATGAGTCTGCAAGAACCACATCACCCAGCTCAGCAAGGAATAAAAGCTTTTTCCTCCACCACAGTTCAAAGCCTGAGGACAGGAAAGACCATCTTCCAGTACCGCCCCAGTGACACATCAGTCTGTAGAAAGCATGTCACCTTGTTGTGATGGCACACGGAGTCAAAGATGACTTCAGCCAGGGCACAGAGGACATCCCCCAGAGGGTAAGTGGTTCAGCA
>NW_009649042.1:0-86462 GCF_000708025.1 Charadrius vociferus | reverse complement strand
GTCCTCATTGCAGCAGGATTGCTTCACCAAGCGTCGGGTGCTTACGTATAGTTCAGGAACCCAGGTTAGGCAAACCGTATGCAATCAGAAATTAATTTCCACATAGGCAGGTGTTTTCAATAAGAAGCGATATTAGGCAAAGACTGAAAGGTATGTCCACTCTGCTGTGTACTATTATGGCATTAGATGAGGAAATCCACTATCTTCAAGTATGAAGAGAGGATAGAAAAGAACTGTTTTACAGTTTACTGTTTTACAGTTGGGAAAAGTGGCTTGGAAGAAGTGGGAAAAGAAGCAGTGAATCTCAAGACCAGGCAGAAGTACTAGCGTTAACAGTTTTAACATGGTATCTTCTATCTTGGAGTATGAGGGAAGTAACTTCTGAGATCTATATCCAGATAGTGTTGGTTGTAACTTGTAATGGACCATTCAATGTCCATCTCTTGCAGCACTCAGTTTGGAAAGCCTCTCTGGTGTCCTCAGAGAGTTTTTCTCAATTGCAGAGTGTTGTGCATATACTCTGGACTGGGCAGTGAACCAGACGCAAGGCTGCATCCTCTCCTCAGCCAATCCCAGCATCCAGCATGACTTTATTTGTGGAAAGTGGCCTTTTGCATCTTATAGTTTGGCAGCCCTCCATTTTTTCCTCCAGCAGGTGCTCATCCAGAGGACAATCAGATCTACATAAAATGACTGAATTGATCTCACAAGTGAAAGCCTCCAGAATTTCAAATGTGCTCTCCATGTACTTGTATTGGTCCCTGACATAAGCATTGTAAAGCTCTTTGGGGTATCAGATTTGTCTGTTCCCTTACCTAAAGCTCCTGAAGCCACCTGTGCTTTGTCTCACCCTTTCCCAGCCTTGCAAGTTCCTGTTCTGTTTGTGAAAGCAAGCACCTGGGGCACGAGCCAGTGCCAGCACAGCCTTGCTGCGGGTGTCTTTTGGGAAAAGGTTTCATGCCACGCATTGGCAGCGCAAATTATGCAAGATCATTTTGCACAGCTGTGCTGGATCCTTGAACCAGGAGGCCAGGCAGGGAATGAGGAATGTGGAGGAATTCACCTTGCCTCTGCCGTGCCTCCTTGTGTGTGACTAGTGCCTGTAAGGTTTGCCTCAGCATCCACTCCTGGGCTTTACCAGCAGGATCACAACCCTGCACCTCAGGAGAGCAGACTTGGGCCTGTCCATTGAGCTGCTTAGAAGAACTGTGTGGGATACAGTCATAAAGGAAAGGTAGGTCCAGGAAAGCTGTTTATTTTCAAAGATTACCTCCTCTGAGCTCAAGAATGGTCCATCCTGATGAGCCTGATGAGCAGGAAAAAAGCAAAGGTAGCAGGAGGACTGCCGCTCCTCACCAAACCCAAGCATAAAAAGGAAACAAACAGGAGGTGGAAGCAGGGACAAGTAACCCAGGAGAAATGCATGGACACTGCCTGAACATGCAGGGATGGGGCTAGGAAAGGCAAAGCCCACCTAGAGTTATATCTGATGGGAGATATGCAGGGCAACAAGAAGGTCTTCAACAGGTACATCAGCAGCAAAGGGAAGACTAGGAAAATGTGGGCCTGTTGCTGAATGGGGCAGGGGACCTGGTGACAAAGGACAAGGTAGTCAATGGGCTGAGGTACTGAATGCCTTCTTCACTTTGGTCTTTACTGGTATTGGCCTTCAGCAATCCCAGGGCCTTGAGACCAGTGGGAAAAACTGGAACAAAAAAGACTGCCTTGCTGGAGGAGGATTCTTTGGGGAACATGTGAACACACTGGATGGACACAAGTCCATGGGCCCTGGCTGGATGCACCCACAAGTGCTGAGGGAACTGACCAATGTCACTGCAAGGCTACTTTCCATTATCTTTCAAAAACCATGGCAATTGGCAAAGGTTCATGAGGATTGGCAGACAGCAAATGTCACTACCTTCAAGAGGAGTGAGAAGGATATGGGGAACTACAGCTTAGGCAGCCTCACCTTGATCACAGGGAAGGTGATGGGGCAAATAATACTGGAAAACCTTTCTAAACACATGAAGGGCAAGAAAGTGCCCGGGAGTAGTCAGCAAGGATTTGCAAAGGGGAACTCATGTTTGACCTTATAGTCTTCTACAATGAAACAAATGGCTCAGTGGGTGAGGGGGGAGCAGTGGATGTTTATCTTGACTTTAGCAGCGCTTTTCATACTGCCTCCCACAACATCACTAATGACCTAGATTGTGGGGCAGAGTGAAGACTCAGCAAGACTGAAGATGACACAAAGTTGTGAGGAGTGGTTGATACACCACTGCCATTCAGAGGGACCTGATCTGAACACGCTGGAGAAATGGGCTGACAGAAATCTCATGAAGTTCAATATGGTGAAGTGCAAAGTCCTGCACTTGGGGAGGAAAAGGCCCGTGCACCAGTAGTCTCTGGGAGCCAACCAATGGAAAAGCAGATCTGCACAGAAGGACGGTGGGGGATCTTGGTGGACAAGCAGCTGGCCATGAGCCAGCAATGTGCAACTTCAGCAAAGGTCAAGAACCTCCTGAGTTGCATTAAGAGCAGTGCTGCTGGCAGGTCAAAGGAGATGACCCTGTCCTATACTCAGCACTGGTGACACCACAACTGAGTACTGTGTCCAACTCTGGGGTCCCCAGTACAAGAGAGACATGGACATACTGGAGAGAGTCCAGCCATGGAGTTGATGAAGGGACTGAAGCAGGTGTCCTACAAGGAGAGGCTGAGAGAGATGGGACTGTTCAGCCTGGAGAAGGGAAAGTTCAGGGGGAGGTCTTGTCACTGTATGAATAACCAACGGAGTTGTAAAGAAGTGGGGGGGCAGACTAGAGATCTCCAGAGGTCCCTTCCAACTCATCTGTTCTGCGATTCTGGGAAGAAAGCTAGAGTAAGAAAGCACGTGTTTTAGTCTGTCAACCCAGAGAAGAAACTGGGGGTCCAGTTCACATGGCAGTGTCTATCCAATTAGCTTATTCATTGATTTTTAACCTAAAGCTCAGAAGAACATGCTTCGCCCATAGTTCTCAATGAAGTGATGACTATTACTAGTCACAGCTCTCTCAGGCCTTTCCACTGCTGTAATGGAAGCGACTCAACTGAAGTGGTTGTGACTATAAAATACCCGATGATGTGCTGCTGTGCATGGAGAAAAAGAAAGCAGTATTTTCAGAACAATCATCACTGAAAAGCTGTGATGATAAGTTTGAAAATCCTTTTGTTAAGAAGTGTATTTGAAAAGAATGCTAAAGCGTGGCTGAAACTGCTTAATTAGATACATTTTGTCCAACTCTGTGATATTTATTACCTTTGTCATCCCGTGTATTATTATACGTTCTGAAGGTTAGACTTCAAAGTCTTGCTTTAGGTTCTTTCATTTGCTCAAAAGTGCCTGGTCTCGATGCCCTCTGCCAAATTCCTTTCTGCAGAGGTTTTATCAAGCATTTATGAAATTTATATTTGACCTGTGATTTTTCTTTTCTAAAAGCTGGGGGAGATATGAAACTCATCCAATTTTAATTAGTACTTGAAATGGGTCATTATCATATCTGAAATATCTGAATGAGGCTCTTGGAGCTGGCACATTTTCTCAGAGGGTGGCATATTCAGATGCTTTACATAACATGGTTACAATGCAAGAGGGAGCTCTATAATTTTCCCCAAAGTGGTGCAATGCAGAAGGACGTGTACTAGATGAGAACTCCCTGGGGAGACCTGGAGCAAGCAAGTGCCTATCATGTCCACAACATTGCAAGGACGTTTTTGTTGCTTTGCTAAATATAAAGGGTGTCAACAAGAGGCAGAGGCTTGGACTCGTGCCTCACGGCAGAGGCTGAGACGGAGCTTCACTGCCCTCCTCTGCAGCCACTGGGGAAGGAGGAGCAGCATCTCCCCAGCCTGCCCGTGACACAGAGCCCAAGTCCCGGCCACCTTGGTGCAAAAGTGACTTCTCCTTGCCAGCTCATGACAGTGGTGAAGAAACCCTGAAGGAGACAGCCCTGACAGCCCTTTCATGTTCCTCCTGCATATTTACATGTGGTTTTCCTCCACTCTTTTTGGTCTTTTCTTGGTGTTTGGTTCTTTCTTACCTTCCTGCTCTGGGTAATGAAGTAATGCTTGGTGCCAGCCTCTGCTGACTTTTCAAAGTCTTTTTAAATAACACCAGGCAGTAAGCAAGCCACAGCACCTATTATGCCTTACCACTGTACCCTCTGATGTACTTTTGGGGAGCTGCATCCTGGCACTCTCACTTTTTACCCACACTGGATTCCCAGCTATGCTGCTGAAAAGGGTTAAAAATGAACGGGGAGACAGTATCAGTGCAGACAATCTTCCGCTACTTGGCTCCTCACTGCTCCTTTCGGTAAATGAACAGTGTGATCCCCTAATGATCTTACTATATTCTGCAAAAAACAAGTATTTTTTACCCACGACTACTTATCTCATGTTTAGTTACTGGGTGGCAACCTCCAATATAAAACGTTGCCGCTGATAATACAGGCCAGCAAGGCTGCATATAGAGGAGAGTAAATAGTCTACTCAGCACGGTCCCCTGCAGCCCTCTGATAAAGGGGAATGTGGGCAGAGGTGCACCTTGACCAGCTGGAGGTTTGAAATGTGTTTGCGGGAGCTCAGGTTGCAGCCTGTGTAAAAGCTTTCCTTGTGTACTGGTTAGATCAAGCACTAGTGGCGGCTGTTCACTGGTGCATGCGGAATCAAAGCCAGTGACAGGTTGGGCAAGAAAAAAAAAAAAAAAAAAAAAAAAAGAAGAGAAAACACATGGGACAGAGCAAAGAACAAGAGCCGGCTGATGTTATCGCTCAGCTGCAAACAGCAGGGCAGGGGAGGGAGGGCTGCATGTCCTGGTTAGTCCAGCCTGCTGCAGATTCAAAGGGGCTCTGCTTTTCTTTTAACTCCAGTTCCCAGAACAGGGAAACAAGGAAGAAAAACAAGTGGAGGAGACTTGGAGGTGGGTAAGGTAAATAAAATACAGTAGTGGCAGAGTGTCCTAAAGTGAGCAAGGAGAGGAAACTGTAAAACATGTTTTTACTCAAAACAGATGGTTAGTTTTCCACCTTGAACAGCAATTACCTGTGTCTTCCAAAACAAGTTTAGTAGCATTCATTTTAGGGGTGGTATCACCTTCCATTTTCCCCATGCTTACTTGCATTAGAGTACACAAAACTGGGCAGCAATTTATATTGCAACCCTGAATCCAGCCAAGCACTTAAACACAGCCTTAAATTGAGGCACATCATTAGTCCCACCAAAGTCAACAAGCTGTTGATTTGATTAAAATTTAACAAGTGCTTGAATACTTTGCTAGACTGAGATCTCCCAGACACTTTTATTTGCTCATTCCCCACAGTGCTGAACAAATGATGCACACTATCATCTTCCCAAGCAGAGTCTGCCTGCCAAGCTGCGCTCCAGCTCCGGGAGACTCCATGCACACCCATCCGCACAGGTCCTTCCTGCAGCACGTCCTCACCTGGGGCTGCCAGCGTGGGCTGCTGCCCTCTCATCTCCTGCTCGTGGGAGATATCCTCTGCCTGTCCCAGCTGAAATGAGCCAGGGTTGGCCTGAAGGGTTTAAATACAGACAGGACCTTGCTAAGCCAGCTCTCTTTGACTGATGGAGAGCAAGGAGCCTGCACTGAGCCAACAGGCTTAGGAGGATGGTAGCTTCTGTCTTGGACGATGCTCTCCATCCTGCAGGCCTGAGCCCCAGGGAGGGGCATGCTAGCTGCCAGGCTGAAAACATCTCGGTAAAACTGTAATGTTTTTTTAATTAGATAGTCAAGGGAATAAAACACAGATTGCTCTTTGTCTTGGGTAGAGAATACATTCACTCATCTTCTCTTGGGTAGAGAACACATTCACGTCATCACCCAAGGCCAGGCTGGACGTGGCCTTGGGCAACCTGGTCTAGTGGGAGGTGTCCCTGCCCATGGCAGGGGGGTCGGAACTCGATGATCTTCAAGGTCCTTTCCAACCTAAACCATTCTATGATTCTATGATCTTTATATTCACCCTGTGTTGCAAATTGTTGGTAACTCCTAAAAGAGAACGAGTAGATGTGGGCTCCATTTCTGCAGCTGTAGATGCAGCGCAGAGCCTCTGTTGTCAGAAGTCTCCCTTTGGAGTCGAGCCATGAAGTAAAGTCATTATTTCTCTTCCTCTGAGATAGTTAATGCTCACATGTACTTGAAAAAAGGTACATTTCCCAGCCACAGGAAAATTATTGTAGGTGTGGACCAAAGCTGTAAGTTCCATTCATTCACAAGGCTGCCTGTATAAAACAAAGAAGGTTGTGCAGTTCCCTTAAGCTATACATGTCTTGGGCTTCAAAGCACGTACAGGAAACACACCTACAAAAATACATGGATTTTTGAAGCCTCAGGTTAAAAATGTAATGCATGGCTTATTGACTTGGGGTATTATGCATAGTCTAGTAATTCTGTACCATGCCATGCAATTAAAAATGTCAAGCTGATAGGGGAAATTTAAACTATCCTTCTCAAAGAAATACCCGCACCATGACTCAGAATTGGCTTTGGGCATAGGCAAAGTCAGGAAGAAGATTGCTCGGGAAGGCAAATCCGCCATAGGTAAGCAGTGTATATACCACAGCCTTGAGAAATCTTTAAACGTGGGCTGAATTCTAGATGCTTCAGGGCAAATGAATCCAGTCTTATAGTAGATGCCTTAATTACTTTCCTCCAGTGACAGCACATGGAGCTGAGGCCTGGCAGTCTGGGCAAACTTCTCCCCCCTCCACTGAACTCAGGCACCGTGAGTCGCACTGCCTACGCCTGTCTTGTAGTGGGTGCGAAAAAAAGGATGTTGTGGGTGTGAGGATGTGGTAAGCCATTTTTTGCAACTTTTTCAAGTAAGCAATCAAACAGAAAAAGATCCTCCATGCATTGTGGTTTACTCTGAAACTGTTGAGAAAATCTGGATTGTTTCTGTCTTTGGCTATTAAACTTGATTAATATGTACAAGCAGAAGCAAATGCAGCAGTAAAGTGTTTAAAAGGTACTGTTCTCCTTCTCTCTGTTATTTTCCAAATTACTTTCTTCCTTTCTGACTGTATTACTCATTAGATTGTATTTCAAAGACCACTAATCAGGGTAAGTGCCTGTGGCTTGCCGGGAGAGATGTGGTTTAGGAAGTACACAGTGCACAACCCCATTTTAGCAGCGAGATGAGGTGGGGCATTCCAGGTGTGAGCACGTCCCGGACTCCTCGATGAAAAAAAATACATGCATTTCTTGAAATGCTGATTGCAGTGCACTTACACAAGGCTTTCTGGCAGGCAAGAAAGCAATCCTGGAACTGCTATTCATCTTTCGCAGCTGTTGCTTCTCAAATCAGACACTATAAGGATTACAGATGGGATTCAAGAAAGCACAATGGGAGTATGGACCTATCTTTGCCTATCAACCCTGTGATCTCTAACCTCGCTGTAGCTGACTGCTGCTCTACCATCATTCATTCAGTGCCTCCAGTTCCCCGTACCAGCAGGTGCCAGGCCAAGATCAAAAGAAATCACAGCAAGTATAGCTTTTCTGCACTTACTATAAACATGGTGAAGGTATCAGGGCTGTAAAGAAATGTGAATAAAGACAGCTTCTTTAGCTTTCTTCCTGCAAATTATATTGTGATCCAAGATATTTTACAGAAACACATGCAGCAAGAAGGGTGACCTTCAGCCAGATACCACTCATTCTTTTGCTTGCAGAAAGAAATGCAAGGACAGGTTGCTTGATGTTAGTTGTTAGCTTATCCAGGCACTGTCAAGACCTGTTTGGACTTCCCCGTCCCATTGAAGTATCCATGCGCTCTGCAGAGCAAAATAATATTAATCTTCAGCACTTCTAGAGTGCTTAACATTTTACCAGGGCTTCGCGAATGTGAACTGAACTGCAGTCATAACATTGATATGTGAAGTAGTGAGCTGACAGTGAGGTAAGATAGCAAACACTGCCTTCCCCTTTCTACAGATTGATAACACAGCCTCACTCAGAAACCACAGTGTCAAAACAAGTTTCCATGACCATAAATCTGGACAGTGGTCTGAATGTAGTGTAATGATGCTTACTAACTTTCCTTTCTTCTCTGAGTCTCATTGCCTTTAGACATTATGCTGAATTTTTTGTTGAACTACATTGGCTAGAGAGCCACTAGCTACTGTTTAGAACAGAGGTGAAGCTGACAATGAAGGCTGACATGGATTTGGAAACAAATGTGACCTTTCTGTTTTATGAAGTAACTGTGTCACCGAAATTATGTAGATGGTGCTGAAAACAAAGAAATGAAAAGAATTAAGCCTTCACTGTGTTCTGGCATCCACTGGTGTACACTTGCTGTGATGTTTACCTTATCCTTCCACGTTAGAGATGGTAATGGCTTGTGGCCAACAGTTGTATCTGTAGAGGCACCAAATGATGTATTTGGAATAGTTGTGAGGGAAGAAAGGTCAGGGCAAAATAGTTTGTTTCCAAAAGAAATAGAATTAAGAATATTAGTTATTCCTAAGATGCTTATAAGAGTCTTATACTATATTAATTAAATGCTAGTATACTGTTTCCTTTGTTAGAAATAGATTAGGATAGAATAGCGTGAGTTTATTTGGTCAGTTATGAATAAAATGATAGGGTGTTTTCTGTGGGGCGGGAGCATTGCTGATGACCTATAAAGATAGATGTTGAACAGCCAGGATGCCATTCTTTGAATCTAAAGCAAGCTGTCTTCACATCTGGAAGAGGGAGTCATTGCAGTACCCTCAGTAGATCAGATCTGCTCTGTGGTCTTGCCTGACTATGGTAGTAGCTGTTAAGACGCGTTTTTTCAAAAGCTTTGTTTATTGAGATTATTGTCAAATATTCAGTTGAATATGGGAGAAGTTGCTGTGGATGTGCTAATGCATGTAGACGGCCTCAGAGGCAAGGGGCTACAAGGAATCAAATGGACTAAAAGGATGAAAAAAATGGACTGTAATGATGCTTTTTTTTTTTTTTTTTGGTAAAAATCCCTGGGGAAAAACAGCAGAAACATCACTTTCCGTGGGTAAAATGACCTTGAAAAACAGAAGCCTGGTGAGTGCAGAGGAATTTGCCTCCTGAAGAGCTTGCAGGAACAAATCAGCCACAAATGAAACAGAATTGAAAGGCAGGGAGGACAATAAGGGTAGACTTACAACTGAAAAGTTTGGTCCTACAGATATATATATATATATTCCCTGCCTATGGCAGGAGAGTTGGAACTAGATGATCTTTAAGGTCCCTTCCAACTCTAACCATTCTATGATTCTATGATATATAGACATGGTGACCTCTGCACGCTGTGGCTGGGGCTCTGCAAAGCTCCTCAGTGACTACATCTGGCATCATCCAGCTCCTCCGGGGCATTACCTGACAGCCCGGCTGCACAGATGTGGTTGTCACAGGGCAGGGGCAGCCCTGAAGACCGTGATGGGACTTGGGAAACTGCACCTGTGTATGACAAAGTCTGAATCATCTGATAAGGACAAATACCCTTCTGGAGGGTGTTATGTGGGGCAAACAGCATAAAATAGGTCCTTCAGCCCTTTCTCAGTTGATTCATATCCGTATAATAAGCAGGGTGCTGGGGTTCACGCTGGTAATATTAGTTAAGGGTATTGGAAAAATGTCTCAGTATTAAGCTACATAGTTAAATCTGTCAAGTTGAAAACTGGCAGCTGTCTCAGGTGAGCAGTTTCTATTTTCATGACCTAATCCCTAGCAGTAATGCCCATGAATAACCTGTCAGAGGATGTAAAAGGAGAGATAACAAGCTTAAATTCTGTGGCTTATTTGATCATAGTCTTAAAATTGACTATTAAAGGCTGCTTCTTTCCTTAATTTTGAGGGTCTACAATTTTTAAAGCTTTGCTGTAAAACCATTTGATTGAGGTATCTCCAGTAGCTCTGAGGAAAGCACTGTGGATGCAGAACAAGGTGGATGTTAACATTACTGAAGTGCGGAGTTGAAATTGGTCTCCCCGTTTCTATACTATTGAACTCTGTTGCAAGACCAGTGTAGCTTTTTGTTGCTAAGCATAAGAAAAGGCATGCTGTTCAGCAAAACAGGCTGCCTATCCATCACACAAACCAAAACGGGAACATCTGCATTTTGCTAGGATTGAGGTTTAATCTGACTCCACTAAGAACATCTAACTAAGCCTTTTTTAACTTGTTTGTTTGCACTGCAAATGGAATATTCTTGTGTCCACTCAATTAAGCCCTCTGTAAGTAAATGCAGGACTCATCAAGTAGTCATCAGGATCTGGTAGACATTAAGTCCCGTACCAGGCTCCTCATGAAATTAATCCCCAGCTCCTTAGGGGGTTCCAGACAGGAGTTTGCTTCTGTTTTCTCTCATAGCAGGGCTGGAATGATAGGACGTGAACAAGCAACGGCTCTTTATCTAAATCACTGAGCTGCTGCACTGGCATGCACGGGAATAGCCTTTGCTCAAATCAAACAAGCAGGCAATTAAATTGGTAGATTTTTCTGTTTGGAAATAGCTGTTACCATACCTTTTTCTCTAAGTCACAAGGCTGTACTCTAAATGAGATAAGACCACCTAGCCAGTGGGTTTGCCTTTCCTGTTGAGATATCGATATGTTGCTGCTGTGAAAACATGGGAAACCAGGTCATTTTTAGCTATTTTTTCTCTCTGCTAGTTAACACCCTCTCATATAAGGCCACTTCACTTGGCTTACTGGAGCATGCAATAGCTCCCTGGTAAGTTTTGTGAAGGAAATAGCGTTATCTGATAACGTGAGCTGTACCATAACATTCAATACCGTGCTTAAAAACCTAATCCTCAAGTTAAGTGATTATGTGGATATCCCAGCTCATTAAAATAATAAATATTAGCTTTGTCAGGCATCACTGCTGTGGAGGAAGGCTTGAAAATGAGTACCCAAACACTCACAAACCATGTAATAAAAATAATTCTGACTAGTTTGTACTTTTTTAAAAAATATAAAACATGAGACCCAAATTTCCATAGTAAAAATGCATGCCCTATTTTTATTTGTATGCTCTTTAATTTTTAAAGAAACCTCTCGAAAGGCCTTGTTGCCTGTGCTTAGAAACATTAAACACTGTTTTCTTTTAACTGCAAACCAGTAAAATTGTCACATGCTTTCTTACACTGGTATTGCTACTCTTTATAAAGGGGTGAGGTGTTGCACTTTGGAAAAACAAATATCCACCAAAACATTTAAAGTTTCATTTTCTTTTTCAATTTTACACTTAAAAAATCAGTTTCATTTCTGCATTTATTTAGATTTTGTTCTCAAAATATGCACGGACACTTTAATCTCTGCCCAAATGCCTTTTTTATCCTGCAAAGGTCTTTTGCAATTTAAGACTATTTCCACTTTTGAAAAACATGTATTCTTGCTCTGCATGGATACTTCTTTTCAGTAGATGTCTTTCTAGCTCTGTGTCTTTTTACAGGGAAGCCTGGATGAGGGGAAAGCAACTGTAATAAGAGGCAGTAGGGACATGCAGCTTTTTTGGCAGCCTGCGCCCTTTTGTTGGTTTACCTGGAAGAGATTCTGCCTTCCGTTTCAAATCCTTTATCCACATAGCAAAGTATGACTGCAGAAATTACCTGCCTCTTACCAGAATTCATTGCAAACCTTTTCCTCCGCGTTACATTTCTCTCCAGTCCTTACCTGACTTGACTCTGCAAATTTTAACATGTTTTCCCTTTGTTTCCTCCAGCCCTCTCCTGCAGCACTTTTCACACATTTAACATCACCCAGCAGTAGCTGTCATCACAGTTCTACGGGCCCATTATGAGGCTTAATTTACTGTGGCCAAACTGGCTTCTTTGTGACTCACGTTATAGCCTTAGGAGCTCTCGTTTTCTGGTACCCAGGATACATGGAAAAGGAGGCAGAAATCTTTCACTCGGTGTCGAACTGCTGGTTAGTAACTTAGCAGGTTATTTGTGTTTAATGTGTCTGAGATATGTATTGACAGCTGTCTTCCGCAACTGGGACCTTGAGAAAAATGCCCCTCGGGGCTGCTTTGAGAGCTACCTATGTTTAGAAGAACTCTAAAGGTAAGAGCAGTTATTATATTCATTCCACATGGGCACGGTATCAAGGAGTTTTGTTTTCTTACAGCCTTGACACCTTTAACAGTAGGTGACAACAGATCACCAGGGATCGAAAGCGATATCACAAGGCTTATTTTTATAAGACTAATGAAAAATGACATATGGTTGTCTGGGGAGGGCCTTTCACACTCTCCTAAGATCCTGTAAAATTTGAACATAAATAACATGAAGTCAACATCGTTGACCTTCTGAGACAGAAAGTCACTCTAGTGATGCTAATCTGTTCTAAGGATTTCCTGCTCTTTTCACGCCTTTCCCTTTGGTCTTACATAAAGACATTTATTCAAGGCAGGTCTCAATTACCTTTAATGGGTGTCTTAGGTGATGCTAGTGGCAACCTTGTAAAAAGTACTGAGACAACTTAACAGGGAGGTCAGCTTTAGTAATGAACCGTAGTATATTTGCAGATCAGTGAAATATCTGTGCTGAAAACCTGCTGTGGTTTGTGGTGGAAATTCAAGCAGAAATCCTGTTATCTGCTGTTCAGTTGTGCCTATGCTCTCCCTGCAGCAGGCCAATATATCTACTGATCTCAGGGAACTTCTCCTTGGATTTACCATTACTGAAAAACACAGACTTTCTCCAGTTAAATTTGCCCAAGCGATTATCAGGACCAGCTTGAAAGAACATGAAAAAAGGGCCTCTTCCACAGAATTTCTTCCTCTTAAGATCTGCAGGCAGCCTCTCCTGGCATCCCTTTTGTCCCACCTCCTGCCTCTCTCCTCCAGTGATTCTTTCCAAGAGGATCTCTTTTGCCACCCTCACTTCTCTAATGCACAAGTGTCACCTGGGCAGGATGTGAGGAGTCCCTGCTTTTGTCCATGACTTCTGCCTTGCCCAGAACTCAGAAACCACAGAGATGCTTGTCAGGGAAGAAGGTTGCTCTTCAGCACACATTCAAAAGTCTTGGGGGGGAGGGGGGGGGGGGCTTGATTTTAACGCATGGACTTCATAGATGATCTGTGTTTCTGCTGTAGGTTTGACATGCTCCGGATGTCTCACTTACTATGCAGAATCAATGCACGCACAGTAGGTTTGATACTTCCAGCTGTATTAAGCCCATTAGGTACATACTGGATGGAAGCCTGCAAAAATATTTCTGTCAAGAAAATCCATCTATCACAGCAGGCCTGAAGTGACCTTCCCAAGAGTCAGTGTCTAAAAATGAATTAAATTTTCACTACCTTTCTAAGAGGCTATACGAAGCCAGAAGCCCAAACCCTGAACAGAACTCAAATTCAATCCCAAATGAGTCATCACTCTCCTTCTTCCAGTGGTTGTTTGTTTATACCAAGTATAAGCTGGTGGAGCACAAAGTGTGGTCTCTTCCCTGTCATATACCCACCTCTGCCATACAGTGATCAAGTTGCCATGCTGGAAGAAAAGCAGGGGAGCTTCTTTTATTTTCTTTTTCCAAAACAGTCCTCTAGGATATAAAATAGTATTTCTTGCTCATATTATCAGAAATGACATGGTTCACAAAAGTCAACAACCACATTTTTTTCCAGCAGGTCGCCAATTGTTTCTAATTTGCAAAGCATCCAAAAATGTTTCAACTACTGGACCTATTTCAAATTTTTATGCTCAAACCCTGTCACTTTTATAGATTCTAGGGGCAATGAAAATATCTGGCAGGCTCAGGGCTGAATACTGACTTTGCCACATTCCATTTTATTCATATTGTGCCCTCGCAAGGGGTGCCAAGGACTAGAATATCAAGAGTTGTCTGGATTTATTGCCTTCAACTCTCAACAGTCCTGTCAAACCCCATAAACTGGGAGGCTCGCACAGCTCGTTCCCTTCCTCATCTTTTCACAGAGACAAGGCTAAAGCTCCCATGTCACTGTGGCACCTCTCCTGCTCTGCAGTCCCATGTGCTCAACAAAGGTGCCGGCCTGGCCAGGATGCCAGTGGGAGAGAAGCATCACAGGGATGCGCTGCTGCCAGCTGGGTACCACAACGGAGCTATCCCTGACAGAAGGCATATTCCTAGCCTGGCCCCACAGTCACTCCCTGGCACCCAGCACCTTCTCACAGGTCAGAGGCTGTCACCCAAGACAGCTGCCTCCACAGGGAGAGGTTCACCAGGCGTCATGGCCAACACTCCACACAACTAACAAGTTGGTAAAGTTAGGTAAAACTAACACACTGTGGGGAGGTGATGAGGCGCCCTCCAGAGACCACACCACATTCTCCCAGTCCCATCTGCCAAATGTGGGCAGCTGGGCAAAGAAAAAAGAGGCTTTACACAGATACTGCCCCGCATGGATTCATGAGGTGGGCTGCAACATCATCTCCAGCTAGTAAAACAACCCTGGTTAACCACAGTGAGGTCTCTGTGAAAACAAAAAGCAGACAAATGCCCTGGATTCTGGAGAGGTGATTAAATCGCATGCCCTGTAAGCTCTTATTATTATGATTGCGTCTGATATGTACTGTGAAACATTCACCTGGCTTTCATCCCCACCTCTGTCTGCTGTTTGTGGTTGAAGAACAAGTGACGTTTATTCTGGGCTAAAAGACAGCTTTGTTCCAGACCAGATGTCTCATTCACTGCACATATGTCAGCCCTGCAGGTGCTATCAGAGACTCAAGAAACAGCGAGTTTGGAGCAATTTTCAAGTAACAATGCAATGTCAAGATATTACTTAGACAAAATAATAAAACACTTTCTCTGCCTCAGTCATAGCAAGTTTTGAGGGTTTTGTTCCCCAGACAGTGAGTTATATTGTGCTTTCTCTTCCATCACTATAACTGAGAATAAATCCACTGGCTTCAGGGGAAGGTTTCACATCTATGCTACTAAGAGTGAAATTTTAAACCAGCATATGGATACGCTGCATATTTGAGGGACTTGGCTGGTTTAACACTTTAATTCTTCAGGGACTGGCATTAGATTTTCCTGTCTCTGATGCAGTGAAAGAAAATCCAAGCTTTCAATGAGTAATTTATGAATCTCAGCTTTTGGGGGACAAATTTTACTCCAGGGTTTCACGTGAACATTATATCACCTAGATGTAAACAGCAGAAAGTGTCCTTCCATATTTAATCCAGCTGTTACTTCACATAACATACCAACTGACTTCTCCCTTTCACTCATCACGAAAGAACTGTAACATTTTCCTTCTTGCTTTTTTAATACCTACTTTGGATACCTGTTGATTTTTTTACAGTCACAGCTTGCTGTCATGGCAAATATGGGTACTCAAATGTAAATTGCAAGTGATCCGTTTGTGTTTCTTTACAAGTGGGTTAAATTTAGATCTTAAGATATGAAGAGTAGATTGCCCCAATGGCTCCTAATCAAATACTTGTAGGTAAAACTTTGCTTCGTCTTAAGCTGTATGACTGTTGTAAATGGGCTGCATCAAAAGAAGTGTGGCCAGCAGGTCAAAGGAGGTGATTCTACTCCACTCTTGTGAGACACCAACCTAGAGTACTGCATCCAGCTCTGGAGTCCCCAACATAAGAAGAACATGGACCTGCTGGAGCGTGTCCAGAGGAGAACCATGAGGATGATGCGAGGGCTGGAGCACCTTTCCTATGAGGAGAGGCTGAAAGAGTTGGGGCTGTTCAGCCTGGAGAAGAGAAGGCTCTGGGGAGATCTTATTGCGGCCTTCCAGTACCTAAAGGGGGCCTACAGGAGAGCTGGGGAAGGACTTTTTACTAGGGCATGTAGTGATAGGACAAGGGGGAATGGCTATAAACTGGAAGAGGGCAGGTTTAGATTAAACATTAGGAAGAAATTTTTCACTTTGAGGGTGGTGAGGCACTGGAACAGGTTGCCCAGAGAAGTTGTGGAGGCCCCATCCCTGGAGGTGTTCAAGGCCAGGTTGGATGTGGCCTTGGGCAACCCGGTCTAGTGGGAGGTGTCCCTGTCTATGGCAGGGGGGTTAGAACTTGATGATCTTCAAGGTCCTTTCCAACCCAAACGATTCTATGATTTTATGATTATGGTCCAGATCTACCAAAATGCCTAAAGAACCTACATAGAACCAGGCATTTAAACACCAGAAAGCCATACTACCAAAACACTGCCCTATCCCACAAGGACCAGGAAAATTTTTGGTGTGGCATTAAGTTATACTTTGATACACACAAAGTGCTGCACCTGTTTTGGAAGGACATCACTGCTCCCCATCCATGGGTCACCAAATCCACCAGCCAAGCTTCCCACTTATAGATGGGAGTTCTGCTACCACATCTAATATGCTTTGCTTGCAGGTACTTAGGGACATCTTGGGCCAATTTCTGCCACAGGTCCAAAGACAACCACATCAACTCTACATAAGCCAACACTGGAGCTAGACTCATCAATGAGCAAGGAGAAAGACATATAGACTACCACACTGCACTGTAAAAACCTTTGGTTATGGATCTGAGGTGTAACTGTAAACCACAGGGCCCTTTTATAACTGTGTTGCTGGCCCTGTGTGAGATGGAAATTAAAATCTCTTTCTAAAAATGTACAACTTAGAAGAACCATAACAGAACAAAAAAGTCAAGAAGAAATCCCCAAACGCTGCCACCCACCATCAAAACTGTGAAAGGTCAGAATTATGATCCTCTCTGAAGGCTCCTCCTCTTGACACAGAAGAGCAAATTGTTAATAATGGGTAATAAATCCCAGTCACAAACAGCTTTTATGGCTTGTGCTTTGTTTTGTACTCTGTTTCCACAATGCGGAAGAAGCAGATAAAACACTTTTTTTTAAGAAACCACAAATGTAAGTAATTTGTCTACTTTCTTTAAGCCTTTAAGAAACCAATCTGCCTCTTATTTTGTTTCTTTGCATGCTTATGTTTTATATTTTTGAGGTCTCTTCACTATATCTTCGCTTACCAGTTTCCAGTAGCACGTGGTGTTTGAAACGTTAAGCCAAGAGAAACTCACTATGTGATGTCCAGTGCACAAATTCACAAGCCAAAAAAATGTGTCCAAAGCCCAAGCTTAGGAAGAGTTTATTTTTTCTTTCATACAAAATGTTTAAAGGATGTTTTACTTCACCCATTAAAATTAGCAGAAATGTTGAAGTTTGATTACAAACATACAATTTACAAGTAGTTCACTTTTCTGAAACATGTGTGCGGGGCTGGGGTGTGCTGACAGCCAGCGTGGAGCAGATTCTGCTGCCTCTGTTTCTTTTCCATGGAAAATAAGGACATGCTCAGCCAAGAAATTATGTCCACAACTATAAGTTTTGACTTAAACCACTTGAAAGAGAGGGTGTATAGCACACTGAAGGGTAGACATAATTGTGCTGCCCTTAAGCTGTATAACAGGGAATGACAGTTATACAGCCACCTGAGGAATTAAGGATGAAAATATGCGCCATGTTCAAAGTCCAGAGATGGCTTGCATTCTGCTTGCTAGCCCCTATCACATTTTTTACAGGTATCCTCTCCTCTGCTAGTAAAATAAACTTCAGCGTAGATTAATTTTAATCCAGTCCATCACCTTCATTTTGCTATGGAGTCACTATATGAGATTAAGGCATAAATGCTGAAGTCTTTGCTGAATTAACACACCTGCATAAGTAACTTGCTGTGCACCCACTGGATTATCTAGTTGAGTGTCTGCCTACTTTTGCTATACATTGAGATTTTTGTTTGAAAATCCTGGTTTTGAAATCAGTGGGAAATTTGCTGCAGACAGCCACCATTTCCAAAATTCATGACTACTGCCTAGGGAAACACAGCAAAAGATATGAGTTACCTTTAAGTACTGTAAAGGAGACTTTTTACCCTCCACTGTGGATTAACATATTATTTAGATCAAGAAATAAACACGTATAGTTCCCAGACTTCTAGTCATTCACCATAATGCAAATAATCTGCACAGTCTGTCGATCAAGCTATTTCTTATTTCCAGGACTCCTTTTACAGTGCTACTTGCTCAAAAATTGATGAAAGATTACTTATAAAGGATAACAGCCTTACAGTTTGGAGACAGAATGTTTTCTTGTCATTTTCTTCACACTTTTAGGTATTTTATTTTCCTGTTTGTACAGCTGAAAATGCCAGCATGCAGGGTGCATGGATAAGGATTCAACTTGATGCAGAAACGTGAGGAGTGTTTCGCAGAAAACACAGCTCCCTATCAACAACCCAGAATACTCATGTCTTCCAAAAACCCTCATTCATTCTTATTTTAATTACTAATTCTAAAATCAGCATTAAACACCCTATATCAGCACACATTAAGATGAACACTTCATACAATTACTTCCAATTCAAGCTGCAGGTCTGCAGGTCATATTTATCCTTTATACCTTAATATATGTCTATAATCAGAGGGAGGTCAAGGGGGTCTCTACAGATTAGAACTTGCTAGAGCACAGCCTCAGGTATTATACTACTAGGACAGCAGTTATATGACTTGCTATGTGTAATTAACTATAGGGTTAGTGCTTCAAAATTGGAGCTGTAGACATATACACTTCATAAACTCCCAAAGCTGTATGTGTAAATGACAAATTGATACAGTGGCCATGACACCAGCAGGCGGTTCTCTTTCTGAACATGGTACAATCCTGGTCTTCAGGGACTGGTAATTAACCAAACAAGCCTCCCAGATGAAAGGTGAAGTCCTAGCTGTACCGCAGCAAATGCCAACGCTGACGTCAGGGTGGACAGGATTTTATTTGGAAAATTGGATTTACAGTCTTAAAAGATAACATATTGAACATCCTTTTTGTAAAAAAATCATTTGCAGCACAAAAGTTGTGTAATACGTACTACTGCATCCACAGCAACCTTCCTGTGGTTACTTCTCCCAGTAAATATTTTTGAGACAAAGGCAAAAGTGGACAACAAACCTTTGTGATGACCATGCAACCAGAACAAGAATCAACAGGACGCAGGGAAATCAGGTGGGGAACTGCTAGAAGGAAACCAGACAAATATTCAGGTACCTGACTGTTCAGATATAGTCTGTGCCGCTGAAACCAGACTAGTTTTCTTACTAAATCAGTCAGATAGAAGATACTGTCCCTGCATGTGAACCTTGACATGCTCACATCCTTACAGCATCAAGGCTACTACTAAAGACTGATAATACAAATATTGGCCTATTACTCAGAGGTTGACTTAGGGAAGACAAGTTTTTGATATTCTTATCAGGTGGATAAACATTTAAAATATAAAATGCCAATAATGTGTAAACTGCATAAATCGAAGTTAGCCTTATTGTCTTAGGAATCAATGAAAGGTAAGAATGAGCATCATCCATCAGTTAGTACCAAACAATGCAGGAGTCCAATTCCTCTCCTTGACAGCTTCGCAAGAAGAAACAGATACCACCAAATGGAAATGGTGATTCTTTTTTCTCTTCCATTAGAGGTGCAGCTTCTTATTACTTTGTCTGTCTGAGGTTCATTGACTGCTGAAAAGCATTTATCTTTTCAGGTAAGCTTAGTAAAGGGCACATACTCCTTTTCACTCAGTCTCTAGGTAACCGTGAAAAAAGCCGTATACTTGACACTGGACCCGAGTTGCTTCAAATGCAAGTCAAGACATTTTGTGCCATCTAAAACGTGTAGTATATCATAGTATGGGGGCAAAGGTGATTTCAGATCTAGAGGCCAAAAGTGTGGAAAGAGTTTCTGTCACAAGCAGAAATTAACTCGGGGCCCACTGCTGAAGAGGGCTGAATTTCAGTGCCTGTTACCGCAATTAGGATCGGGCTTTCCATGCCTCCACAAACAAACCAAAACCTTCCGCTTAACCTCCAGAGTTCAGATCCAGCATTGATGAAACAGTCGACAGGCAGAAGAAAACATTCAGCAATGCCTAAAGCAAACAAGAGGTCATGGGTTACTCTAGGGGGCAGACAGCAATAATGTTTTACTGAAGGCAGAAGCCTTACATAGGCAAGTATGCAATCATACATACACATTCCTATACTTCTTTCTAAAGGAACTGGACATTAGATGTGTTTTCCAACTTGACCAAAAGTGGCCTTTTCTCAAATTCAGTACTTAAATGAAAAATTTTCATAAGTGTTTTTGAAGACATAAGAAAATGAAACATTTGTGGTTCTATTTCTCTTCCCTACTCCCTCACTTTTATCCAAGGTCACTGTATTTTGACAAATCCAAGCATTAGCGGGACTTAAGTTAACTGGGAGAGAAAGCAGGTACTGGAGCACACCGATGAAAGCTGCTGCACAGGACTCACATAACTTGGAACCGTGCGTATCAGGTTTATATCTACAAGGTTTTGCCAACCCAGGCGAGTATTTTTTAAATATGTAGAGCACCAACAGGAACACGTCAGCACCGCATGTGGAATGGCATCCACTTTGCATGGTTAGACACCGCCATGCCCTGTGCCCAAGTCTGCTGCTCTCCTCTGCACTCCACATCTTCTGGGCTAGAAATGAGCAAATCAGGGACAAAAATGGACTCAGGTTTCTTCACAGATAACAAAAGCATTTTGGGGAGTCATTTATAGAATCATAGACTGGTCTAGGTTGGAAGAGACCTTAAAGATCACCTAGTTCCAACGTCCCTGCCATGGGGGACAACGTTTAACATTTATCAGAATTCATTTTACACTGTTTATGTAATTTCTGTGAGGGCTGCTTTCATCAGCCATGTTAATAATAATCATATAGAATCCTGAGATACAAAAAAGCTACTTTAATTTCTCCTTCATGGAGAAGACACTTTGCGTTTTGTTTTATTTTGGCTTGTTTCTGTCTCCTTTGAATTTTTTCAAAAGCTGCAACCTTGGCTGATTTGAAAATCTATAAAAGGTAAAGGCCTCTAAAATGACATTTCTGACCAAAAAATAAATGCACTCACCCTAAGTAACAAACACTAACTTGTTATTAGTCAGCCATTCCCAACAAAATAAAACAATATTAACATTTCATTCCAAAACCTGGCATGAAGACAATGCTGGTCAGGCAGCAATTAAACTACAGTCTAAAGTTACCATCAGAGAAAAGAGTGGAGAGATGAAAAGGTAAGAGTGTAAGGGGAAACTGCTTGCTCTTGAGAGATTAAGCTGGAAAAACAGGTGCAGGGAAGCTTTAAAAGTGTTTCAAATGCTGGAGAACTTTAATAATGCTGATATTTCTGAAACTATGGTGTGGCATGGCACTCTTTCATTTGGATGTAGCATAAATGGTTAAAAAGGCTTATATGCTTGGAAGGGAAATAAGATGTACTGTACTTTGTACATCGACACAATTTCATCAATGCTTGAATAGGATTTATTTCACCTGGACTTAGTTATCTTTTCAGTGATCTACCTCAGCCACCTGAGGTTTCTCTTCTAGTCACCAGATAGATAACGTCTTGCTGTAGTGGGAGGTGGTAAACGCTGATTCTCCACCTACGTTAGATGAGATGAGATCATCATTTGCTGGAGGTCCTTATTCCTCCTTGCTGACTTTAAGGGATGCCTGCTTTTCCAGAGTGTATATTTCTGTCTATTGACAGTAAAGTGAGCTTAAAGAACGAGCTGAGATGGGGATGGCCACACCACGTGAAATTTCATCTTTCCACACAAGCCCTGTCCTCTGTGCCTCAGGCCAGAGCTGTGGGACTGACGAGCAACAGCTACCAGAGAATGATCTGATGATGTCCTTCCTCTAATGCACAAGCCGTTTACTGGAAAAGTGTTACACCACCATAGGAAAGTTTACTGATATGTGCCCAAATGGTTCTTTTTGCTGTAATTTTCAGCGCTGATTCCCAGATAGCCTTTCTGCTGTAATATGTACCTACGAAAACACATTCTAGGAAAAATGTTTCCTGTAGATTTCTCATGGGTACCACATCCAGGCTTGCAGCCATTTTAAGGCAGCTATCTTGCTCTTGCTAAAATTGCTCAAGGAGACAGTCTTCCTGTTAGCAAGAGATGGAAAAATTTCAGTGAGTGGATAAAACAGTTTACAGTCAAATACTGGATTGTACTTGGGTGCTGAAACTAAAATAATCAGTCTTATAATTATCTTCTGCTGTTCCAGATCCAAAATATTTTATAAATACATCCTTTCCAGAGGGCTCTCACTAGGTCACATAAAACAGTCAATAGGTCATATAAAACACCCTGTACGCTCAACTTTGAGCAGGGAACATCTGTTCTTTTGTTTAGCAGTCATCAAACCTGGCTTTTTATCTTTAAGAGGACAGATTGACTACATCATAAAATAGAAAAGCGGTATTATCATGATCACAAATTTCATTACTTCAATCTATGCATATATTGTTGCATTTACAGTTAAATTTCTCTGACAAACAATTCTTTACCATATAACCTACCACAAAAATCAAGCTATCTCTGTAAAACAATCTGCACTATTACGGTTACATTGTGCAGCAGCTGGGAATGAAGGCAATTTAGGCTGCTTAACAAATGGATAAATTTAATCAGTACAATAGCAGTGGAGCAATCCCTAAAAAGAAAAAAGCAACAACAACAAAACAGTTGTAACTCTTTCTATAAAGAAGGCACATTAAAGACAATCTGCTCAGGAGTTCTGCTTCCCTTTAAGCAGAGCCCTGGTATAGTCTGTTCATTGCAAGTAGGTATTGCCAATTTATAAGGCTCAGCTTTGTAAAATGCTGCCCATCCACAATTTTCAATAGAATCAGGATGGAGCTCATGGAGCAGAGTGGTTTCAAGTTCCCATTAACGGCAAACAAACACAGGCACTCGGTCTGCTGAGGAGAAGAGCCAAAACATATTTCACTCTCCAGTAACCAGCAAGAATGGAAGAATATCTGCTGGGCTGTGCATTCGCTGTCAAGGGGAGAAGCTGCAGCGGGACAAATTGCAAACATTTCAGTTCAAAGACAGGACGTGGCAACGGCAACATGTGGAAATGTAGCTGAAACCCATCTGGGCCGATGTATAAAGCAGTGGCGTCGCAAATCAGCACCATTCAAATCGTACTGACAGAAGTGAGGTGATGAGAGGCAAAGGGAAGCGTAAATGCGACCATACTTTACCCTTCTACTTAAAAGATCAAATGTAAGAGTCGGTTCCCTAATTTGTACACAGTGTAAAATCAAGCTGTAGGATTTTGTCTTTTCAACCTTGTTCTTCTGCTGATGTTCTTGATTATCAAAGGGATTTGTGAACAGGCTTTAGCTAAGTTTAGACTCCTTGAAAGCGGTTCATTAGCTGTGCTCATCCCTCACTGTGAATTCCCAAAGCATGAAAAAAATCACTCTGCTAAATTTCAAAGGCGTTAAAGATAATCCAGCCAGCCTAAGAGGCATTTTTCTTTCCAAAGAATAAAACAGTGCCTTATCGCTATGTAATTCATGGCAAAGCTGCAGACTGACTCTGATTGCAAGGGTGGCTCTCAGGAGGTGTACACGTTTGCCAGCCGTTATTGCTTTACCCGGGATATACTGCACCTGCGGCACACGAAGCATGGCATATAGCTCTTTAAAAGGGAGCAGACTTTCTATAGAACCTCTGGAAGAAAGGGCGTCATCCAGTTCCAACATAAAACTGTACGTAGCCTAAGCATTTATCACAAAAGAAATTTCTAAAATCTCAGGCTACGAAAGCTCCTGGGCATCTTTGTCGCTAGAGTACCAAGGTTAAGGCATCCTACAGATGCTCTTGCTTCTCAGGCTCAGGAAAAGGGGATCAGACGTTTGGCATCTCTGACTTTGTGTATGTAAACGAGTAAAACGGGCCACAGACCATGGGCCCTGAGGCTAACTGGCAGAGCACACCTTGCATCCATACGGCTTCCTCTCTCGCACTGATTTTTTAGGAACAGTACCTGACAGATGCTGTCATCCAGGCTGTGCCTGGGCATCCCTTGGGGGAGAGGGAGTTGGTGCATGCCGAAACCCATACCAGCGATTATGCTAACAGCCAGTTTGGACAACCACGTGCCAGTGCTGGAGCCTGTGCCCTAGCCTTGTTTTATCTACTGTTATCACCATAGTTTCTGTTTCTCACTGCCAGCCCAATGACTGTGGATGCTGTTCTCTCCCCTAAATGGAATGAACCCTTTAGCACATGGAAGGCAGACATCACAACATACCATGCCAGTGCTGTGACTAAACTAATATCAGATCATAAGTCAATGGCAGGGGGGAGCAGGCACAGTCTCCAAAAGCAGAAGGAGCAGATGCCTGTGGCCTCAGCTGTAACACAGCCACCGAGGTGCAGAGCTGAGCTGTCTGCTTCCAAGCCCTCTCATCAGACGAGGGCAACCACGAATTTCTGGAAGTAATTTTAAAGTACCTTCCCCTTTGGATGTTTATTTTGTGCAAACATGGAGGCAGAGCGGTGACAGTGAAGGAGTCAATACAGTGGGACTATCTGGGGCATGTAGCTGTTACAGCAATGCTCACACATAGCAACTATTCTCCTACCACTGAACGGTCATATTTAAAATCAAACCTTTCAGAGGGGGAAAAAAAAAAAACAACAAAAATTTCACTGAGAGCAGAATCCCACCCCTCAAGCAAGGCACAAGCCTTGGTTTGGCAAATGAGCAATCTGTTAATTGTCAAATCGAACCACGGTTTGGCTGGTATTTCCTGAGCACCCAAGACCAGGAGCAAGTTAGAACAACACACTAATTAAAGTTTAATTATTTCAGACTCCAATTACTTAAATAGGGGGATCACACTCCTCCTCTCCTCGTAGTAGCTTGTCACAGCAATTAGTTTAGGACTGCGAGAAGACGGGCGCTGTTCCTCCTTACGCCCTGGGGAGTTCCCATCAGTTAGCAGCGTCTGCAGTTAGTACAGCACCACCGCTCCATGGAAGGCCACTTGTACCAACAGCCAGAGATGAGCCTGAAGGGAGCAGAGCAGGTGGGTAACGTTTGCAGCACCCCAAGCCCAGCAGCTGCCCTCTGGTCATGGGACTGGGTTAAAGCACACCGGGCAGGCTACGTGCCGCACAGCAAAGATTCAATCGGTTTTGTTTTCCTGGCTGCAAACGCAGCCACAATCCCCAGCACACACCAGCCCGTGCCTGTACGATCTTGTCCCATTCATTGAAAAAGAAGACGTTTCAGAGATCTTCAGGGCTCTGTGGGAAGCCAAGCAGCTATCTGTGAATGCTGCCCATCGTCTCAGTGGCTGCTCCACGCAAGCCTGAGCCCATGGGCAGCAACCGCGCCAACTTTAACGGCAGAGCTGAAATATTCATCCCTGGGTGAGTGGCCCGGTGGCAGAGCCAGCAGCCCATGGCACAGAGGACAAGTAGATTTCTCTTGCCACACAGCCGAGCTGGCATTGGGCTGCAAGCTCCAAAAGCAGTAGCTTGAGAGAACTACTTTTGAAAGGCAGAAGACCCCAGCTCCCTCGAGTATATTATCCTTGAGTTGGAAAGATATATGCTCTGTCATTTAAAGGTTGCCAATGACTGGCTCAGCACATTCTTAGTGTTGCCTGACCCCTACTCTCAGCCATGTACCCTTATCAACCTGCCCCAGCCAGCTCCCCACTCTTCTCCTTCAGGGCTGTGGGGTGGCCACAGGAGCTTACCAAATCTAGAGTTCATCTTCATATGCCACCTGGAGTACTGCGTCCAGGTCTGGAGCCCCCAACATAGGAAAGACATGGACCTGTTGGAGGAGGTCCAGAAGAGGGCCACAAAGATGATCAGAGGGCTGGAACACCTCTCCTATGAGGACAGGCTGAGAGAGTTGCAGTTGTTCAGCCTGCAGAAGAGAAGGTTCCGGGGAGACCTTATTGCATCCTTCCAGTACCTAAAGGGGGCCTACAGGAGAGCTGGGGAAGGACTTTTTACTAGGGCATGTAGTGATAGGACGAGGGGGAATGGCTTTAATCTGGAAGAGGGCAGGTTTAGATTAGATATTAGGAAGAAATTTTTCACTTTGAGGATGGTGAGGCACTGGAACAGGTTGCCCAGAGAAGTTGTTGATGCCCAGTCCCTGGAAGTGTTCAAGTCAAAGTTGGATGGGGCTTTGAGCAACCTGGTCTAGTGGGAGGTGTCCCTGCCCATGGCAGGGGGGTTGGAACTGGATGATCTTCAAGGTCCCTTCCAACCCAAACGATTCTATGATTCTTAGACAAAAATTTCCCACTGTGTCAGCTGAACCCCTGAGTCTCTGAGTATCCACTCACATGCACTGATACTGCTGCGTCAGCCCCATGGGCCATTTCACAAAGGTCATTCTGTCCATTTGGCTAGTGAAGTATTGCCGTTGTATCTTTTCTGGCACAAAACAAGCGTTTGGAGCATGCTCTAATAACCAAGCAGCAATCAGTCTTTAGAAAATCCCACTGCTAACATTTCTGTGTGCCTAATTTAAGTTGCTGCATCCATATATAGCCAGTAAAATGAAATGGCCTGATTTTCAGAGATGCTCAGCTCCTCCACATAAGTGCCTTTGCAAGACAGATGATTTACAAGGCTGTGCTGTTAAGCTTGTTAGCTGCTGGCTCTAAAGTTTAGAAGGCTAATCTAAACTGACAGAAATAGGAGTTTTGCAGAGGGACCATCCCAGAGAAGAAATATTTTATATGAATACGCACTGAATCTATACAGAGAGAGATTGTTACCTGTCCTGGACTATCATCCAAGGTTTGCAGTCCTATAGTTTGTTTCCACCTGAGAGAGAAATTGATAAAGAAGTCAGGTATTTCTTATACATGGTCCCATTTATTCACAACAGCAGCGACAAAAATCCAAGCAGTCATGTTCCCTTCACAACAATGATTTAGCAGGGAAACTAGTAGACCTGCAGTCCTCTTTGCTCTAGCCCATCCAGTAAAACATGACCTCCTTACGACTGGAGAGGAGGAACTGCACCTTCCCCTCCATCAAGACTATCTGCTTTGGAGGCCCATATGTGGAATCAAACAGTGCAATAAAGTTTCTTTCTCCTTGGCACTAAGCCCCTTTTCTGCCTGCCCGTAAATCACAATTCTCTCTTTTTCTTAGTGTCAGGCAACATACATGGAGTTTTTTTGTCTTTTCTCTTTTCTTGCCAATTGTCCTGCTTCTTTCTCACACAATCAAATATGCCTTAGCATGTACTTTTTTTCTGGAGGCTGATTGTTTCCGCTATTCTTCAAGGACCCTTTCAACCTAAACCATTCTATGATTCTATGATTATTTCCCCTCCAAGTATAGTTACTTGTTATCTGAAAGGCGCAGTGGCTGTTCACAGTGGCTGTTCTGTCCTCACTTGTGTGCTCACAGAAATCTTACGAAGGGATCTCACAGGCTTTGCTGTATCCTGGGTGACAACCTCTAACCAGATCCTTCCTTTGTGTGAGATGTCCTCCCTCCCACAGATTTCACAGACAAAATACAAAATATTCCTTGAGAGCTGCAAAACTGATTCAGGACCCAAAGTCTGAGAAAAAAATAACTGATGGAGCAAGAAATGGAAAAAAAAAATCATTCAAAAATCCCAGTTTGGACCCACTCTCTAAATCAGAGGGAAAGGTAGCAAAAATAATGGCTTGAGTGGGGCATTTATTTCTTCTTAATGACTAGGTGCAGAGGCTGATGTTCATTTTGTGATAAGGGAAGTTCAGCAAAATAGCAAACCGATGAGTAACTATTCACTACTGTACTTGCATGCTCTTCAAAATTTTAATTATTCCAGTGAGTAGACAGGATATAATTTATTCTTCCCATGAGACAGAAAATGAGCAAAAGACAGACAGCAAGCTCTGTTCTTTTAATTCATTAATCTAGTAATCTATATTCCACATTTTTGCAAATCAAATTTGTCCTGCATAGGAAATGCAGCCTGGCAAGACTTCACTTGAGTATATGTGATTTTACTAATCTCCTTTCAGAAATCCTTGACCACTCCACTTTTTTGCAAACATCAAAGCAGAGATCATGGCAGCTGTCTTTTTTCTTTTCCTAGGCTGGAACAGAAATATCCCACAAGTACACGCTGTGAAATAAAGATGCTGATTTGACAGATTTTAAGATCGTATAGTCACTGGAAATCTGGGAGCTCACACAGAATCTGTATTGCAGATCTCTCCCAAACCGTGGGTTTGGGTGTGTAATAATTGCAAATACTCCATACTTTATGGGTTTTGCCTCCTTCAAGCCCCCTCTATAAACTATGTTATCAATCAGTCTTACCAGGCTTGCTGCGCTTTTAAATTTTCTTGTAATAAAAAAGTAAATGTTCATCCAGTAACGGTTCTTCCTTTCTCTCTGCTCACCCTGTTTGTGCTACACAGTTGGAAAAAAATATAGAAACATCTTGAAGGAAAAAGTGCAGTTTCCTGCGATGCTGGTTATAGCAAACTCTGCAGTAATTGCTTATGAACCCCAAAGCCTTTTCATTTCAGTATCTGCACACATTTAATAGCATGAGAGGCATTACATTTGCCTATATTCAGTGTTGTTAATCTGCTTGTTCAGAAGCATGAGCTGGCCAAAGGGCGTCCCACCAGCTCAAAAAACGACACAGGGCATGTCGGGGTTAGGATAGTAAGTCTGACCCATAGCTCACGCTGTAGAGATTCTGTAACTACTGAGGTCACCATAACTTAAACCATCTTAAACACAGCTTAAAGTTGTGCAAAAGACCTATTCACAGTCCAAACAAAATTACAATTAACCAGTTATTTCTGCTGTGTTCTTTAATCTCACTATTTTACCTATGTTTAGTTTAGCAGACTTAAGAATAATAAACTTATTTTGTTAGCCAAAATGACTTCTCACTCAAGTAAGAAACTTCAGACAGCATATACGTACTGTTAGAGGAACCTGTTCACAAAGTCAAAAACTGAAATCTGCCTGAGATGGAACATTTGTCTAGAGACAATAATTGATTCAAGCTTCTTTACAACTTATCATGTCTTCCCTACATTTCAACTACTAGGTTAATAGGACCACAGCATATGCAAAACTAATCTCAAAGGAGCATGAGGTTCCAGGCCTGCTGTTTTGTGTATATCAAATAGATCTTTCATACAACTTCTTTAGGCAGCTTTAATTTTGTAAAAAACAACATTATTTTTTGAAAGCCCGCAAATTATTGCAAAGTTATTAAAACAGATTGACTTAATTAGCTTCCATGCTGAGAGAGTCTAGGAAATTGTGATTTCTGGGCCTGTTTTCTGAACCAGGCAGAGACAAGAATTTTATACTTCAGCCAAGGTTTAAATCCCACATTCTTCTCATTTCTAGAGCTCTCCATATATGAACTGAACTTGGATTCTTGTCATCATGCAGGATGTGAGTAGTTACAGGCTTAGCACATCTAACATAATGTGGAAATTGTTTATAAGCTATACGGTTAAGCTACACTAATACAATAAGGAAAAGAAAAAATTTGCAAAATTCAAGATCCATTCATTGACCCGTAGCTAAAGGCATCTTCTGTACTAGGAAATCTATCCATCTTCCTATTCGATCCTGTCAATCTTTCCTATATTAAACTTCTAGATTACTTCTCTTTATCATCAGGTATATGCAGAAGTGTTAATATTATTTGTATATTTTAGCTCCTTGTCCACATTAAGCTTCTTGCTATATGTCCTAATCACACGTATGTAAGTTAAAAGGCTCACACAGACTGACATTTCTGCAGACAGTACAGTTGATGGGCAAAGGCAACAAATGGATGTAAGTATATAAAGAATAATTCATATCATAGAATACCTTAGTTATTCTACTTTAAATAATTCATCAGCATTCAGCCATGGTAGGGGACTTCTTGCCCATTAAAAAGACATGATGTTTACCCTGTGCCACATTGGGCTTCCACGGCAGCAGAATCTCCCTGTAGGTAGAACTGGATAAAAAACTGGGCTACATTAGATTTAAAAGATTAAACAAGGACAGGAAGAAAGAGAGAAAATATTAAACAACCTAAAATGGAGACCATAGTAACTAGAGGAGGGCAGGTACCCGAGGTGATGGGCAAAATAAGTCTCAGTTGATACGTTCTTCCAAATAAAGATTTCAAGCGGCCAGAACATTTCAAAACTTAAAGAGACAATTCTGTTATTCCCCTCTTTTCATTGACATTTTCTTTCTCTTTCTTTCCCCATCATATTCAGCTTGAAGCATACGTCCCGTTTCAATTTCTGCTCATCAAATACAGAAAATGTGCAAACATGCACTTTGTTAGTCCTAATTTGTATGAAGAGAGCTGCCTGATTCAGGAGTGTGAACTCCTCATGGAAACAACTACACCGGTACAAATCCACATAGGGAAGAATTAGCATTAGCGATCTTGGTATAAGCAGTTTTAAATAAGCATGCCAGTCTTTATGTGGACAAAATTACTGTAAGGAAACAAAACTAATGTGAGAAAAACTATTGATTTCAGTGGTATTGCTTATGTGAATAAACTGCCAGATTGAGCAATCTGTTGTGCAAAATGGGCCTGCTTCCTCTTGACTTAAAACAGAATGCTGACTGTGAGTCCCAGAGTTGTCATATTCATGAGCTGCCCTAATTTTTAAGATCTCACTGAACTGTCCTTACAAGTAATGCAGTTTTTAAAAGAAAATCCACCAGAGCTCCTTTGCAAAATACAACAGGACAAACATCTGATTATGTTTTCCTGATGCACTCTTCTTACCTCCAATTCTAAAATAATGGAGTTGCATCCTGCACAACAGCTACACGTTCTTGTGTTCCTAGCAGAAACTGCAGAGTTCACTTTGAAACCAGGTGATTAAAGTCAGTAAAAATAGTTACTTTGGAAAAGAAAAAAAATTCCACATTTATCTGGACTTCAGTTTTTGAAGAAATATTTGTATTTCCAGAAGTATTAGAAGTGGTAGTTTATGATAATAAAAGTTTCCTGGTACCCAATACCATGGGCAATGCCTCTGTATGTGAAATAAACCAAAATGGACGTACCGGCAAATATGATATCACTAAAGAAAATACCTCTAGTATATCTCAGGGTATTTCTGTTGAATTTGGATACAAGAAATAGATTTCATGAATACAAAACACTAATGTTATGTGGAAGCAGAGATAGAAGTGTACACCAAATTTCAGAATGTAAAGTATGTTATATACATACTCTGGACATTTAACTTACATAGTTTCCATCCTGTTTAGAGTGTTTGATTTGTCAAAGATCATTCTAACAAGGATGTAAAAGCTTCCTACCATTCGTTCATATAATGTTTGTGCTTCTCATTCGCAAACGCTGGGATCATTATTTATAGAAAGGGAACTCTGGATTATCACACAAGAATGAGAGAGTTTTTCATCTGTTCATAATTTATTCTAGTCCTGCTGCTAGTTTTGGCAGTTCAACCACTAGACACAGTCAGACAATAAAAGCTCACAGCATGGTGCCTATCTGTAGAGTTTTGCTCTATTTTTGCAATCTAGGCAGCAATATTCTTTTGTTAAGTAGAGGCAAAATTCTGTGTACCATGCAAACATGTTTTTAGGTCAGCTATGTGCATTATCTGCTGTTGAAACAAGTATAAGCAATATATAACCAATGAGAGAATCTGGCATTTTATCTCCAAATACTTTATGCTCACTCAGCTTCAGAACCATGTTCAGATATAAGATAATAAGCAAAACAAAATCCACTTTTAAAAGATTAAATGTATTATAACCCTTATATATTTTACCATTTTATCCATGTAATCATAGTTACGGTCACAGGTCCAAATAAAAATTAACTATGTTAACCGATATGCTGACTAGAAGCTGACAGGAGTTATCAGTTAGTTGTCAGGCAGTTGCTGTATCTGCACGGAGGTTAATACTGCACTATTGTCCTGTTGATCAGTCTGTTTCTCTAGTTCCTTTTCTAGCAAAGAATTTATAGGAAAATTTTGACAGGCATTTTGACCAACTCTAATAAAACCAGGTAATTCCCATTTTTCATTTCTGAAGAAGAACATCCTGTGGTTTCGGTCTTGGTCCCTGGATGATTTTTCAAGGGAGGGCGTGTAGTGCATTGGCAGCTTTCCCAACTCTCTTACTGACAATGGTGATATAACCCTCCTTGTTTCCACTTTTGCAAAAGTTAAATGACTCCTGACAGGTACAAGAAGACGCTGGAATGCCTGATTCATGCCAGTGAACTGAGAGACGGTGATGCACAACCTGATTACAAGCACTGGGAACATAAGACCTCTCAGTTGGATGCTACCCATTATACTTAAAAGATACAGAGCTCTTTCAACATGGAACGCAGAAATGAAACTTCTCTTGATTATTTGCACATACTTTACAGTGCTTTAGAAACACAGAATGAACAAAGAGGCTTCCAAAATGCATTAGCCTTTCACATGCAATGTTTCCTGGGGGGAACAGCTATCATTTTTGTTGGGACTACTACTGACCGAGGCTAACGAGGGCAGTGAGAAAAATTCAGGTTAGGCATTAAGGCAAATTTTTTAATGACAGGGTGTCATGGTTTCAGCTGGTATAGTGCTACGTTTTGGATTTGGGATGAGAATGGTGTTGATAGCGCACTGGTGGTTTCAGTTGTTGCTAAGTGGTCAAAGCCTTTTCTGCGCCTCACATCGCCCCACTAGCGAGTAGGCTGGGAGTGCACAAAAATCTGGGAGGAGACACAGCCGGGAGAGCTGACCCCAACTGACCAAAGGGATGTTCCATGCCATGTGATGTCATGTTCAGTAGATAAAGCTGAGGGAAGAAGAAGGAAGGGGGGGGATGTTCAGAGTGATGGCACTTGTCTTCTCAAGTAACCATTATGCATAATGGAGCCCTGCTGTCCTGGAGATGGCTGAACACCTGCCCGCTGATGGGAAGTGATGAATGAATTCCTTGTTTTGTTTCGCTTGTGTGTGCGGCTTCTGCTTTACTTATTAAACTGTCTTTATCTCAATCCATGAGTTTTTTTACTTTTGCCCTTCCGATTCTCTCCCCGATCCTGCTGTGGGTGGAGTGAGAGAGCAGCTGCATGGCGTGGCGCTTGGTTGCCGGCTGGGGTTAAACCACAACACAGGGATAGTGAAACACTGGATGGATTGCCCAAGGACATTGCTGAGTATCCATCCCCGGAAATCTTTGAAAAAGAGAAAAACTACAGTTATAGATGATTCCATCTTGGGGCAGTCAGTGGAACACTTGAGGTCACCTCCAGCTTCATTTTTGTATGATACTCTGCTCTGTTACTTACTATGAGGAACATCAGCAGAACAAACACCCTCAGCCTGGTTGAAGCATGTCCATTGCATCTGACAATGTGCTGTGGACAGTGGCATGAAATCCACTGCAGCAGTGGTTGAGATGACCCACAGGCACCTCAAGCAGCCATGCAGGAGTTAGAAGCCATGTCAGACAGGGTGAAATGCCTCTACTGGTGAATCTTCACCCTGATAAGGAGGAGGCACAAGCCACAGGGACAGACAAAATTAGAGTTGAAAGCAGAATAATTACGTGAGACTCTCCCCTTTCTCAGTATCAAAAGGGGAAAAGGATCGCCTATAGATTTTGTAAGAAAGCTACTGACATACTGTTAGCAAACACACTCTTATTCTGCGCTTTCTGCACAGCTAGAGTGCAAGACAGCTCTAGACTTTGGCTTTTTTCATCAGTTTCTTGCAGGCTTCATTCCAACATGGATTATAGAATTGAAGAGGAACAGCAGGGTGGGAGACATCTATTAGGACTGAAGAGCAGCGATGATATTTTTCAGAGGAAGCGCGAGAAATGCTTCATAGGATGCCAGTAATGAGCAGGAAGCCTTCACCGTCCTGTAAGCTCTTCAAAACAGTGTCCAGAAAGTGCTTATTGCATAACTTATCTATTAAAATTAAATATAATCATGATGATGGCAAGAGAGTCTTTAATTTTAGCACCATTAGATGAAAAGCAGGTGACAAGTGGTCACTGTCATGTTGAGAATATTTAGTCTTCTTTATGAATTGAAACACTGTGCATAATTCTTACTGATTAGGTATTTATATCCTGAACAGATAGATTTCCTTATAACCTCGACTGGTCATCTCAGCAAGGAGGCCAAGATTTGAGAGAACCCTGAAAAATTAAACACTAGGACAAATGAGTATCACTGGGGGGTTTTGTAATTTCCATTCAAAGTATAATATAATAAAAAAACCTCATGCTGGAGTATATTTTATAGGGGCTGAAAAACAGAAGAAAGGAAATATTGCCTGCTCCCCTTACTGCTGCAAAAGAGTGACAGATAAGAAGAAATATTAGCAAATTTAGGTTGCCAAGACAAACACTTTAACAAACCTTATGACGCAGGGCCAAAGATTTATTTATTAAACCCAAAGATGTTCTATATGAATATGGTATCTAATGTGTACATGTTAAATGTAGTCTAGTTTGAATACAGTGTTTGATTTAGATTATGGCAGGCACAGATGGGAATTTTCTGTTTCTTTTCCAGGGCAGGATTCCTGACCTGTCCAATGACTGATCCCAAGATAAAGGACTGGATAGTCAAAGGAGGATTAAACTTACATTTCATGAAAACTGAAGGAATTTCTCAACACTGCCAGAATGCATCTTCAGCAACCAAGACAGCAGTGCGGCTCTGCCATGAAAGACTCATTAATCCACAAATAGCCACAGAATGTGACTTCTTCTCTGACTCCTTGCTCTGATGTCTTTGCTAATTGTAGCAGTAATTAAACTTAAAAAAAATGGTTTTTAATAAAATGGCAGAAAACAAACATCTTTCAGTGTCCTATATTCGCTTTATGAGGCCTGTGACCTTCCTGTTGTCAAGGTCAGCAGCCTCATTAGTTTTGCAGTAGCTGAGCTGTGGTGAATAAGCCAAGTTCACAAAGCCTTCTACAAATGCAGCTGGCTACAGTACTTCAACACTTAAAAAAAGAAAGAAAAAAAAAGTTGATCAATAATTACTACTCCCACAGTGAGACAGCCATGAATTATTTTAAACAGACTAGAGCGCACTCAGCCTAAACATTTATTTTTGCTGCATTCCTTTTGAAGCATCTACAAGTTGGGCTGTTGAACAGAGTGGGTTTCTCTATTTTAGACTGAAAAAATAGCAAGAGGGAAACAAAAAGGAAGAAAGCGTAATATATTATTTGTCATAGACTAACTGCCTAAATTCCTCCGTTGGCCAAATAAGAAATAAAGCTGTGTGCTTTTGCTTTTAGGATTACAATATTCTATATGAACGTGTGTGTGTATACATTTGTGACTGGGATATTGGTATATTCAGCTATATATGGACAATGAATAGAGACACATAACCTTTATTAGAAATTACATAAATCCAAATCAGTGAGCATAACCTGGTGTCAGCTGATGTCATGAAAGTACAGAGTTGCAAGTAAAAAAATAATTTAAAAGATGGAAGGGGATAGATGTAGAAATTTGGCCTGATGGGCTAAAGTCTACGTTACATCTTGGGCACTTTTTCTGCTATAATTTTGTTCTTGTAATCCATACGGGTGCAAACAATGTACCTCTATGTTTTCTTACTGGATTACTCTAGTTTTCTCAAGTAGAGTTTACATCACAGTTTTCCGCTATCTTTTTCTTTTTAAGTTCAGTATTTCTAACCAAAAACACTCTAGCCTTGCTCTCCAAAATAAATTGGCCACATTGGATCAAATTTTTATGCCCCCTCAAATAATAATCAAGTAAATTAAAGTCAGCTTTAATGTCCTCTTTTTATTCTTTCTCCTTTTTCTCCCCCTTAGTTAAGGCTGTCTCAAAGCTTCCCCTCTCTCTGGCTCGGGGCTGAGCCCGTACTCCAAGCCTACGGCCGAGTGAGTCAGGGGAGGTGATGCCTTTCTCTGCAGAAACTCTGCACTTGCCATTCTGCTGACTCAGCAGAGGCTTCTGCATGGCCAGGCTGCAAGTCCCAGAATTCAATATTATGCAACAGAATATATCACTTCACAGCAACATTTTAATAAGAGTTTTAGAAATAGGCTAATAAACCAAGGTTCTAATGAAAAGGCGAGAGAGAAAAGAGGACAAAACTATAATATATAGAAGTTATCTTTAAATTTACTATTTAATCATATGCTCAGCCATTCATTAATCTGCTGCAGTAATATATTGAACCATTCCTGTTACTAATTCATGTACTTTATCAATGACAGTGGTTATTGGCTATCATTATACATGTGCATACAAATGAATAGAGAGCAAGAAATGTTCTCTTTTTTTTTCAGTTTGACTTTTTAAGGCTCGTAGAGCTCTCAGTTTTTTAAAGACTGAGCTTTCAGCACTTTCAGCAGTAAGCATTATACCCGAAAAAGGCTCAGAAAATGAGGGACTGAGTTATCTTTTAATGTCAGACCAACTTCTGTGGGCAAAACAGGTTAGTCGAGGGCACAAGAAAGAATTATTTGTAAAACTCACAAAAAAGGAGTATGCAGGTGCTCCAGCTCAGACTGCTAGGTACATTTTCTTCATCAAGAAGAGGAAAAGGAATGATATCCTAGAAGACAAGGAACAACTGTACGGGACACACTGGAGTGTGCTTCACTAGAAGGTAGCTGCATGTTGTCCGGCCATACCTACGTGACAGCCAGGAAGAAATTTAATATCCTGCATGATTTCAAAAGATCACTTGCTGAACTTGGTATTGGATACATTTCAGTCCCACTTTAATTCCTGTGAGAGAAAACATGATTATGTCCCTGAAACACAGGAATGGGAGTATAGACATCAGGAATTTCCTCCTGGCTGAGCCCGGGGGGTTTTGAGAAAAGTACAACCATGCAGATCACAGACGGGGCGAGAGTGGTTGTCCTTAAGGTATCAGATTCATATCAGCTTCCACTATGATAAAGGTTTTGCTTCTTTCCGTCCTTCGCACTCAGCATATTAGCTCACAGGATGCATGGCACAGAATCCTGATAAAATCACATTGATTTGTTATGTATTAAGGTTTGCCAAACACTAACCCACAAGCTTGGGATAGAATTAATTTCTTCTGCCAAAGCACTTAATCTAAATGCTGCAACAGTTTAATGAAGAAAATGTTGATTTGAAGGTTGCCCAGAAAAAGGATACACATAAATATTTATTCCACGAATCTAAGAGATAACAATATGACAAAGTTATTCCAATAAAAAGCTTGCCAATTGTGCAACCATTCTCCCCCCCAGTATGGTGTCATGGAACCAGGAGAAAAAATCCTCCCAGCCCAGCATGGAACATCAAGTAAGAAAATATGAAATCTTTAATTACAAAATTCCTCCTTCAGCATTTTGCTGAAATTATTAAAGGATTTTTGTGAACTGCAGTTGTTTTCTTTGGCATGCAAGCTGAATCTGGAGGTTTTATACTCCCTGATAGAAGTGGCTGTTGAAAACAGGGCAGAAATAATGAGGACTAAAGCACACGAGTTGTGGCAGGCCTTTTATTATTTCACTGAAAACTGAAAGGGGGAGGCAGGGAAAAATTTATGAGTAATGTGTTTCTCACGTTTTGAAGTAAAAGAAAGAATAGAAATATGGTGGGAAATGCCACGAAAGATCACATCAGAACTGTGAGAGCCACATAGCACTCTATTTTGGAATACAAACGAAAAAGATTAGCTGGAAAGAAATAGAACTCTGCAAAATTCAGGTCCGATGTCCCAGTGTCCAAGAGCACAATCCAGAATATGTGCTTTTTATTAATAGCTGGTTGCTACGACCAGCAGGGCTGAGATGTGCACACAACTCCCCCAAGATAAATACACCAAGGCTGCGGCAGGCAATGGTCCATGCACACGAGCAGAAGCTGGGGACCAAACAAACCTCTGCTTCTGCAGCCTCTCTGTATGTGACCAAATCACAAGGCTTCAGATTCTTGCTTTATCTTTGCTGATCTGATTGTGCTCCTGCCTGTGTACTACCTTCATCATATGGATGGAGGCTATGCTCCCTTGATCTTCTCTCCCACCTGGCTCCACCTCCAAGCATCATCTCCTCTGAATACTCCCAGGCTGGAAGTTAGGGGACTGTCCTGGGAAGAGGAACCACAGCTCAGAAATGCCTCAGAAGCACATTTCTCAGTGCCTGAGTACAGTGCAAAACCCCCCACCTCTCTCTGCAGCTACTTTTCAACAAGAGGACAAGAGGTAACGGGCACAAACTTGAACATAGGAAGTGCCATCTAAACATGAGGAGGAATTTCTTTACTTTGAGGGTGGCAGAGCACTGGAACGGGCTGCCCAGAGAGGTAGTGGAGTCTCTGACTCTGGAGGCATTCAAAACCTGCCTCGATGCAACCTGCTGTAGGTGACCCTGCTCTGGCAGGGGGGTTGGACTAGATGATCTCCAGAGGTCCCTTCCAACCCCTATCATTCTGTGATTCTGTGAAGAGGGAGCCTCAACCCTGTAGGCATATATCTCCTCGACCCTGTAGGCATATATCTCCTCTGAGAGGCCTTCAGGGTCTAGCTCTTGCCCCAGCAGAAGCCACATATGCATCCTGCATCTCTACAGCACCAGAGCAGTGGCACCACTGGGCCCATGTGTTCTGCTGGTTTTGTGCTGGACACAGCAGCTGCCCAGAGCTGCTTCCCCAAAGGAGCTCCTCCCTCTGCACTGACATGCAAGCATCGAACACATGGGCCTAGATGAAGGCTGGGATTGTGCTTTTCCCATGCTGACAGAGATCATATTGGGTGCTCATCAGTAAGGGATGAGGACCTTTTCCACAGTGAACAGCAACGTGTGTGAGGTAATGAGTGTAAGCAATGGTGTAGGGTTGTGATCCTCTATGTTCTGGACTCAAGTGCTGCCCTGTAAGTTCTTTTGAGAAGCCAGTCACCAGACTCATTTAATGTTAAACACTGATATTAGTAATATAATGATTATTAAATAATATATAAACATCTGATGAAGTATTAAACTATTACATTTAACTCATCATTTTTATATATGCATCAATTCAAGAGCTAAACAAAAGTAAGACATCCATTCTGGAATAAAATTATGAGCTCCAGGTACTGCATTCACTTGTCCCTTTTCAAAGACCAGGACGCCAAAAATTGGGTGCACTTCTGTTCCCTATCTATATTGCACATAGGCATTTATGGTTCATGGATTATGGTCTGAAGACCATGAGTGACCTTTGAGGCCATAGAAGGTGGTCTACAGCTGGTATGCAGCTCCATATTGCATGATAAAAGTGCTTGGTGGCTTGTGAAAAATAGATGGCGGCCGAAAAGAAATGTTGATGTTAGACATACCCATTGATTCAAATAGTCCAGAGATCACAGACTGATTCCTCTACCCAGGAAACCTTTGAGGATCCTACTGAGTTACCTCCCCTGCCACCCATTTCAGCTCCCTGTCTGCTCATGCAGTCCCGAGGACGTGGCTTTTGGTGGCTGCCAAACACTAGTCACATGCTGGTCATTTTAAAGTTCAGGTCTATGTTTGGCTGCAGACTGTCGACTGGGTAAAAATATTAAGCCACGATCTGTAGACTTTCCAGAGCAGAAGTGTTTCCTGATGTGGTTTGGGCCGGACTGGCCACCGAGGCGAGCAAAAGATGCTCTCCCCCACCTCTCTCCCCAAGGAGAGGAGGGAGAGAAAGAAAGAGATGTATGAATTTAGGAAAAAACTTAACTACTTTAATAAAAATATTAATAAAATAATAAAATAATAGAAAAATAAAATAATGAAATATATAATATACACAAAACCGTATCAAGCTCCCAGGATGATGATCGTGTCACCAGCTGGCACAGGCAAAGTCCCAGACTAGACTCAGCAATGGACAGGAACTGGATTCCAGATCTGGATTCAGGAAGGCGTGGATTGGGCTCAAAGGCAAACAATCAGAGAGAGTCCTCCTCGGACGCCGGCCATTGAAGAAAGAGGGCTGACCCTTTGATCCCTCAGCTTTTATACTGAGCATGATGCAGATGGGATGGAATACTCTGTTGGTCAGTTTTGGGTCACCTGTCCTGTCTGCTCCTACCCACAGGTGCGACCCCTCTACACTTCTCCACTTCCGACCCTCCAACACGGGCAAACAACAAATTGAGCTGCCCCTGGGTGTTACAGCAGTAAGTATAAGCAAGAGCCACTCTGCATATCTTGGCATAAATTATAAATAACCAGGTTTTATCACTCTGGGAGCGGACTATAGTCTTAAATATATGCTGTTAATTTCAGAGAGTTCAGTTAGTTAGAAGAGGCTTAGCTGCAAATTAAAATTACTGAACAGAAAATCGGTTCTGTTTTACCTCAAACCAGGACACCTGATCTGGTTTTCTAGCACTAAAAATGTATACCCCATTCATATTCCAGCATAGCCCTTTCCAGTGGTTTCTGCAGCCCTTGTGCATGATAAGTGGCATTTTTTACTGCTACATTGTTCAGGGTTTCTAAACCACTTGTACTGCCATCACCTCCCAACATTTTTGACACCATTAGCTGAAACTTAATGGAAAATGAGTTAAGGTAATTCTGTTCTGAGGATTATCCATAGGCCTCCAAGTGTGGTCTTGCAGACTTCTTGAGGATGACAGTTTGGGAAGTCCCTTTTATTCTTTGTATTTTTAAGAGGAAAATTTGTGTTTTCATTATTTCCCTGCATTGCAAAGAGCAGCATGACTGGAAAGCCTGTAGTGTGATTGCTGAGAATTGGAATCAAACATAGCAGAGAACGAGAAGAGGGATGCAGAAATTGCAGGTTTGGCAGGTGGGCAGAGAGTCTATTCCTGAATAATGACTGCTCTCAGGTCAGCTTCTTTCTTGTGGTCAGAAGCCCCTTGATCCAAGCTAGCAGCTCTGCTGCCTGTGAACAGTGGCTTTTGTCTGCACAACGATGTCTTTGCTAGAAGATAGGACAGCTCAGTGACATCAAGCAGATGGGCAGAGAGCAGCAGCAGCAGCCCTGTCAGGAGCACGTGGCAGAAACAGCAGAAGACAGCATTTCAGCTGCTTGGCTCTGTGAGCCTTATCTCCATGGAGAGGAAACCAGTCACTTTCTAAGATTAGATCCACCTCTGCTTCGTATTCCCTGCACACCCTTTGGTGATCACTCACACATGATGGCAAAAGCCACACACTGAGTTCACTTGCCGGTTTTCAGAAATAAGGATACCGTGAATTGGGTGCACGTGCTGATAGTGCTTGTGGAGAGCAGAGATATCACCCAGAGACCACTGGGACATTCAGCCATGCACCGAACCATGGCCAGAGGAGCGCCTGCCCCAGCAGGGGAAAGCTCGGTGGTCTACACCTTCTGGGACGCTTCTCTTCCCAGGTTTGGGATGAGCACATGTGGAAAGGTTAGAGGTGCAGAGAAAAGCACCTGCAGGTCCTGGTAGTCCATAAGGACATCTAGGAATGTCAGTCTTCATTCTGACCCCGTGCTGGCTGGCGCCATAATCACTGGGAAACACAGTGCTAGCAGTCTCCATCAAGACTAAGTACAACAGCAGGAGACTGCTGCTCTGTGAACTTCCCAGCAGTTAGCCAAACCAGCACAGAGCAGCACTGTTAACGTGTAGTTAAGCGTGTACTGTTTCTCCCCAGCCCTGAACGTCAGCTTACCCCAGAATTGCTGTTTCTATGAAGCCTGTGACTTTGAGAGTCGAGTGCTAGCCACTGTGTGCAGAAGAGGTCAAATCTCACCCAAAACAATTTTCTTACCACTTTCACTAAACCGCTACTGTCCTGTTTTCCTTTACTGACTGCCCTTTTATTGATGAGAAAGAAAACTCTTTTTTAGAGTGACAAGAGAACTATTTTTCTCCCATTTATTGTAGTATCAATCTGGAGAAACTATTAACATCAATAATGCTGAACATCATGAGAGAGGAAAATCAGGCCCCAGTGGTTCACAGAGGATTTAAAGGGATCACTGGTTCAGAAAAGGTGTAATGCAATTTTCTGTGTCACCAACAATTGTACCTTTCTACCAGCAAGGCAAGCTTATCTTTCAAGAATGTTTTTCAAAATGTCTTTAAAAGATCAGCATGCTCCATGCTCAGCCATCTCCTGGTGAGTGCTAGTTAGCAGATACTTCAGAAAAAGCAAATGAAATAGGACAAATCATTTTTTCTTCTCATCTCCAAAATTAAGAAAGACCACTTTATGAAAGTCCAGCTTGTGAGGTGCTGAGCCATCTGTGGACCACCAAATATGTGATTCGGAAGTCTGCTTATTTGTACAAAACCCTGTTGATGGATTTCATATGCTTAAGCAAAAACAGTTCACTGGAACATTGTTTAAACTACTGTTCATACACAGAAGTATTCCATGAGAAAAAAGGGATTTTTCTGTTTCGCAGAATGCATTTGAATTCTGTCCTGAACTGCAGAGTCTACAATATATACTGCCCAGAAACACCAAAAAAAGTCCAAAAGATTCCAGCATGAGTGACATGCTAAAATAAACCCAGACCTTCAAGAGCTGACATTAGTTATATGTATTGTGGACAGCTGTCACAGAAATCATTCCAAATCTTTGGTGTTTAGTCCCACATTTTATTCCTTTCCAGTTATTTTTTTTGCCCGTTGTTCAAATTCCCCGTAATAAAATCAAACATCCTCTTTCTTATCAAAGCCAATAAATTTCTTGGCCTCTTGCTTCACATCTCAGCTACCATGTCACCACTTCATTTAACTTCACTCAGCCAATTCTGTATCACGTAAGAAATCATGACTCTTAAAGTTGTCTTAAATTATTTATCAGAAATTAAATAGTAAATATTATATTATATAATATAATGGTCTATATTACATATGCTAAAATTATATGTTGTGTAGCATATGTAATACAGGCCATTATATAATAATTGTATACAAAATAATGAGATTTTATCTTATTATAAATGTATCATATAGACATAATCATATATTTGTATTAATCTCATTGATTTTTAACAATCTGTTCATAAGCTCATATCAATTTTAAAAAAAGTTTCCTGTCCACAAGCATTTGCCTTTAAAAAAAAAAAAAAAATAACTTCCAAGCTATTGGCCATTCACTAGCAAGGTACTTTGGCTACTTGTTAAATATTATTCATGTTAAAAGATCATTTCCACAACTCATATTATAATATTGCTTGGCTCCCTGACTGGCAAACAGGAATTCTTTTAAGAATATTGACCCTGGAGATCAGGGTGCTGACACTAAAGCTTTCAGTTGCATCGCATCTGTACAGATAAGCAGGCCAAATACATCTATAGCATGGGGAATATGCTCTGGATCTTCCCTGGATTTTAGAATATAGTTTCTTGACATATCTTTTGGGGATTATTTTTAAGCTTGGTCATAATCAATGATCTGTTTACAGGATAGAGCTGAAACCAAAGTGCAAATCTGCAGCCCTCTCTAGCAAGCCAATTAGTGAGAGTCATTATGTAAAAGAGGATATTCCAACAGAATTTCTGTTTTATTCATGGTGCCAAGCTCTACTCAAATAAATCAGATCCCTTTGGTTTCTGCTTATATAAAAGCAGAATTTAACTACTCATGCACAGAGAAAAAAATCAAAACTTTAACAAGACACCTTTTATCTTTCAGGACAGTTATTTTTCTTGAAGTGTACAAAACCACTTGGAGCACTAGATCATTACACCAAAACTACTTCAGTGGGTTTAGCACTACAAAATCCACTGATCTAATTACACTTTTTTTCATGCTGTGTGGGTTTTCATTAGCCAATGTGCCAGGACAAAATGTATCTCCATCTATCCACATATAAGCCTGCTTGATCTTGCCAAAGGGAGCATAAATATCCTGTCACTTAAGAATGAGAACAAGTGGTAAAAATAATAGAAAGAAAACCCCACTCTGACAACAGAGGGGAATGGACATAACACATTGCTTTCTTCTACAGCTTTTAGCAAAAGTCATGAAACACTTTAATTTCATAATACCTCCCTGAAAAGGGAACCTCCCCTCTGAACCTGGTATTTCATAACGCCTCACCAAAGGGAACCATACACCTGGTATTTCCCAGGCAAGCACCCACTGCAGCAGTTCTCACATCCTTCCATCACTCACCCACGCCTCAGGATATGATACGTGTCTCCATCACCCCCTCTGAGACCCTCTGGTTTAGCCACCCCTCTCCGTACATGCCTACACGCGTACTCCCTCCTGCTCAGGTTACAGGTAGACAGCGCTCGACAGCGGCAATAGGTATTTACACTTAGGCAACTAAATTCTCCTTGAACTGGCTTGAGGGTTAGACAAGCCATCCTTTGGCTCCGCATTCAATATATCTCCATTAATTATAGTGGAAACTTTAGATATTCAGTGAGTTTGTACCTCTCTTATGAAGACAGGCTGAGAGAGTTGGGGTTGTTCTGCCTGGAGAAGAGAAGACTCTGGGGAGACCTTATTGCCCCCTTCCAGTATCTGAAGGGGGCCTACAGGAGGGCTGGGGAAGGACTTTTTACTAGGGCATGTAGTGACAGGACGAGTGGGAATGGCTTCATACTGGAAGAAGAGAGACTTAGATTAGACATTAGGAAGAAATTTTTCACCCTGAGCATGGTGAGACACTGGAACAGGTTGCCCAGAGAAGTTGTAGAATCTCCATCCCTGGGGGTGTTCAAGGCCAGGCTGGATGGGGCTTTGAGCAACCTGGTCTAGTGGGATACGTCCCTGCCCATGGCAGGGGGGTTGGAACTTGGTGATCTTCAAGGTCGCTTCCAACCCGAACCATTCTATGATTCTATGATACCTACAAGTAGACACCTAGATGTGTCTTAACTTCTGAACTGAATGTCAGTGTGTACACTTAAGTGTAAAGCTTTGAGACAAAGTAGTCTCATCATTAACTCAACTTATACCACTGAGACCACTGACAAAAGCAGAATTCATCTTTAATTTCTCTATTTTTGTAATGTGTTTTGAAGTATTTTGAAAGCAGAATACTTCTTGCTCATATTGTTAGGAAACAAGCTGCAAAACTAACAAAAGAAATGAAGATCCAGGCCAACAGTAAACAGTTCACCCTACCTTTGTAAGGTAGCCCTTAGAAAATAAACCACAATATGTTCTGTGGTAAAGAACAGAGAGCAGAAAATGGCCAGATTTCCCATCCTTCCTAGTACAAGGTGTAGGAGGTAAGCTGTGAACACCTGAGATCCTTCCCTAAAGGGTGCTACTGTTCCTTGTCCTTGCTACCGATGACCAATGTACCTTCAGGAGGCTAAAACGTGAATGATTCATAACCACCTCTGGCGGTCCCCTCCAAATGCCACCAGGGATAGCACCGGCAGGTCAGACTGCGCCTTACATAATCTCTGCCTTAGCTCTTTCCTGATGAAGCCAATTTAAAGACCAAGTCCCAGCCTGTCAGTGAAACCCAAAATAAAAGGTTTGACTCTATTTGGACAGGAGCTGCAGCTGCTGTGGGTTGGCCAAGAGGGCCAACCTTTAGCCCTGGTGCCGTTTATGTTTATGTGTGAAGTCCAGAGGGTGACGCCGGTGGAGCCAGCCCTTGCCCACCACATAAGCCTAGGGAAGCAGAGCCCAGACGTGTGCATTCGGATCTGACCATCTGGCAGAAAGCTTCCCATGGCAGGACCATTCTCTTCTGGGAATTTGCATCTCCTTTCCTTATGTGAGTTGATCAAAGGAACCATGATTCACTTAAGATTTGTTCCACTGTAAATAAAACCAAAGCCTTAACCACAAACACTTTACATGTGCTACTTAGCAGTGTCTAAGCTGTATCTCCAGTCCCTTCTGGCATTTTGCAATTAGTCCAAGATTCATTTATTACCATTCCATGTGTCTAACACTATCCTGCTGATCTATAGAAAAAAGTACATAGTAAGCAACAACTGAGTATTATAAAAGGCTCCCACTTTTGCTGTTTAATGCATTATCCGACTCATATATCTTCACATTACCACAAGGTTTCTGGAAATTAGAGTGTTGGAACGTGACCTGCATGGTACACAAGATTTTCTGGTAGGCTTACAAGGTATCAAAGGATCAGCTCAAATTTGTGTAAGACATAGGTCTAATAAGTGGAAAAATGGGTGTCTGGTTGTATAACTGTTGATAGCTGGTGCAGGCACGCTCTCATTTCACGTACAAGAACTTTATGTACTCCTGTCTCACACAAGTAAACATTTCTCCTTTTTAATCTTGAGCGATAGTTTTAAAGCCGAGTACCCAAACAAACAAGACACAAAGAAAACTTTTTAGCACTTCAGCATTCCATAAACGGGACTGATTTGTAAGCAGACCTTGAATTTCAGTCTCAGAGGCCAAGGTGTGGAGCAGAAAACTCCCAGGGCAAGAAGCTTCAGCTCCGCAGCCTTCAGCCAGGGCACCTGCTGCCGCCGTCTCTGCACATCACGCAGGAGCAGCGGGGCAGCACGTGTCAGCTGTGCACAGGAGAGTTCCCTGAAGTCCTACAAAAACCCTCTGGCTGAACAGATAAACTATGTTCCAGTGAGGTACACTCGCTATGGGAAGCAACTGCCAACCTCAAGATAACACTGGTCAAAGGTAAAAGATTCATTGCACTGCAATTTAAAATGTTTGGGGAATAAGCTCAAAAGCAGCACTGAGTAATACAGTTTCCATCCTCCTTTTTCTTTAGTTTTTGTCATTACTAATTAGAAATAAGCAACATCAGAATTAGTCAATATGCTAATTTATTAAAAAGACACAACTAAGTAAAGCATTTAGTGTACCAACAAGAACACCAGGGACATATCACATTGTGTTTTAAGCAAATACAGGAGGGAGTAAAATTCTCAAAAGTCTGACAGACATGTACAGGAGATCTTATAGAGCCACTTACCAAATGTAACTGGAATTCCTAAAATTATAAACGGCAATTTCCCATCCCCCAAAGGAATTTCAGAGAACATCAAGTAACTCTGGTAAAGACCTCCTTGTAACAAATAAAAAGAATCTAGAGATTGGAATTTGGCACATGGGGGGATCAATCTGACAAGTAATTTAACTCATTGTTTCACTGCAGAAAATTATGACCAAAATTGATGCAAAAGGAATGTTTTAAAGGAAAATCATGAGTTATTTCAAAGACAGGCTTAATGGATGGATTTAGGAAGAAGCGGGATGGTATACTGATGAGGAAAGGAAGAACTTTCTCCCCTTTTAGTTACTAAGGGTACCTATGAGGGACAAACATTAAAATCAGCAGACTTCATAACTTCTACCTAAAATCTGGAAGATTTGCCTGAGGAAGTCTTAATCTTTCTGATGTTATTTTTTTAAATAAATCTTAGAACTCTTGAGAAATTCCAGACAGCTGGATGTCAACAGGAGTCAGGTATGAAAAAGGATGATGAAGAAAGATAATATGTAGACTGCTGCTTCAGAGTAACACAGAAAATTGGCGTGGTGTTTTTTAATCAATGTTTTAAAGTACATAGTTGAAGCTTTTGAATTTGAACACTTCTAGAATTTGTTGATCCTCTTTTCCCATTCTGTCTAGTATATCACCATCTTCAGATCTGAAATGATTTTTCTAAAATGTTGCTAAAACAAACCTTATAAACACAAATTTGTTCTTGACAATGATGACTACAGGCCAATTTAAAGCTACCTGTGGCAGTGGTTAATTAATTCACTCTGACAAGGGGGAAAAAAATGATGTGTCTGAATCTCACCACATGATGCAAGGTTGCCGTGGTATGTCTGCTCCCTGAAAGCCAAACCTGGGGGAGGGCTCTCATCCCGAACATACCATCAGTCCAAACCTGCTTGATTGTCATCACTTCCAGACTCTGTCAATAACTAGTAATAAGGTGCTTTCATAATTATCCTTTCCATGTTTATATAAAACACATTTCAGATGTATGTGATATAGGGGCTGCGCACTGAGGTTTATACCACACCTTAACAGTCTGCAAAGAACGCTTAATTCTCAACAGGTAAATGATCTGTTTATTGTCAAGTATCAAGTTACTCATTAGATGTTGCTTCTAATGAATGTTTTGTTTACTGTCTGGCCAAGTGATAACTCTGTCTGATATGCCCTGGGGACATCAGCATTCCTAAACCATCTCGAAATCCACAGCTCTGTCAAATATAGCTTAAAACTATATTTTATATTTGCTTACTAGAAGACAACCAGGTGAATACATTTGATTTTGAATGGAGTCCCCAGAGAAAAGGCCCAAAAAGAAAAGGCATCATCTCAGATGACATTCTGATCTTGTGATTGCAATCATGAGGGTGGATTTGCTTACAAGTATCTAAAGGGTGGGTCAAAGGAGGATGGAGCCAGACTCTTTTCAGTGGTTCCCGTGACGGGACGAGGGGCAATGGGCACAAGTTGGAACATAGGAAATTCCGTTCCAATACACGGAAAAACTTCTTTACAGTTACGGTGACAGAGCACTGGCACAGGCTGCCCAGGGAGGCTGTGGAGTCCCCTTTTCTGGAAATTTTCAAGACCTGCCTGGATGCAGTCCTGAGTAATGTGCTCTGGGCAATCCTGCTTTAGCAGGGGAGTTGGACTAGATGATCTCTAGAGGTCCCTTCCAACTCTGAAGATTCCATGATTCTGTGATGTTTGAAAATGTCTGGGTCCCACCTGGCAGAGCTGCATGACTGTCAATAGCTCTTTGGCCAAGGGACAAGAGAACACCGTGAAGTTCCCAGGCAAAGCATCAGTAGCTAGAAACACCTGGCATTTTCATCTGTATACTTGCTACAGATACTTGTCGCAGATACTTGTCAAATCTTACATTTTAGCATGATAATTGGTCCATTTTGCTTTTACTTACAGTCTCCTCATTCTTCAAAGCAGTATCCAGGCAGCTGACAGGCCAGAGATGGTACTGACCCGGGGGTGGCAGCCCCAGACAGGGTGACTGGTTCACCTCTGCAGTGTGCAGGGTGCCAGGTCAAGCTCAGGGTACTCTGGACAAGGCAGAGACCTTTCGGAGCTAACAGAAGACACGGTTAGATAGGAATGTGACATTTGCTGACAAGTGCACGCTTCTCTATGGCAAGAATTTTAGGAAAAACCCTATAGATCTCCTTTAAATTTTAACAAGTATAAAATCCTGATTTAGCTGTTTATCCCCAGCTACTCAAAGTTACAAGAAGTATGATCAAGTGCTTGGGTGGGTAGCTTAAAATCACAGTATTTTCAAAGCAGTACTTTGTTTCTTGCCTATTTTATATTTGCTATCTGAATTTCGAGACTTGGGACATATAGCTGAAACTTTTTCCCTGAAAGAGCTTTCTTTAATGCCACAATCATGTGGATACAAGTTTTGAGTTGGTGCATTTAAGGATATGCCATTAAAATAGATGTAGTGAGGAGGGATTTTTTCTTTGTTTTGAAAGTTTTTAGCAGATTCTGAGTGATAAATTTTCTCACTGTTCCAAATCCTGTCCCTGAATTAATGCCTACCTAAAATTACTGTTGTTCAATGGTGCCATGAAACATTATGAGGGTCCCGTGGTCTCCTAACGCTTCCCTTTGATGGGAGTGCTTATGTAGAGTTTAAACAGAGGGAATACTAAACACATCTATGTTTGCACCTCCAAATTGCTGTTTTTTTTCTTTATGCCAAGTTTTGCTTTTTATAATATGTAATAGAAGAGACGTCCTTCATATATTCTCTCACGGAGTTTTTATTTTGTGTTCTTTCTTGTCACTTTCCTTAATTGAAATTAAAGAAGCTATAGCCTGCAAGAGCATGATTTGTTCCTTGTGCATGAAAACATAATGCCCTTCTACATTATCTCAGTGGGGTGCTCTGTGACTGCAATGCACCAAAAACTCTCTGAAATTAAAAGCAAATAAACAAACTGGGTTTGTGTTAAACAAAACAATGGAAAATTCCTATTAATATAGGAGAAGGAGCTTGCAGAAAAGATATGTTCCCTGGGTTTTGCCACCAAACTCTTCACTTTCTTTTTTGCTCAGCAAGAAAAGTAGCACTGTGCTGCATTTTCCTGATCAGTGAACATGTTATCATAATCATTTTTTCTTTCTTACCATCGTAAAATGCTACAAACAAGTAACTTAGAAAATTGGTAATATTACGGCTGCTCCTTCCAGTTGCCCTCACATCAGAATGCATCACTATTAGCCGCATAACTCAGCTTCAATGTTACAGTGGAAACAGCACTACCCTGAAATTATTACTAAAGTTTTCAGGGTAAAAGGGACATCTTCACCTCCCACTGAAATCAGTGTGATCACTGACCGTGACGAATAAAATAATCATTTCAACTTCAGCTGTAAGCCTTTGGTAACAGTAACAGGCAAGTCTATTCTATTTGCCTTTAAAGTGCTGGTGCAGACATCACAGTCATAAATCAGGACCCTTTTTTGTGAAATACAGAACACAAATGACGATCCTTGCCCCTAAGTTCCCTGTTCTAAGTATAGTTATTACTTAGTGATGACAAATGTCAGGTTGGTTTCCTATGTGCTTTGCATGACACTCTCTAAAATACACAACTACACACCAGTGACAGCAAACCACACCTGTCTGCAAAAGGAAGTACCCAGGGTACGAAATTAAACACCTCCAGATTTTCTTTGAATCCCTACCAGCCCACCTGTGATTATTTCTGCAAGCTGAAAAAGAACGAAGACAAAATATACCGCTTCCATTTCGTTAAATCGGGAAAGTTACCCCAAAATAAGTTTAGATGACTAGAGGGCTTCAGAACTTGCATGCCATTCCTTTAGAGGCTTGTTTGGTAAGCAAAAACTTTTTTTTTTTTTTTTTTTGACAATAGAAGTGTGTTACCTGCAGTGACGTTTATGTAAGTTCTCTACCTTTATAAAAGGGCTTGAAAAAGTCCCCAGGAGCCTCAGATTTGGAACATATTTTGCAGACTAGGCCAGGTCAAGTCCTGTTGCATTTTTGAAGGAATTGCAATGGTAATAGTATAGGTAAGGGAATTCAGCATGAGGGCAGAAATATTTCATGCAACTGCTCACATCAGCATCTGGAACATTCTTCTAGCTGACTGTTCCTGTGTAGGAATCCAATCCAGTCCAATCCAGTGCCTCAGAAACCTTTAGTGGACGTGGATGCATAAAGGGAAGGTTTCTTATCTCCATGGTTCGCAATTAGCCTTCTTTCCTGATGTTTCCTGCCTTAGTAAGTTTACACCCTCACTAAACTCGAGTTAAAAATAGAAATCAGGTTCAGGAATGCTTCCTGAAATGCCAGGAGTTAATCTGTGCTCACAGTACTTCTCATAAGAGGTGATGTCTCTGATCCTCCCTCTGACACCTGGCTGCGGCTGTGGCTAACACTTGAGCTACAGCGGAACACGCAAAAGGAATGCAGGACCCAACACTCCCATGGTGCCATAACAACAAAAATGCAGTCCACAAACACTTACATTTTTGTGTTAAGTTCCTTATCAACATGGATACTCATAAATATAGTGTGGAAGGCACTTTGTCTCCAGGTAAGGACTGCAGAGAGCGAGTCCCCAAAGCTGAGCACCAGGGAAATGATAACCAAGTCCTTCTGCAAATCTTACTGTGACTGTATGAATCTCTCTTAGCAGTTACATCACCTCTGGGTGAGGTTTTAATGCAGCGCTTGTCTTACTAGAATAATTTCCATTTCTACATACAGACAAGTCAATTTTAATTAATCCCAGACATACAGATAAATGTGCTCAAAAATGAAGCCATTCCCCAGAATTGGCAGTCTACTTCCCTGAAGAGTGAGTAAATTGTTCGGTGAGAGGCAGAAGCCAGCTGTATATTGGGGAAGCACACCAAATATTGTGCTACGATAATTAAACAGGTTTAATGAGCCCAGTATTCTAATTTGACCTAAAGTTCAATGCAGTTTCTGTTGCAAGGTAGCTAAGAGCTTATGTTAGATACTTAAACATGAATTAGCATGCCCAAAACAAAAGAAGACATCTGTGCTAGTAAACAAAATGAGTCTGGAGACAAAACCATACAACAAGCCCCACACCCACGCGGAGAACTTCTCTTCTAGTCCAGAATAGTGTCTTAGCTGTTGGGATGTGATGGGACAGCCTGTGATATTCCCTGAACTATACCCAAATGCTCTTTGGGAAAGTGTTAGATGACTGAGGCCAAAACCCCACCAGAGACATACTGACAGCTAAAGAGTATGTGTCACCATGGGACTGGGTCCAGTCCTTGTATAGTTTACTAACACAGATTTAGTTTATGTATTTAACTTCAGGAAGCCATATTTTTAATTGAATCCATCTGTTCACAGTGTTTCTGTAGTCTCAGTACAAGTACAGGGCTTTGCTGTTTTAAGGTGTTTTATGCTCAGAGGACTATTCTACAGCCATCGGTACCTTCAGTCTATGCCCATATTACCAAACTCTCTTACCCTGCAAAGTGCAACGTCCTCATACAAATTTCTCATTTGGAATGACCTGTGCTAACTCCAAAATTGTGCCCAGGAATTGCCATGTGCTACTTGGCCTGAGTCAAATTGTGCCAAAAAATATTCTAAGAACTTAACAATAGAGAGAATCTAGTTCCCACACCCAGGTATATACTCTGGTATGGCTTAACTTATGAATATAGATGTAGCCAGAGAGGCTGCTTTTACCCATACATGTATGCCAGTAATAGCTACAGGCAGTCAAACACTATACAAGGCAGTGTGATCTTGGTTCCTATGTTCAATCTCTACAGAAAAACTCTGTTCAATAATGTATTATATTGAAAAAAAAAAAAACCAAACAGAACATCATCTTTTTCTACACATGGAACTTTCTCTACCCAGGACTTTGAATTACCAACAACAAAATGGCATAGTTTGTCTTTTTTAAAGCTAAATATTTGCCTGCACATTAAAAAAATGAATGGAGTACGTGACATCTATCACAACAAAATATTTTGAATACACTAACATATAAAAAGAACACCTTTAAGATTTGGAGGCTGCAAATCAAAGTCTAATGAAATCCGTTGAAAGATTGCTACATACTTCAGTAGAAGTAAGTGCTAGCTCATGGTTCCAGCAATGTTACATTTCCAGTAACTCTATTAGCTAAGTGGAAATTCCTCCAGATTTGCAGAAATGTGTCTGAGAGCCAAATTCAGTCCGAAGTATTTTTTAAACTATTTTTATAATCATGCCAAAATACCTGGCATGAAAAGCATCAAGATACAGGAACTTCTTACCCTTATATTATATACTCTAAGTATTAGAGCAATATACATTGTCTCTAGTTTTGGCACACCCACTTTTGTCTTGCATTTCTTAATAATTCTAATAGTAAAAATACACAGGTTTTAGGCCAAGCTTTTTATATACACCATATCATATCAGCCAAGAGTAAAAAAATAAAGATATAAATTACAGCTTCTGGTTGGCACATTTAGAAACTTTCTGTAACAAACATTGTGGACTGAAAAGGGTCCTGATCATCTGATCCAGTAGACTAAAACAGGTGAGAATTTATAAAATTAAGAGACTAAATTGTATTGCATAATTGCAACACTGTAAAGGTCACTTCTATAATCTACCATAAAACAAATTATAATATACTACAGACTATTATTTCAAAATAAGAGGATGTATCAAGTAAAACTTTGAAGCACCTTTCCTGGCTCTAGCTCTCTTCAAGGGATGGAATATCTTCCTAGATGTGCAGACTTCATAACACTGAAGAATTTTATTGCAGGACAAAAGTATAATCTAAAACAAATTTCACAAATTGGACAAGTGGTCTCAAAACATAGGCACAAGTGCAGAATATTACTTTTCAGGAGTAATAATAATTTGCAGAAATACAGGTATGGGAATAACTGAGTACGTACTCTTTCAAAAAAGAGTTTGGCACTGAAACCAATACTATGATGAAAAATCAGAAGTGCCGTGCCAGCAGAGGAAAGCTATAGTGGCATATATAAACAGAAATATGCGTCTGAAGACATAAGGAAGTAATATTTCTGTTCTACTCTGCTTTGGTCACACTTCAGTTGGACAACTGTACCTAATTCAGGTGCCAGCATCACAGCCAAAGCATAACAAAAGCATACAGTACAAAAGCTACCCACCACAGCTCCTCCACTGGGATGACTTTTTGAGTGTGATATTCAACTATTTTTATGACCTTAGTTTCTGAGATGTTTGCATGGAAGCTGAAGTAGCTGTGAAGAACACTCACTGCATCAGTAACATCTTCTTCTGGCCCCTGCTTTTTATTAGTGAGATAAATTGTATAAACATATAAACACTGCTCCCTGGCCTAAGTACTTCTCCAGACTTGGATTGAGTTGCTAATGTACTGCCTTCAACAGCATAGGCTAAATGAAGCAGACCCCAAAATTGCTTTCGTTAGCCCAGAAACCCCAAATCCTCAAAAAACTTCTGTTAGAAAAGTCAATATTAACTAGGTTGCGAGTTCTTCTCCTCAGCTGAACTCACTGTTCACCTTAAGGTTTTTTTTTTCACTTGTATTTATATTAAAAATAGCAATAAATAAGGAAATAATACAAACCTCCTTTGAATCCTGTTTCTGACATGAGGCAGATTTATCATTCTGCTTGCCAAATGAGCAGCTTTCTGATGGATTTTTCTTTGTTCAGGGCTCTGAAGCACTCTTGATCCCTGGGGCAATGATAAGAGACTCCACATTCTTACTTTTTGTTGCATAGAGCTTTGACAGCTTGCAGAGAGAGGCAGTTACGATGAAAAGCATGTGCCGGCGCACTGAGCATCTCTCTCCGCTGCGCTGTCTTGAAGGAGCCATTTCAGTTCCCCACGCCGCAGTGTACCCCTTTGTACAAAGGACAGAACCACGCTGCGTTGTAAATACAGGCACAACTATTTGTGGCTTCAAACCTTCAGTAATGTCATAAATTTCACTCAACAACAGCCAAGTACCTCAATAAAGACAAACTTAAGTACTGAAAAGGAAACACACATTCACTCTGTGTTTGAGAAGTAAATACAGAGAGGTGTTAAGTTCTCTTCAGGTGAAGAGGAAGATTATTTCCCTCAGCTGCTTTCTCTCAAGAGTTTATAGATGCTTAGCATTTTTCAAGTTTTTGTGCAGTATTAGCATGAAAACTGTAAATACAGTTCAGCATCATGCACACATCTCTGCTTTGCGGCTGAATATTGCATACAATGGAATCAGTGACTTCTGTCATGGCAGACTGTAAGAGAATGAAATATGGTTTCATGTCTATTCATTTTCTCTTTCTCTCCTCCTCAGTATTTAAATCAGCATACTAAAAGGACAGATTCTCTCCCTACACTGCAGTACTTTTGCTAATACATTAGCACTCATACAGTCACAATAGTAATTCTTTTCTCTCCATACCTCTTTTACAGGTAACCATCTCCAGCCAAAAGCATCCAAAACAAAACCAAATTCTGCCCTAAAATTCTCCAAAGCGACTCTGTTCCTATATGCCTTTTCAAAAGGATGGGCCTGGCAGTATGCCGAGCATGGAGGCTAAAGCTCTGGGATGCTTTGAACCAAGTAACTTTTCCGCTCACAAGATCCTGACATATCTGGCAGTGCAATGACCTGAATGTTTCCACTGATACTGGCCAGACCCTCACCTCACCGCTGTCTTATGTAAACTGTTCTCACTGGAACCAGAGGAAATTGTCACTAAACACTTGTCATTAAAATCCCTAGCAAATTGTAGAGCTTTTCACAGCAAGATGATAATCTTGCAAGTACGTGGAATGGCCATAATTTGCACATTCTGCAGAAGGATGAATGGGAGTTTCAAAATAATAAGCAGAGACGCTCGCTTATATACTCCCAATTTCTTAAAACAACAAAGAAATGGCAGGTGGATGGATAAGATGGCAAGCTGCAACCTCACCCACGCACAAATTAGATCTCTCACCCATGCTCAGTGCATCCCTGGATCAATCAGAAAGGGGAAATACTGAGATGCTTTGCAGTGCCCTGAGCTTAACTGTGGCCACACTCAGCCTTCTACTACACATATAAATCAAATACAGTCACATACTGGACTGTGCGAGCAAAAGTACAGTCAGCAGGTCAAGGGAAGTGGTTACTCTCCTGCACTCAGCACTTGCGCAGCTGCATCTGGAATACTGCAGTTTCACTTTTGGCCCACAGCACAACAGTGACAAGGACTAATTGGAGCGAGCTCAACAGCAGGTTACTGCATTGGTTAAAAATCTGGAGCACTTAAGGTACAAAGAGATGCTGAAGGAACTGCATTTGTTTAGCTGTGAGAAGAGAAAGCTGCAGGGAGGACCTAGCACCAGTCTTCCATTTCTGAAAGGGAGTTTATAGAGAAGATGGAGCTAGACTCTTCTCAGAGTTGCACAGTGAAAGGACAAGAAAGGATGTGAGCTGCAATAAAGGAAATTCCTACCACAGATGAGGAAAAAAATCCACAGTGAGGGTAACTTGAACAGACTGCCCAGAGAAATTGAACAATCTCCAGCCTTGGAAATACTCAGAACTCAGCAAAACACAGCCCTGAACAAACCCCATCTACCTTCAAAGACAGCTCTGCTTTGAGCAGGAGTCTGAACTAGATAACCCATGAAGGTCCCTTTCAAACTGTGTTTTGCCATGAGACTCTGATTCTAAGTATTTACCAAGAAAATAGGCACACATGTCTAACAGTCATTTGTCTATTTACTTGCAAAGCAGCTACTACAGTAGAACATGGATGTCAATGCACAGAGAAGGAGCAGAGCTTCAGAGGCAACATTCCGCACGTGGCTCAGGACAAAAGTGTTAGGCCTTGATAAATACGAAAACTCTATGAGTCAGTCATTATTATAACCTAATGTTAACTGAGTTACTATGCAAAATGGCTGAAGTAACAGCAGCAGCCCTTAAATTTAACTAGGACAGGACTGAAAACAAACAAACAAAAAGCTTTGCAGAACACTCAGGTTTTACAGGCAGAGAAATTTCTAGTGAGAGGTGTCCCTGCCTATGGCAGGGGGGTTGGAACTCGATGATCTTCAGGGTCCCTTCCAACCTAAACCATCCTATGATTCCATTAAATTTATGGGCAGGGATCAGCAAGAGATGAGGCCATTCCCTAAAGGAAGGTGAGCTGGCAGCCAAGAGTGACTGCCCATCCAGCCGTGCCCTCACTGACCAGGGCACAGCCCCACAGCATCTGTGCAGCAGTGCTGGTAACAGGGTGTAAGGGCAGTCCCAGACATAGCGTGGACATGAATCAGGTCTGTGGTCCATCCAGGGACCATCAGGAGATTAAGGACAAAGATAGTACTGCAGACAAGGCTGTACCAAAGGTCCAAGACCCTTCCAGGAGGCTGGACCAGAGACATGGCTGGACACAGGTCCATCCACTGCACATCTGGGGCCAAGACTGGATGCCCACACCTGAGCTGAAATGGAGCCCCCAGGCAGTGGTGGGGGTGGAGGCTCCAGGTAAGGCTGGTCAGATGGACATTAAAGCCTACTAGAGCTCTCGGAGCCCTGACAAATTCCTGCTTTAAAGGTACATCTTGTCTAAAATTATGTGGCCCCAGTCTGTAATTACCAAATCATGTTAAGAAAAGAAAAAGTGCTTGGTGACTCTGAAGACCATTTTCCACAATGCAGCACAAAGTGAAATATATTTCTTATAAGCAGAAAAAGAGCAACAAAGTGTGATTCGGTTAAACAACTACTACTGCTTAGTAATAAATCAAGCCATTGCATCTAATTTTGACAAGATTCCTAAATTCCTTAGTATCATGCCTTCTACTTTTACAGTGGTATCTTGCAGGTCAGACCTATTCACTATAATATTAGAAACTGATTGAGATCTTGACTTCTTTTCTCCATTCCAGCTTATGCATTGTGGTCATACTTCAAGAGAAATTGCAAATGCTATCATCTGGGCCAGATTCATTTCGGTGAAGTACACATAGGATAAATTTGTCCAGCTGTCACAGATCTCTCAACTTATCTTAGGATAACTTCAACAATGTTAAATAAGCCTCCCCAGAAATTGGAAATGCTCCATCAATTGCCACACTTAATACCAACAGATTAAATGCTGAGCACCAGTGCTGGCACTGGTTGGAAATGTGACTCTTACTGTATCCCCTACACATGTCAAAGGACATTTCACATATGTTAGTAGCATCATTCCTAGTAGTAGGGAGATCCTTCTGCCCTCCATACTATATATAGATTTTTATAATCATCCGGTACCTGAATCTTATTTTCCAAGATGTAAAGCACCGTCACTTTTTATTTACTTCCCTGAAATTTTTGCATGCTGTGAATTTCCACGAAACAGGCTCAAACCCCTATCTTTAGGGATGGTTCCTAGATGTGATGAAATCAGTGACAGCCTCCTCCAAAGACATCCTGAAAAATGAATATTTGTCAGTTTGAGTCTATGCAGAACTCCTGCCATGAAAATAAAGCAATACTTCCCACCATGAGATAAAGTTATCGCCAATAAGGGTGAGCATATGGGTAATGAGCTAAGAACTGCTTGCAGTCTCTGCTGGCATTTTAGCAACAGCTTTTGTATCATTTGCTTTCAGCAAAGCTCACAAACTGAACCAAATTTTCTATGTTTTAGCAAATAGGAAAACTAGTTTTGTCAGTTCCCAGCTACTCAGAGCTCCACTCTGCTGATTACTGTTATTGTTGCCGTTACTGCCCCACAGAGCTGCATGGCATACCACCATTTTTCATCTTGAAGGTAGGTATACTACTGATCCAGGGAGGGGAGAAGTCTGCATTCATAGCGGGCACCAGTGCTCCTGCTGAGTTTCTTCAGGTACCAGAGAGCGCACTGGTTCTAGAGCTGTCGGAAGTATGTTGCCACAAGCGTCAGGGAGGACTGTGTTGATAACAAGCTGGTGTGGCAGGCGTTCCAGCCCCATTATGGATCTCAGCAGTCAGCTGAAACTGCGCCAGAAGCCCTCCCTCCACTGGGAACACTGGTGCTGCTGCTGAGGCTTTTCCTTCTGGGCTTCCAATACGCAAACGTGACATTCATTCACTAAAAGAAAGTTCACGGCAGTGCAATTAAAAGTTAGCTTTTAGTTGTTATGTTTCTCATCAACTGAAACCAACATCTTTTGTACAAAATTATTTTCCACTCATGCTTCTTTTGGGCTGCTGTTTTTTCTGAGTGCCAGCATGTTGTCATTCTGTGGTACTGGTATGCTGGAATCCTGATACATACGTTTATTTGCAAGAGCACTTGCAGTTTCCTAAGATCAGAACCCAAAGCAAATGGCCAGTACCCAACAAATGATTCATCCTCCACTCCAACCTCCTTTCAGCAAGTGCCTTTTCAAAGGGACACTTGTCTTTCTCTGTCAGGATAGATGCCTTTCCTGTATCCAGCCACTTTGCCCTGCAGCCAAAGGTTGGAGTTATTCTTCAACTCCTACAATTTCTACTCCTATCCTTCCCTACAATAGAAACACAGTTATGTCAATGCCCATGTCACTCAGCTTTATGACTTTCTCTCCTGGTTCCTTAGCAATTACTCCATCAAATTTAACTTTTTGCCAGTACTGTAAAAATCTGTGGTTATCCCTTGGAGAATTTTGTGTTCTTAGCATCAGGGACTGCCTGGAAAGCACAAGTGAAGTCTACAAAAATTAAGCAAATGCATTATTATTGCTACTAGTGTCATAGAATCACAGCAACTACAAAAGACCTTAAGTTCCCCTATACCACCATCATATACCAAAGCAGGATCACCTGTACCTGGGTTATTCCTGGTAGACATCCCTCTAACCTGTTCTTAGAGTTCTTCAAAGACAGAGATGCCATGACCTTCCCAAGGCAGCTTTTTCATCCTTTTACTGTTCGTACTCTTAGAAAACTTCCATGGTGCGTAACCTGAATTTTCTGATGTAATTTAAGCCCCTACATCTCATTACATACATATATCATAGACATAGAGAACAAATTATTTCCTTGATCTTCACTGAAGACCTTTACCTATTTGAAGTTTGACACTCTTTTCCCTGTCTTTTCCCCCTGATAATCCTTTCTTCTTTCATCTAAATAACCCTTGTTTGTTCAGTCTTTCCTTGTAGGTCATGTTTTCCAGACCTCTGATCCTTTTTTCTTGATCTATGCCTGAATTTCTTCTTTTCTTCTTCCACAAACTGGAAACCTCTGCTTCTGCGGAAACCTCTGCTTCTGCAGAAACCTCACTAATGCTGTGGAGTGAAGACAAAGGATTACTTCATACATCTTGAAAGCTTTATTTCTCTTCATCTGGGTGTCTTCATCTAAATGAAGTGTATTAAGTATGTAGGTATCATCTGTGTGTGCAAGCAAGTAGCAGAATAACAAGTCGCTTCCATTGGTTTTCTTTCATTAGGTCTTTCTTAGCCTCAGGTTTGTATGGCATCCCATCATTTGAATTATGGAAGGAAAACACAGAGTGAAGCCCTGGACAAATTCCAGTAAAGATGAGACAAATTGTAGTACTCAATATTAATACAATTGTCAAAGGCTATTCTAAAAGCCCATACTGAGGAGACACAGAGAGGTCTGAGTTACAAAGACACATCCATAACTGAAATTTTTGGTTAAAAAATGTATGGAACTTGAGTTTTAAAGGTGCCTGTTCTCTTCTGGCTATGTGAGAACTATATGCAGACAGTTCTCCTGGGAAAGTGCTAAACCATAGAATGCTTTGGGTTGGAAGGGACCTTCAAAGATCATCTAGTTCCAACCCCCCTGCCCTGGGCAGGGACACCTCCCACTAGATCAGGTTGCTCAAAGCCCCATCCAACCTGACCTTGAACAGTTCCAATGATGGGGCATACACAACTTCTCTGGGCAACCTGTTCCAGTGTCTTACCACCCTCATCATAAAAATTTCTTCCTTATGTCCAACCTAAACCTACGTTCTTTCAGTTTAAAGCCATTATCCCTTGACCTGTCAGTACAGCCCTCTTTCAGTATTGAAAGGCCACAATAAGGTCTCCCCAAAGCCTACTCTTCTCCCGGTTGAACAGCCCCAACTCTCTCAGCCTTTCTTCACAGGAGAGGTGTTCCATCTTGCTGATCATTTTTGTGGTCCTCCTCTGGACCCGCTCCAACAGGTCCATGTCTTTCTTGTGCTGAGGGCTCCAGAGCTGGATGCAGTACTCCAGGTGGGGTCTCACAAGAGCAGAGTAGAGGGGCAGAATCATCTCCCTCGACCCATTGGCCATGATCACTACAGCTCCAAACAAAATTTAGTGGTATACGCACTTGGCTTAGGCCCTTTATTCCAGTTCATAAGAAAGGGAGTTACCTGAACACATCATTCCCATGTGACTAGAAAAATAAGCCCTTAGGATCTGGTAGACCAAAAGAAATATCACTAATGGGACTAAATAACCAACAGTAATAACAGAAATTTTGGCTGCAGTTGAATACAATTTGCAAAATGAATGCTACAAAAAGACACGTCCTCTATTATTTTTGCCAACTTTTTAATTAAAAAAGTGAATCATACTTCATGTAAATATACCTCCTAATTTTACTGACTCACTGGATTTAGTGAGCAGGAAAAGAAACCCGTTATCTGAAAAGCTAATGGACTTTCACACACGGGTTTAAGGCCCGTGGGCTAGACCTGTTAAAGGAGACTGGAACTTGAACATTTGAAAGCACGTTCTGGAAATGGGAACCCACATTTTGAATTTATAATCTCTATGCAGAGAGCTAAATGTTTAGAAAGGTTATTTAAACTTACATACAATTGCCTATAGCTCATCAGTAGGACTCCATCAGGGTAGATCTTCATGAAAGTCTCCATTTTTCTGGAGTTGGATCCTTGATGAGGGACCACATGGATGTTGTACCATGGATCCACAGCTCAGTACCATCTCCTAAGCACACACATAATTATTTTTCAAATACTAGGCAGGAGTCACTCTTTTCTTTCAAAACACAGCCAAAGGAGGAAGGGTACAGAAAGCAGGAAACAAGAATTCAGTTCCTTCCTGGTGGACTTCCGTAGGAAGGAGGCTGCACTGCCTACCATTCCTTGTTGAAGTTGTGCCATTATTCAGCAAAGAGGACACTGATGAAATCACAGAATAAAAAACCCAAGACAGCAGGAACATATCTCATGCATACTTATATACATGAGTAGGCAGAAGTGTAAGTAGGAAGATATACTATGCATACGATACATAATGTAATATTTTTAGCAAGGACCAAGGTATACAGCCTAGTGATTAAAGTACTTAGATCTAAAAACCTCCTTGGAGCCCAACTTCCAAGAGAGCAATGAGACTTCACCCCCTGATATTCCTACATGCAGAGGAGAACCAGCGCTAGCAGGAAGGACTTAAACCCAGGACTCATATTCCCTTATTCCAAGTGCCTTAATCACTGAATGAAGAACATGTCCATCGCTAAGAAAGCCATTTCCAATTCTGGGGAGCAACCTACTCTCCACAGACAAAAATTTTAAAAATATGTATTTTTAGTTAGTTTCACCCAGAAGCATTAATTTAACGTAACTCAAGCCTGTGTGTCTCAACACAAACCATCCCAAAAGTTAATTCAAGAGATTTCCATGTCATATTGACTTTTCATCAAAGGTGGAGGACATGTCTTTTTGTATGCTGGAAGAAAAAGAGAGTTATCACAAGGCGTACAGCTACATGGTATCTTTCCACTCCTCTGTGGACCTTGCAGCTAATTGTCATCCACAAATGTTACTCATGAAAACATTCAAAATGCCAAACCTGAAACATAATTGGTGGAAGTTTGATTTAGACTTAAAACTGAGCATGGGGGAAAGTCCTATATTTCCTGCTATGGAGGAAAAAGGAACTGCTGTTTTTCTCACAGGGCACTGAGTGAAAGTGGCTTTGAAAGAAACCACTCCATGCCCTTCACGGAGAGACCTCTTTCACTGATCAACTAATATGTTTTTTTTTTTTCCAGGTAGATTGAAGTTTAAAGATCATTTGATGATATTGTATCCACCTCTCACTGTGAAAAAATCAGTTACTGGATATAGGTTTTTTTTAGAATGATGAGAAGATAGTCATTTTCTCTTAAATTATTATATTCATAACTGGAATGTAAAATATGTTCTGATATACATCTGTCTGCCCCTGCATATTTTCAAGAAAACTTATGGCAGGTAAGAATAACAGCATATCCATTACAATGTTATTTTCCATTTTAATGGTGACTTTTTTTATAAAATTATTATCTTTTTGAAAATTTTTGTTTGAAAAATAAATTAAAAACATGCAATCACCAGAAATATCAGTTACAACTTAATTAACTGGCTACAGTACTGAAATTGTGAGAGAAGAGTACAGGTTAGAGGAATAAAAATTGGTTACAGGAAAGGATATTGTTAAGGAGCTGGATTGAGACTAAAAAATAAGAATTTTGCATTTGTTTCTGTTACTATCTTGGAGTAGCTTCCATCAAGTCACTGTATCTTTCCTAGTTACATTTCATTGGTGAAATGGGAATAAGAGCATTTTCTTCCTTTATAGGAGTATTAATGAGGATATGTATGTTGGTGAAGGCTATTATGGTACTGAATGGAAAAGATTTCAAGTAATTAAAACAAAATTTGCATTTATTTTCTTCCTTTCATCTAATGTTTAATAGCTCGGTTGTCAGTGACAGAATATTTGTCAACAAGTGAGATAATGACCTAGCGACCAGAGATTCAGAGAAACAGTTTAAATTCCATGTTCTGTCTCTGCATTTTCCCACTCAATACTTTATAGTAGCTCTGCCAAGGAAAAGTGACTGACATGAACACAAGAAAATGGCTTTTTTTGCTAAAGTTCTTTTCTGTTTCCAAGGAAAGCACTACCTTTTCTGAACACTGAATTTGCAGGAAACACAGACCTGACATGGAATTTATTTGCCTGAGTTAACTCAACCACTGGCAGGCAGTTAACGTACGTTGGGCTACCTATAGCGCTTGTGCTGCTGCATGAGAGTCAAGTGTAACCGCGCTCTACTTGTCAAAGGCTGTAATAAAACAAGCTGCAGTGCAGGAAGCAGACATATAAAGCCACCAGCAAGAAGCTGACAAATGTAACCCCATAACCCCACTGCTAAGGGATACTCCTCAGCTGGAACTCAGTGACACCCTTTGGGGAGACAAAGTACAGAAAAGTGAAGGTAAAGATAAAAGATGGTGTGAAGATGTCTTTATCTTTAGCTAGGTCTGAACTACTCGGTAATGAATGCAGTTCTTAACATCCACCAGAGCACCCAAAAGATGCTGAAACTAATGATTTACTTATTTCTCAGCCCTCAGTAGACAAGATGCAATGTAGCTGTATATATTGTGAGAATGCGCCTTTTATTCCAGAAATGCGCTCTTCCCTTTCTCTCTGCCCTAACCTGACTGCCAGAATTTGTAGAAGGTTCTGCATTGAAGATTACTTGGATTTCTCACTCTTTTTTTTTTTTTTTTTTTTTTATGTTTGCAAAAAGGTAGATGGTATTGACCAGAACCTGGATTTCACAGTTCTTGAATTTTTATATGGCTACATTCAGATGGGATCCTTCTCTTGGACTTCTGATTTCAGAAATCAAATGGGTGATGTTTAATGGCTTAATGGGTAATGGTGAAAAGTTTGGTTGATAACCTGCTTCACAACTATATAAAATCTCCACGTGGTGTGAATTCACTTTTCATTTTCAGCTCCCACTGTCACATTAAAAAAACAAACCGAAACAGCAAAATATGGAAATCATCACTTATAATGCAGGACTGGCACTATCGTGTGTTCAGATGTCTCCGAACTAGGTAAAAAAAAAATGCAGGTCTCAACCCCCTCACAGATATGCTAACAGAAGAAAAATTCTTTGTTAACTCAGAGTTTATACAAGGAAATGTATAACTCTGCTGTATAACCCCCCTGCACTGGTGGGGGGGTTGGACTAGATGATCCTCAGAGGTCCCTTCCAACCCTGACCATTCTGTGATTCTGTGAAATGGAATCAAGACTATGACAGCAGACATTGTAAAATTTAAGACTGGCAATTGATATACTCCATAGTCAATGTTATTTCTGTTACCCTATATTTTTTGACACTTTTCTCTAAAGTACAAGCTGACAGATTTTCGCTGTGACTTCTACAGATGAAAGTCCCCAGAGACTTGGCTCCTGAACCATCTCTTATACTAAAAAATACTGCTTGGTTTTTGCTTTCCTCATCTTTATTCATAGTGGTAGGAAGCCTTTAGCAAACAGGTGGGTCTCGTAGTCTGCTCCAAAGGCAATCTCACCGTGGGTGTGTCTAATCTCTTTTGGCTTCTCTATTTGAATCAATTCACAAGGAGATTTAGAAAAATGCTCTGAAAATACTAGTAGAGTATATAGTGCTAGTATATACTACATATACTACTCTACTAGTAGAGTATATAACATGCTGACAGTTACAGGAAGCAATAGCTCAACTGTGCAAACAGCATGAAGAAAACAACATGACCTTGTGTTTTTGTAACATATTTGAGGCTGCAAGAGCAAGGAAGGGAATAAAGCTTCTTTTAAAGGAGATTTAAGATTTTTCCTTAATGGAAGAGCTTGGGCGCAACAAGATGAAACCACAGACTGAGCATCAGAGCAATTCTGTTTATCAGAGCGTATGATAAAAATCCGGCAATAATAAAGCTACTTTAGTGCTGGGACTCTCATGGAGAAGATGCTAGCCACAGCAAATGTCGCCTAGAGTAACAAGAACCACAGAGTGATATATCTGTTTCCACATCATGTGGATAACATTATTGAGCTCTCTTGTATGTCTGCTTTGGTACAATGTTTAATTACGTACCACATACAGCTCTTCCCAAGCTGCGCTGAGGATCAAATCAAGGCAGGACACTGAAGCAGGCTCTTATCTGTAGCAGTCTAATTTCCTGAGGGAATAAGAAGGTCTCCAGTGAATGAGGCAGGGTACTTCTGGAACAAAAAAGCTGATCTCAACCTTAAGGCAACTGAATCTTTTGCTCACCCTTGTTGCTTCCAGCCTCCCATCAATTGTGTTCTGTCTTTATTTCTTCCACAGAATTCCTGTGTGCTGCCAGCTCTCAGCTAAGTATGATCACTGTGTTCTTTTTTTCTGTCTTTTTTAAGGGCTGGAGGCTTGGCAAAAGTGCTAAATGCCCCTTTGTCTCAGCCTAAGCCAACCAATTTGGAAGACCTGCCTCAAAGGCATGAGAACTTTATACCCGAAGAGAAAAAAAGTCTGTCAGTATGTTTTACCTTGAGAAAACAATTGTATTTCTCTTTTACTTTATTCTTAGTAAAAAAATCCTTTGTTTTCACTGAAAATTTCCAAACAAACAAAAATTAGGAGGAGGGCCTGACACTTACGCTATGACTGTATTAGTAAATAAAATACTCCAGAGTCGGTTCTCTGCCACTGAGTAGCCAAGTGTCACAATAACATTTGCAGGTGTACTACTAAATTTTCTTACTTCCCAAAACAGAATGGCCACTGCCTGACTGTCTCCCTGGCTTGTGCTGACCGAACTATGCCCACACACCAGCTGGGAGACTGCTGGTTTGTGTGGGACAAAATTTTCACAGGATGCAGGCAAACAATTAGCAGTATTGGCAGTCAAGCGCCCTGGCTGTATTTAGCCTCATTGTGTAACCATAGCCTCCAAGTTTCACAGAATTCATAGAACTGTCTAGGTTGAAAGGGACCTTTAAGATCAGCAAGTCCAACTATCAACCTAACACTGCCAAAAACACCAGTAAACCATGTCCCTTCTTTTAAATACCTCCAGGGATAGTGACTCCACCACTTCCCTGGACAGCCTGTTCCAATGCTTAACAACTCTTTCTGTGAAAAACTTCTTCCTAATATCCATCCTAAACCTCCTCTGGTGCAACTTGAGGCCATTTCCTCTTGTCCTATCTCCTGTTACTAGTTAGAAGAGGCCAACCCCCACCTCTGTACAACCTCCTTTCAGGTAGTTGTAGAGGGGGATAAGGTCTCCCCTCAGCCTCCTTTTCTCCAGGCTAAACAACCACAGTTCCCTCAGCTGTCCCTCATAAGACTTGTCCTCCAGACCCCTCACCAGCTTCATTGCCTTTCTCTGGCCTCACTCCAGCACCTCAATGTCTTTCTTGTAGTGAGGGGCCCAAAACTGAACACAGTACTCGAGGTGGGGCCTCACCCGTGCTAAGTTTCAGCTCTGATGGGTCTAAGTACTAACATTATTAACAACTGAGAATAGCATCTGATCATGGAAGTATGATACATCTGTAAAAAAAGGCAGAGATGCAAGTACTGATCATCCTGCCCTGAGTTACTTCTTCTTTAGGTTTTTTTTTCAAATAGCAGTTTCATGTATTCTTTTCATGAAGTTGCCATATGAGTTTTATAACTTTTAATTGAAGCATTCTGGGATCGGGTCATTCATTATTTCTATTTCATTCAAGTATTTAAAAAAAAAGGTAACTTATATGAATTTTTGTAAATAAAATAGTTTGAAGTCTGCCTTCCTATGACAATATCATCCACAGTGCTGTGGATGATTTACATTGATTCCACATTTTTAGTTAATTACCAGTATAATTAGAAGGATTTATTCCATGAAATGACAGTAAAGCTATATTTGTATTAAGTACTTGATTAAATCTCCTTCTGAAACATTTGGTGTTTAGACATGGTAATTACATGATAGCAGATTTTAACATTGTTTAAGCATTGTAATTCCCCTGTTGCTGTTCTTAATACACAAACTGTACTAACCTATTATAATAAAAATACCATGCACCTAAACAGCACTTTTCTCTGTGAATGATGCCTAAACATTTTATAAACTATCCATCATTCTTCACTACAGATACAAAGGTTCTCTGGAATTTCCTCTGGCATGTGATTAATGGTAACAGCTCAAGACCTAACCATTCTGTGATTCTGTGAATGTGATTAATGGTAACAGCTCAAGTCAGTATGAGCCAGGAAATAATTTCATACTACACAAAATGGGCAACAGTTTACATATCCAGGATAAAGTTATCTGAATTATAGTCCGAGGCAGTCTTTTGAACTAGTATTTCAGCACTTTCAGGAAAGGGCATGGATTATTTCACTAGTAAAATTATTTAGGACCACACTTTTCATCATACATTCCTTTTTGCTGGCACAATCGCCTTCCTCTCATTTTGAGGTTGCCATTAATTGTTAATTCCTGGGCTACTTTATCACTTCTGGGTTGGATAGTACACACACCTAATACCTCAATAAATGGCTGCTGGAGCTGCACTGTTGTCTGATTCATCTGGCTGACAGCAGGATCAGACTTGCACCATAATCACCAGCACTATCTACAAGACTCTGCTTTCTTCACAATGTGCTGGATGGATGTAAACAGCTTGGTTGCTGGGAGTTGTTCATAACACAGTCTGAAGTGAATTGTGGCAGCTACAAAACAAAGTTCTAAAAAAGATAGCTAATATTACTTTAGATAAATGTTTGCTTGGTTTTGGTTTTGTTTTGTTTTTTTAATTAGAACGTAAAGCTTGTAATGACTATTCCTAAAGGGTATAACACACTTGACACCTAAATTCCCTCATGCTAACACATTTATGAGCAGATTTCATAGTGCATATGGGAAGTGACATTATTAAAAAAGCACATATGAAAGTTATTCCAGAGAAAAGGCAGCTTTCAAGCAGAATACTTATGCTAGATCAAGCCATTTGATGGTGGCCCACAGAAGTTTAAGTAACTTTACCAAGGACAATCAGTGAGATAATGGCTAAATGAAAAAGAAGATGTGACATTGCATATATGATAAATGTGAGCCGTGATAGCTTCAAAGAGGGCAGTTATGCAGGTGGATAAATACAAAATAATTGATTAAGAAAAAACAGTATGACATATCTTTCCATTGTGAAAGTGGACCTGGGATACAGCATGTAACATTAATGAAAAATCTCGGACTACATTCATGATTTTAAAAAAATCCCATTAATAACTAAAAGTTATTTCCTGAGGACATCAAGCTACTGAATTACTTTATTTGTACACAAACAAACTGTGCATGTTTTCTTCCTAAGTATCTACATGAGCTTATGTCTGCAAGTCAAGTGAAAACCTACTAACAATACAGAAAACTCATTTTTGTTGCCAGATGAGAGAACACAGAGGGACATTTGGATGAGACGTCAGACACCTCAACAATTAACAGCATCATTTCAGAGCTCACTGAATCTGGATGACATCTTACTAGATCTCTTTTGTGCTTAATGCTTACTTGTGAGTGAGGCTATGTGCAACATATTACACTGTTTCTCTCTTCAAGTTACTTTGGTTCATTTCACACTCAAGTATGCAAATGTCCTCCATAATCTACAAAGCTTCAGGCCTGATTCTTCAAGGCCTTGCACTTTTACAGCAATAATCCACTTCATGGATGACAGAGAATAACAGATGACACCACACACCACAGCCTTGGAGCCTTTTCTGTGCTAGGCCCGACACTGATACGTCTCCAAGCCAACCTATGCTATCTGATCTTGGCTTCTCTGGACAACTGATTACTTGGGGATTACTAGAATGCATGGGGGTCCCATCATATCCCACACACATCGGAAATTTGCCTTCTAATTTAGAACTCCCAAGAAGCTCATCATGTTCAGAGGGAGAAAGAAGACCAAGTTATTCAGTAGAATAAGAAACACTTTCTGAAACTCAACTGAAATCATCACCCCAGCCTGGTAAGTGAGTTTGATTGCCAAGGGAACCTCCCCCATGACATTTCTGGCCTGCTTCCTCCTCACACACCATTAAGTTGAGTTACTCCTGACTTATTCCAGTGGTGACCTAGAGAAGTGTGCCTTTTGACTCCAAATTCACCTGGTTTAGAAACTACCAACCAAGGTGATCCAGCTGATCTTATCCGATGAGAAAGTAACTGAAGCAGAAGGAGTTTCACGGGCAGTCCAGCTGAAAATGACCTCATAGTCAACCCTCACAAGCAACTAGAGTGCTAGTAGGGAGTGTAAGTCAAATCATTCCATTTCAAGTATACATTGGAAGCAGATGCTATTCAGCAGGGTTTTTTTAGCCAGGGGCAATCGGGGTAGAGCTCAAGCACAGATGTTACATTTTGTCTCCTCTGCACGGACCTGCCCTCTCAACAGCAAACCTTCTATTCTCAACCAGTTGAATCTGTGCATAGAAACAGCCCTTTGAGGAACACCAGCAAAAGTTCCACAACACAAATTCTCCTTATCTCCTACCTCCTCGGTTTGGAATTTAACCTCCAGGATTGGATCCTTGATGCACTGCACTATATTTGGTTCCATGATATAGCTAATTAGACAATTTGACATTAAGACAGTGTCTTAATCTTCTTGTGCCTTAACACGCTTCAGCAGTTCAAGCATGAGCTGTTTGGTTTTGCTTCTATTTTACTTTCAAATCATCCTATTGTAAGCTTTAGTCAGATGTGTAAAAAAATATCTGTGATACTGCCATAATATTTCCCTCGTTCCACCATAAATATTATAGTCCAAGTTCTTAGGTCCCAACATGTAGTCTTGGGAAGCCAGTTATACCTTACAAGGTTTGGGTACTGGAATATTCTCTGCAAGTTGCAGAGCAACAATAAAATGCCTCATACTGCTGTGCAACTAAAGGCTTCAAATAAGGCAGGTACATTAGTTAGTATATGCTAAAATCCCCCTGATTTCTGAGGGATTTGCATATGGTTTATGTCAAGCATTTTTTTTGTTGAATCATTGTCCTTTGAGATGTACTCGCCTAAGAGTTAACGTACTGCCTACACCAAAGAAGAGGGTAGCTCAAGTAGACATGTATTCAACAGGTCTGCTCTTGTTCAACCTGAAAAATCTCCTTCTCTGCAGACACAGAAAAGTTTCTGGAACGTAGCTTTGCAGTGCCCAGGAGAGTCTTCCTGCTATTCCCAGACATCCTTGCTTCTCTTCTTTCCCTGAGCGAAAGGACCATTTGAGCTTTACCTGGAGTCTTGTGCTCTTGCTGGCTGTGTCAGGAAAGACAAGTGCACAGAATCTGTCTTATATGCAGACATGTTATTCACCAGACAGGGACAATATAATTGTTCATATCTGAAAGGGGACAGAAAATAAGCAGGTATTATCATTCAGAATCAGATGGAGATACGTCCTGAAATACAAAGAGTCACATTAAGATTTTTTTTTTTTCTCTCTGTGCGCTGCTGCCACCAAGAAGCTTACAATATCTTATAATTACCTCCTAAGGATGGAAAAGAAAGGCATTTTCGGAAAGCAGACATGACTACAAAGTCATTTTTACAGGCTTTGGAAACTACATTTTGAAATAATAATTTTGAACAATAATAATGCCATTTTTTAAAGATAAAAGTAGATCCAAGGACAGTCCTGGGAAGGCAGGGTTGACACACCACGTGTTTTGCTGGATTCAGATTATGAATGCTTTGAATATGAATAAATGCTTATAAGAGTTAAGAATGATTATTGCTGCACATTCATAAAGAAGTCCCTTCCTTCTCAACAGTACTAATAGCATCTGCAGTGCTGAGATTCATAAAGCATTACTGTTGGCTTTCAGGATGATTCATAGGCCTATTTTAACAGAGAGAGGTACCTTACATAGCATTGGGAGTCAGCAGTTCCTCTCTTCTGATCTGGGCTCTGATACAAAATTTTCTTTATAGCCTTGAGCAGTTCATTTAATCTTTCTGCCTCGTACTCCACATCTGTGAAATATGAAGTAACCATATTCAGCGAACAGTAAAGAGAGGTCATTGTTTCTCCCCTCCAAAAATATTTCCCTTAGGACATACCTCACCTCAATGTCACATGAGAACTGAAAGTTATCCTGTGGATTTTGAACCTTTGAGGCTGGGTTAAAAGGTGGCCCGTGCTTGATGCTACAGAATTTCTCTCCACAGAAATACCCACCGGCGAGCTCAGAACCTGAATCCTGGATACGCGCACTATAGTGCAGTAGCTATATGGCTGTAGCACAGACCTGAATCTAGGCAATGTGGATGCTCAGTGAGCTTCTGCTTGAAGGTAGAAGGAAGAGTACACTTAAAAGACAATATGGATGCAGCCCTTGCAGTTGGGAAGAGGGCCTCAATGCCCAAATCTCTACTCCACTGTATGATTTTATAAAAAATAAATAAATAAAAAAAAGCAGGTGTCTCTGTCTCAGCCATAAGCACTGCTGTAGTTTAGTCCCACAGAAAACTCTGCAGAGTCCTAATTCAGTCAATGCCCACTTCGTTTTACAGGAAACTTGTCCATAGCCCAGAATAATTTTCTACAAAACAAACAGGATTTTTTTTCTTTCAAAATAGTAGCAGTATTAAAAGAATAGCTCCATAGCCCAGAAGAACATTCTACAAAATAAATGAGATTTTTTTCTTTCAAAATGGTAGCAATATGAAAAGTATACACTTGTGACTAGTCTAAGAATTTTACTCCACATATTGTTAATCCTTAAATACTCCATTCTTCTAGTCCTTAAAGTTCTCAAGTTCCCATTTACTGTAGAAATCATATTATGGTATCACAGAACTAATGACTCATCAGCACTCATGGGATGTTGACAGATATGGGATGCTCCTTAAATGACACCATTGGGAACCTGGCAAGTTCAAATAAGAGTGTACTGGGTCTGGCTGGGATGGAGATATTTATCCTAAAAATCACCACAGTAGGAAAGATATTAGATATTCAGAAAAATTATCCTAAACCAATCAGCAGTGAGGATTAGGGAAGTTTCCCTGAGCAGCTGGGAAGTCCTATACAGATATATCCATGCTACTGCCCCAACATGGTATCTCAAGTGCATCAGGAAAGGAAAAGAAACTGTCAGCATCAAAAATCACACCTTTCTGCTCCTCTGCACTGGCTAATGACATCAACAAACCAAAAGGGTTAGACCACTGTGAAAGGAGAAACGCACCTGCAATCTCTTGTCCCAAACTAATGCCACAATTTCATCTCTCTGCAGTCTTTCAGTCTTTTTTTTTTTTTTTAATTGAATGAGTCATACAACATAGTGTCTACTACCCTCTGTGGGAGAGCTGGAAATGAAAATTTGATTCATAAATTCTACAAATGTATTTCACCATAAAACCAAACAGCTCTCAAGCTCCATGCATACAGTGATTTGTTCAGGAAGTTAAGGAGCAAAGGAGTGGAGCCTTTGACCTTAAGACCCTCTGTAATCATCCAGTCAGTAAAAGCTACATTTAGCCTTTGTTCAGATTGATGAAACTTTAATATATACTCTTTCATGGGAGGGCAGATTCTAACTCAGAGTAATTATAAGCTTTTCTGTTAGATTTAGATCAGTTTCTCTAGGTCCTATATCTTGACAGCAGAAACATATGGTACTCTAAATACACTCTATTTTTTTCGAATTTCATGCAAAATCTATTCTAAAAAACAATCTCTGTGATTCTCTTTCATTCAATTCCTTGAGTAACGTTTATTTTTACTGGTTGAGAAATCACTATTTCTAATGTATACTGTTGCCATCTAGTGTCAAAAAAACAGCGGCGTATTTAAAGTTCCCTTTCGCATTTTTGTGAGGTTAAGCACATATTTGTATGTCTCCACTAATTTTTAAATTTTAAATTAGTTTTATTCTCTTCACCTTATCGACCATCTGTGATAAAGGCCACCCAGTTTCTACCATGTCTACTGCGTAAGTTCTCCAAGGTCCGCTAGTGGGAATCAGTGCTCTGGTTTCAGTTCTGTTGGGCCACTGTAGTCATGGTACGGCAGTTGGGAACTATGGTGGGAACTGAAATTGTTCCCCCAAAGCTGGGAGGAATATCGGATGTCCTGCAGGAAAATGAAAGGTGATCACAATGGGAATGAATCTCACCTAACTAGACATATTTACAATTTACCTTTTAAGCTCCGTCTTCAGTCATTGGAAGGACACAAGCATGCTCAGGAAACAATTCATCTCATCCTAAAAGGTGTAAAACAGGTCAAATTACTGATGTGTCTTAAAGTTGCCCATTCCTTCCCCCTGAGTATATAGCCAGCATCAGGCAGCGTGCTCAGGTGGAGATATCTGAACTAGAGATGGCTAAAATCAGATGAGATGAATCCTACCGTAACTCGCTCTCATGAGGTCTGAAAAGAATTTACTAACTGTCCAAATTTGGAGTTGTGCCTGTCATTTACATAACCCTGTTCAGAATATTCCTCATGAGTGGTAATGAGGTTTTCAAATTATGTGCTCACTGAGGGCATCTAGTACTCCCTAAATCTTTTCCAATCATTTCAAAAGAGGTCTACAGAACGCTGGAGGAAGAAGGACAATTTGATTCCATAATTGATTAAAGCGAAGATACAGCAAAACTGCCGAGACAATCCCTTTAGATCTGGAACCCCAAAGCACAATACAACTCAATAATTAATCATAATGGCAAATAACTGGAGAACAGGGATCCAGTTGTGGCATTTTCCTGTAATATTTAGACAGAAAGCAGAAAGGTTTTTATTTTCGGTTTGGGTTTTTTTTAAGCCAATATTTTTCATAGAATTGAATCTACATTAAAAGAGAAATTTTGGCTCACCCCAGTCCACTGGAGTCTTGCCACTGATTTCAGTGAGACCAGGACTGCGTTCTCAGTGTTACCGCTGCCTAGTCTATCAAGTAGCTCAAACTTATGGAGGACAGTGATACATGAAGGAGCATATGAGGTGAAAGCTTAAGCCAAAAGACAGTGTGTCTTGGAAAAAGTAAGATTCAAGAAATGTGCAACTTTTTCCTCTCTTTTCTGTCAAGTGTTCCTGTCTATTAAACGTACACTCCCAGGTCTCATAATTCCTGTGACTCTCCCCACATGTGTTTAAATTTCTGTTAACACAGTTAGCTCTGCTTCCATATGGCACAACAGCGGCACTTAGTTGCTGTGATTAACTCTAAGCATTGGCTGAGAAGGTAAATGAAAAGACATGCTTTCTGCTGAAGCGATTTGTCAGTGAAGTTCTGCAAGCCATATGTTTCTCTATCTTCCTCCAAATATTTGTGCTGATGTTGCTAGAAGGCGATTTCATCCAAGGAAAAGGAGATGCATGATAGATTGTGCTGTGATAGATTAGTGAAAGTATATAGCACTTGCCTAATGCATTTTCATCCTCTGAACTCAGTGCTTTACAGACACTGAACTGCTGCTGCCACTAGAATTCATCAGACCATTCCTCCCACCACCAGGACTGCCAGTTTGTGGGGCCCATTACATTCTTGCGGTGTTGGAAGCTGTGAAGTTTTTTCTAACAGCTATGTCCTGATGGACTTCAGGTTCAAACCATGTACATAACAAATAAAATTGTAAAACCCAAAAAAAGTAACAAAAATCAGATCAATGGCTGGTACCTCATTAAATTAAACGGATGGCCTCACGTAAGGGCAAATAATTTCAAATTGGTTTTAATTCAGTAACTTTTCTGACATGAAAATAAAATAAATTCTCCAGGCTGGCATTGATGTATTTGAAAAATCCAAATCCTGTCTTTATCTCTTTATGTCTATAATTAACCTGCTGTCTCTCTACTACACTTATATCAGCTAGGATACAATAAATGGTGAGGATAAGGATGCACTGGTCTTAGGTAAGGAGGATAAAAACCATACAGAGCACTCTGTTACCTGTCTCATTCCTCCTTCTTCACCCACAGGAAGGTTCTGCCAACTTCTGGATTTGTGTTATGAGCAAATATGCGGGCAGTTCAACTCCCTTAGCACTGAAGAAGGCTGTGAGACCAGAACATTCCAAGTACAAGGCTTTGAACCAGGTCCCAGGAAAACCATGCCACATTGCTAGCCATGTTGACTAATCAGTTAGAGCATAATTATGGGTGAAAACTGCCTTCAGCATCCTCATGGGAAAGGCACTGGACTTAAGACAGAGTTCTCAGTGCTAATTCACTTTCTGTGATCCCACGAAAAGTACTAAGAGCTGAACGTCCTAGAAGTGCAGCAGCTGCAGGAGCCATGGGATGGGATTAAGGCTGCATTGAGAAAGAGATGCGAGCTATTTTGAAAGTATACAGCCCAAATCTTGTACCCATATCCCCAAGCACTGGGCTTCACAGCCTGGGGCTTCCACTGATTCTTGGTGATTCTTGGCAAATAGCTTTTCCAGTGTGACAGAACCATAATGTTATGGAGTAACATAACCTGTATTCAAGAGATGATGCAGCTTCTTCTTAACTTCTTACACAACAGCAGCATCTTGGGGCCACTCTTCACCCTGCCAAATTCTGACTGAAGTTACTGTGCCCAGTTCATCTCACGGATGTAACTGCAGCAGCACCACTTTATTCCACTTACTGTCATGAGATTAACACTCCCTAAAACAGGTAGTTTCCATAACAAGCATGGAAGTGACTACCAAAGGAATAAGCATCCAAAATGGTAGTTATATCCAGATGAAACTTCATCTGTCACTAAAGGAATTCAACCTAGTCCAACTTTTCCCTTGGCCCTCTTACCTCTACTATGCCAAATACATTTTGTACAGATTCCAACTCTGGAGCTGAAAGATCTAGTATCTACGTTATAAATTACTTCTTCCCTCACATTTTTTATTTAATTAAATGAATAAAATATAAGTGTGCTATAAAATAGAGACACAAAAATAGTCAATGGCATGCATTTACAGTTTAGAACTGTCAGCAAATTTAATCAGGAAATGATCTCCCTAATATAAATGAATACAGGAAAGCGATTAACTGTTTTTAATTTAGCAACAACAAATTGTAATCTCTCTCAGACAGGTAAATCAGAATGATGTGCTAACTTTAATGATCAATAGGTAACTGCTGCATCCTCTCGAAGCTGAAGAATTAATTTAAGGGTAGATGTTAACAGCAACAATTAATTATTAGTACAATCATAAATACGTTTTGTTAAGCATATTGATTTAAATGTGATGAAGATCTCATAGAACAGAATTCTACAGAGTGCAATCCTGCTGCCATTACCTACGAAAAATTTTTTTGAGTTTCAGTAGTTTTCACAACTGGTGGCATCATGGAACTGGATCTTTGTAACAATCGTAGAATATAAAGGATCTGACTGGGCCACCTTTAAACAAGTTAGCTATATCTTTAAACAAACTGGCTACATCTTTACTGTACTTCATAGAGTGCTCCAAATTCCAGTTCATCCCAAAGACCTGGTGCCAGTGACTAGGAGTGACTGCTAATCTTCCCCATTACATGAATTCTTCAGCTTTGGGAAGTGGAAACAATTATCTATAGACCATGAGAGACCGCATATCTTTCAGATTTACACGCTCCCCTGACACGCAGCCTGCGTTCTGCTTGTTTTCTATGAAGGATCCTTTGAAGTTCCCCTTTATTGTCTTTTTGCAAGAGCAGCTGGAACATCCAGGGCCTGCAGAGCACCAGATCCACGCAGCAGGTGATGTGCTGTGGGATGCTTTAAGCACTATACACACCCAAAGTTTCCTCTGGAGGATACTAGTGGCATACATCAGAGGGATCTGAGATGCCTGTTATGTTATGTCAGATGTAAAAGAATGGCATTTTGCCCTAAAATTCATTTTCCAGATGTTTAATATGACAGCGTGGATGCAGTCATTGGGTACCATTTTGTTTTCTCAAAGGGTCCCCAGGATGATTTAGATGCTAAATACCATGTCTTCAAAAGAGCAGAGGATGAACACAGTCTGGAGAGACAATACTGGTCCAGGGCAGCCTTTTTTCTCAGGTCAGAACTGGGAAGAACAAGAACCTCCACAGAGCCCAGAAACCAGCTGATAGGAGACAGGCCACCAGCCCACAGCTGTCTGCTGTGTGTGCAAATCCTTTGTTTTTTTACTGAGGAGCAGTGTGGGATGTACACTGTCTGAAACCTAGAAAGTCAAGTTAGGAAGAAAGAAGCAGAAGAAAGGGAAGAAAAAAAAGAAAGCCAAGGAAATGTGGTTCTTGTTCCATTCTCAGAGTTTTAAAAAAATGTATTTATCCTTTGGGTACAGATAGGCGATCATTGCTGCAGTAAATGTTCATTTAACTAGGGTGCTTGCAGGAGAAAAATATGTAAATGATCTTTTGCTTCTAGATGGTGGGTAACTGTACACCTAGCTAAACAGCGTTCCCAATGCTATCAGCAAGACTATTCACATTGTTTATTGCTATTTGCTAGCATCAATTTCCAACTTGAAAGGCACATTGCTCACTTCCTGCTGTTTCTCTAGGCTAATATGGGTGTTAAAGAGTCAGTGTTATCTTAAGAGGCTTTAAAAATGATTTAATTCTTTGCATATTGCTTGTGTTCAAATAATGAATGAATGAAATCTACGTGTCTTCCAGCCCTATGTGCTTCTGAAAATGGCTGTGGTTAGTTTAATTATAATCCTCCTTTTTCGATCAAAATGCGCCAGGAAAAAGAATTCTGCTATGCACAAGGCCTTTAACTGTTTCCTAAAAATTCCTATCCATTTCCATAGATTTTATATATATCTATAAAATCATAACCCAAGTTTCCAATAAACATGTGAGGACGTACACTCAGAATTAATAGTTCTAAACCTTGCTGAGAACTGGATAAACATACTGCCAAGGAATCTTGCTCTCTGTAGCAGAATAGTCACAAGGGCTACGCAGAAATCTGTTTGTGACTGAAAAAGATGCTACTTTTGTTTTTTCCTTCTTACAAGGCAAAACAAGAAAAAACAAATAAAACCACCAAGAAAACAAACCTGAAATTTGCACAGATCTTTCCTGACTGTTTTTAGTCCTAGCCTGGCACTGAATTTAACTAGAAAGTTCAGAACTGTAAGTTGCATACATACAGTTACTTTTCTTCTGTATAAACAAGCCTGATTCATTTCCCTTGAAATAAAGGTCAAAATCCTCCTTGACTCCCTTGGCGCTTGGATAGCACTTAAGGAAGGCTGTCATACAAAGTGGTGTTCATATTAATACAGTCAGCAAAGAACAAATAACCAAATGCAGGAAGTTCAACTCATAAAGCTTTACTGGACAAACTCACAATCACAATAAAAAGCTGGCTTTTCGGATTCTTCAATAGGAAATGTGAATTTAGGGATTGTAATTACACGGTGAGCAATACTATGAATAAGGATCATAAAAGTATATTGTGCTCCTATTTCACAAAATACATTACTTTTTAAGACTTCTTCTGTTTACTCCTTCCAAAGGAAAACCTTTTCAACCACAGATCACATAGGATTACTAATCATGAGGACTACTAAAGATGAGGTATAGAATTACTGATCATGTACTAATCTCTGATAGACTTTTGAGTAGTTAAATTAGCTGTAAATTTCCAATATATAGAGTATATATTATAAAGCAACCTCTGTAATAATCAACCTTCAGGTTTTGTTTTCACTCATCAGAATCACTTATCTTCACATCTTTCCATGAAAGGATAAAAATTATTCTGAGCCACATTGCTCTAATACTTTCCCAACTAGAGGCTTTGCCAGCTTGCTTGCTGTTTCATCTTCGGGTCAGATTGATAACCCACTGGTACCACTCTCCTTCAGCTGGACTGCAAATTACTCTATTAAAAAAAAAAAAAACAACAAACAAACAAAAAAAACCCAAACAAAACCAAAGCAACAACATTATGTGTTATAACCACAATTTATTTCTAAAAAAAAAAGCCTAATAGGCAGGCTTACACGTGCACAGACTAGCTAAAAACACTAATTCCCAGCTGCTGTGAGGAGGTGGTGCATTTTAAATATGACAGTGACTCCCTCTGGCCAAAGCCATGAACAGCCTGAGCTCAAGAACGAGCAATTCACAGAATTCACAGAATTCACAGAATTGTTAGGGTTGGAAGGGACCTCTGGAGATCATCTAGTCCAACCCTCCTGCCAGATGGCTTTGAAGAGAAAGCCATCGTAACTCAGAACCTCCTGAGAAAGGAGAGAGTGAAAATGCGAGGTTTCAAAGTCATTACAGGACACCTGAAAGGGAGGAAAGTGTAAACTGTATCTATCCATCTATCTGTCACTATTACTGGCAGCCATAACACATCTCAAAGAAAGTAGCCATTAAAACCCAATCTGATACACAAATGTCTATGATGACTCAGTGCCCCAAAGCTGCTAAAATATCACTTCTTGTCATAAAGTCACATACTTTTGTTCTTGTTTCAAATCTTAGAATGAGGTAATAAACATAACCCATGGTACTAACTACGTTTGTAATAAAAAATGAGCATCAGGGCAAAGCCTGCATCCCACAGAAGCAGACACGCATGCCAGAAGAATTTACAATGCTCCAGTGCTCTCCATGTGATTATCCAAAAACTCTAATTCTGCTACCTACCTCTACAGAAATAATTGGTTTCATTTCAGCATCTCCCCTTCTTCCTTGTGCCCCTACCTCATTCCAGACTCTTCCCCTCCTTTACATTGTCAAAATTGCAAGAACATAAGACCTGGAAACTGAAAACTACCAAAACCTCAAGAAATTAAGCCATTCAGTTCAACATGCAAAATTTACCAGAGAAAAATTTCCAGTAAGAGTGGAAGATTTTCCAGTTCTGAAATACAACATAGGTATAGTATCAAAGTAGTTGAAGTAAGAAATTGGTTAGCTTGTTTTAGAAATTACTCTGGAGTCTGCTATGTCAGTGGAAAGACACACTAATTTTAAGGGTCTTCAATCAGAAATTTATTGTGCAAGACTTTTTCTCTTTCCTTACTATACATCTCCAGTTCACTTCAGAAAGCAACCCCGAAACAGGACATTTATGAAGCCAGAACTACACTTCTTTGACACCACTGAGCTAAAGTGCAGTAAGTGAGTGTATGTGTAAAACAGTAACACATTTGTTTTTACCTTGAATTACCTTAAGTTAGGATTCTCCATCTCATGTAGATGAAGCATGTAGATTAAAATGTGTTTATTGGCTTCCATTACATTTTTGATAAATCAGAGAGCCTGATGCTGTTCTCACACAAGCAAGAGAATGTAAGTTGACTAACACAGCTATTACTTAAGGGTGCTTCACCTGTATAAGCAAAAGCTAAGTAAAGTTTAGTATTTTTTTTCTTCAAAATGCTTTCTTTTTTATTTCCTGAACGGTTGGGTTTATCCACACGATGTTACTGTTATATCAAATACAGCTTCTGCTGTTGAGATAATGACAGTTACTGATAGCACTAGTAATTTAGTTTGGTTTTATGCAATTCCATTAAACAGTCATTATATCACAGGCGTAGCTAGATGGGATAGAAGAACATCATGGACAGACATTTTAATTATGAGTAGATATACAAAAAGAAGGTCTGTAGGGGATTTCATTCTGGTTTTCAGACCACTTCTCCAAGGTCATTTTTAATTCTCGGCATATCTTTCCACATTCTTAGAGATCCTGCCAGTTTCCTACCATTTTATTTGCCCTTTGGCAGTTCTGCTGCACTTCTCCAATCCTCCATATGTTTTCCACATAACTGCTAGTATCTTTAAGATTGCTTAGTGTCTAAGTGACCCAATTTATCAGGTCCAGCCAAAGTGATGAACACCTAATTTCTCTGAATACACTCTAGCTATCTTTCTCTTTCTCTGAAAACACCTATTTTTCTCTACATCTGTCTTCCTCTGGAAACCTACCCTTTGCAGCTAGCATTTCTGTTAGCCATCTCCTTTACCTGAGTATTTTAGTAAACACCAATGCACATCCCTTTGTAGAACAGGAGACAAATAATTTAATACTTTTCTTAGCCTTCCCAATACCTCCAGTAGTTTTCATTCAGCTCCCTGCAGGCAGATTCAACTACATCATATAGTCCCCTTCATATACTGATTAAGAGTCTCTTTAAAATTAATTAGATTTCTTTGTTCCAATTCTTCCTATGGGAAAAGCTGAGAGAAAGAAGAGAGGAAAAGGAGAGAGAACCTCTCTCCTATAACAATTAGGTATCTTCTCATTTATAGACTAATTTTATATCTATTTTAATTACTACAACATTGTCCTCAGTTTCAATCCATTTTCTCCTTGAGCTGTATGTGCCTAACTTTTGCAGCAGCAATCACCTTCTCTTACAAACATATTCGAAACCACTGATCCAAAACAATTTATTGGTTGTATAGAGAAATACCAATATAGTGAAAACAGCTGGTAACTTACCAATACGGGAAATCTGCTTCTAAAAAATGTTTTTTTATGATTAAAGGTTTCAAGTAGAAGGTTAGAAAATGTCTCACCATCCTTCATTATCATAAAAGCAATGAACCTCACTTGTCTAAGTAATTTCTTACTGATTTCTATAGCTTGAATTGCCATGAAATTCCACCCCATACTGCAAATCCCTGAACTACTTCATTTCCTTTCTAGTTATCTCTCTTGTATATAGTCAAAGTTCACATTGTTTTAAAAATGAAAATTTCTTTTCCAAAACTTACTTTTGACCTCACTTTTCCCTCACTGTGAATGAGTTAGTTGCAGTATCCAACCTGTCATTGATCAAACAGTGTAATTTCTGTTGGTGTCCCAGTGCTTTCAATTAAAGATTTGTCTCAAGATACGGTACATGCTGTTTTTCAGATTGTTTCTCTGGAGTTTCACTAAAATCATGTTTTCCACTGCAACACTGAAACTTCTTTTATTTCTCCCGTAATGTTATTTCCCAGCAAACCATTTCCATTTTTTTTCCTAGAATAATTACTAGTTTTCAAAAGTCTTCGCCTTACACTATATAGTGTTTATTCCAACCAAAATAAATCTGGTTTTACATTCCCAGTGCGTTATTACAAAATAAAACATCTTTCATATTAAAAGTCTACATCCAACATTGATTTGTGAATCTTTGCTGAAAATAATTACATCTTTGAATGTAATTGTTAATAACCTACTGTGTATCTGTGAATTCATTTTTTCACAAAGCTCATATGTTTCTTTTCATAAAGGCTTTCCATTCCCCTTCGGGGAGCAATCTGTCTGATTACACTTACATCCCTGCGGAGTAGGGGGCTGACAGGGATCCCAGGACCAGCAAGGCAGGGGCTTCCCCAGCCAGTGCCTGCCTGCACGAGGCAAGCAGACGAGGGTGGGCTCACAGATGGTGGCCAGCTTCAACCAAGGGTTCAGATCATCAGCCGAGTGGTGAGGCAGGCCCAAGGTCAAGCCGAGAAGTCAGCCTGCAGGTCTAGGTCGGTACATAGCTCAGCAGGTTACATGGCCAGGCCAGGCTGGTTCCCCACAGCGCTCTCGGCAGCCTCTTTCCATTGTCCCCGGAGGGAAGGGGGCTGCCCTGGGCTGCACCACCTCTGAGCTGATCCTGAGCCCCAGCGGCCAAGCCTCCAGCACAGGGGACGCTCTCTAATCCATCTATAGTAATCCTAACACACGTAAATATTTATCTTTTCATAATTTGGGGAGAGTAATAAATGCAATGAAGGAAGAGCAGCAGCATTACCTCTTGTTTTGGCAGTACTGATGATAAAGATTTTGAAAAAAATTATGCCAACCACAAAAGAAACTTCTGAAGAACTGTGTAATGCACTGGAAATCATACATTAAATAATATTTAGGACAATGAGGCTTTTGTCCAAGATTTGGGTTTTTGTACAGGTCGGAAGCTTTCTTGAAATATGAAACTATAAGCAACTGACTCCTTGGAAAAATGACAACTGCTTGGGTTATGTGTTCTTTTCCAGTTTTGTTTTACCTATAAAACACTATGACTTCTGTCTTCATTATTGTCACGAGCTCCCTTCTGCTGTCTAAGGATTTTATTGCTGCTGTGTCACTTTCTTGTTTCTTTTTGTTAGCATTAAATGTTGCTAAGTAACCAAATCAGGCTGTGGTATTATTTGGCGTAACTATTCTATTCTTTAAAATATGTATAGAGATTACTCAGCAAAATGAAAATTGTTCTCCCAAAGGAAAGGAGGCCATATGCATCCACCACAACCCTCATTTTCAGATGATTAAGAAAAAGGAAAAGGGAATCCTATAAACATGATGTGTATTTCCAAACCAGGTAGTTCAGGAAATATGTACATTGATGAAAAATTGCTTCACCTTCCCCATGAGGTTATCCCAAGCCACCCTAAATAACACCACTTACTTTGGTTTTAATCATGTGTCTCAGCTTTTACAAGCAAAGTAACTTAAAAGCAAAACAGTTTGGCTTTCCATCAGCACAAGCGCATTTAGAGAATTCATCTTTGCTGTACCTTATTAAATAGAAAAGACAATTTAAGCAATTTTATAGATAAGAAATTGGAAAGATCGATTTTACCATTTTATTTAGCTCTCCTAATTTCATGTTAATGCAGCAATGATCTAGGCTGTCTCATCTGTACTACTCATATTGACCTACTATCACCAAGGGTAACCACCCCGACTGCAAACAGGAGACGATCTGGGTTTAATGCCATCTCCACTTCACATCCCTCTGAAATAATCAAAACCAGTAACAGTCACACTACAGACCAGTTTGTTCAGTTTCCACTGCGAAGTTTTAAACTGTTTCACTATTAAAACAGAGAAAGTCCAGATGAAGACTGGAACATCAGAACAGAAAAACTCACAAATAACTTTATGAAGAATGTCCGTAGTGGAAATTCTCAAGAATTGTGTGAGTTGCTCAAGGTTGATTAGAATTGCCTTAAAAGTTTCCGCATTCCATTATGCTATTTTTATGTTTCAAATACCCCCAAAATGAACAACACGTTTTCTTTTGTACATTTTTAACAGACTTGCACTACACATAAAAAATATTTTTAAATAAATTGCTCAGTCTTAGAACTTGAATTCCCCAGATGAATTTTTCATAAGTAGGAACTTGGACTCTCAAGATAACAGCTATTCTTTCCATGGGAAATATCTCTAAATTTGCTTGCTTGAAAATTTATCAGCCTTAGCTAAAAAAAAAAGGCAGATGGACAGAAATCATAAACACTAATTAGTAAAAAGGCATCTGTTAGGGAGCACAGAGCTAAAATTACACTTGCAATAGAGAGGATGGCTCAACACTAACTATGGGCAATAATTACTTTACATCTGTGTGTTGACTTAGCACAAGATTTTTATACGTTTGGAATTTAACCACATATACACAAAGTCTTATACCAAGTGGCTCTGTACTACAAAAAAAAAAAAAAATCTCATTGTTGCAGCTCCCTCTAATGTATACTAATATAAATATGCTGAAGCCAGCAGGTAAAATACTGTAATAGTTGGATATGAGTAGCAGTGAATATTCAGGAGAGTTGTCATGGAAAACTCAATTACTTATGCACCTCAGCTATTAATGACTTTATTAAATTTGCAGCACAAGTCAAAAAATGTGACTGCCCAAGCTGGGAAAGCACACTTGTCCTTGCCCTTCTAGAACCTGTACCGTAAAAGAGAAAAATGGTACAAGAAACACATCGCTTCCTCCTTCCACATTGCATCCTTCCTAAGGTGTAAGGTATTCACTCAGGGTACCATCCACTGGATGGGCTTCGTAACTAAGGGAGTTTGGTCGGTTGACCTTGGCTGGCTGCCAGGCTCCCACCCACTTGCTCTAACTAACTCTCACTCTCCCTCCCTCAGCAGGACAGGGGGAGAAAATAAGATGAAAAAGCTCATGGGTCCAGATAAGGATGGGGAGATCACTCACCAATTACCATCCCAGCTAAAACAGACTCAGCTTGGGGAAGACGAACTTAATTTCTTGTGAATTAAAAATAGTGGATTATTAATATAGCATAGTGAAAAACAAAAACAAAACGAAAAATACCTTCTCCCCAATGCCCTCTTCTTCCCAGACTCAACTCCACTCTTTCATTCCTGAGTTTTCTGCTGCATCCTCGCTCCACGAGTGCCGCAGGGGGATGTGGAACAGGGACTGGAGTCAGTTCATAACACACTGTCTCTACCACTCCTCCCTCCTCACGCCATTTGCTTGCTCCAGCGTGTAGTCCCTCTCACAGGATACAGTCCTTCACAAACTGCTCCAAGGCAAGTCCTTCCCACAAGGGTGGACTTCATGAAGTAAGCTCCAGCTTACTTCCTTTCAGTATTTTAGTGCTGCCTAGTCTGCAGCGAAAGAGAAGAGGCGTACTACTACATCATGCTTTCTGAACTGCATCCCTTTTGGATTAGATGTTTTACTCACAATGCTCTACTAGTGAAATCCCACCTGCCTTAAAAGACCAACCCCACCTGAGCTGCGACGTAACTGTGTACTCGTTGTATGTCCACACACCACAGGATACCTCAAGACATGGAGAGAAAATATAGAAGGAACCCAGAGAAAAATGGATTTTTGCCACGTGATAAAGGGATTTTCTAGATCTAGATCCAAAAGAGCAAAAAAGACCTTTTCATGGGCTGGGCAAGGAGTGTTACAAGTTCCTGGCAGAATACTGTGGTTGAGACGTACATTTACGACAGAATAATTCAGGCCAGTGAATGTGACAATAACTGCAGGCAGACACAAATGTCTTGCTAGCTGTGTCTGGTTGAAAGCTACGCACAGCAGCCAACGATGTCAGCAAGAATCTAGATGAGTTGAGGTAATGAGACAG
>NW_009649041.1:0-514 GCF_000708025.1 Charadrius vociferus | reverse complement strand
GAGGTCCCTTCCAACTCTGAAGATGCTATGATTTAGAGCAGAGGTCATTGAGATTATAGCATCATCTTTTTCGAACAGCACAGCCTGATATTTAGCTAACCTGCTTGGGGAGATCCAATGATGCCCTTTATTTTCAAGGAGAGAAGAAACAGCGTGAGGCACACAGTAATTGGTTGACCTAAGGTCAATTTCCAAGATTCTTCAATCAAAGTTACAGTAGCTGCTACTGCTCTTAAACAAGCAGGCCAGCCTTTACTGACATCATCTAATTGCTTGGAAAATTATCCCAATGTTTTTTTCCAGCTTCCCAATGTTTGTGTCAGAACTCCTAATGCCACTTTTTGTCATTCATGTACATATAATTGAAAAGTTTTTCTCAAATTCAGGAGTCCCAAAGCAGGAGCCTCCATGAGCTTCCTTTTAATTTCATCAAAACTTTTTATGCACTCAGGTGTCCATTTGAGAACTCCCTTGGGTCCTTTTATAACAGCATACAATGGTTTGGCAATTAGTC
>NW_009649040.1:508398-525499 GCF_000708025.1 Charadrius vociferus | reverse complement strand
AGGGCCACAAAATTTAGGGTCAACAGACTGAAACTGGAAGGAAATAAAAGAAGCACTTTCCCTTTGCTGGGGAAAGTTTCTGGCAATACAATCTTGTACCTGTGGAGAGCATTAATAGGTAAGTGAGAGCTCTTAAAACATGATCCCCAGGGTCACATCAACAGTCATTCCTACTTTGTTATTATGATTAGTTCTTTCTGAGAACATGATATATTAGCACGCTATATGATATATTAGCAAAAAGCAGTCATAGATTAATAAACCCTTTTGTCTACTGCGGTTAGATGATTGAAATGGACGTTTCTGGGGCTGGAGTGTTATCATAAAGGTTAGTGGAGAGGACAGACTTTTACAGCAGCAGAGGTAAAAGGCTTCTAGAAAACAGAGGAACCAAACTGTATCTGTGAAAGTTTATGACTGTAGGAGGCTTATTAAGTATGGAGATAAGGCCCTAAATCATCGCAGCCTTAGGCACACTGTGATATCCCTTAGGCTGATCATATCCCAGAGTCACATTCTTGCAGAATCGGGGCCTTAGTAGGTCAGGAGGGAGCGAGGTAACAAGGACAACAGAATTGATGTACAAGCAAGGAAATCTATTCTAATTTCCAGTAAAATTTCAAGAGACAAGAGAATCTCCGCTCGTTTATGTTCAGTTACTTAGATTTATGGCATTGCAGAAAAAGTCAGCATTTCATCCACTGATTCATTTTAGTTATTTAGCAGAAAAAGGGAAAAATAAGATAAATGGAGATAATGAAGAACTGGACATTAGGTATAGACAGAAAGACTGAAAAATCCTTATGGATGGGGACTCTAGGTGTTGTGTTGACATAAGAGCAGATTTATATACTAAATATATTGAACAATTTCATTATTATTTCATATATGGAAATTCCTTGCCATTCCCTCTCTTTGACATACTGGTGGGAGTTTTATGCTGAACCCTTTCCCTGAATATTGTCTCTTTTTTTAGTATTGATTCTCCTGCTTCTCCCTTTATTAAATGTTCCTTCCTTGACTTGTGGTACACTAATATAAAATACTTGCTATATTAAATGCAAGAGCTGCATCCTAATTCTTATGAGATACTAATATAATGTAAAACTATTGCTTGCCTTACTGTAAATGTGATGAAAACTTACTCAAAATGAAATGTAAAATAATAGAGATTAACAGTTAATCTACACGCAAACCATTGATAGGGAAAAGTTAAAAAAATGAGAAGTTACATTATCAGTTTAATTTCTGTTGAACCTTTTCCCATTTGTACTTACAGCAAGAATACTCTTTGCTACTTTTAGGTTTCAAGTCCATCTGTTCCTGGCCCTGACTTTGTCCAAGGCCAGGATATGCTTAGTACAGTATATGAAGTTATTCAGCATATTCCTGTGCAGCCACAACAAGACCATCAACAGTAAGTTAAAGCCTGTGTGTGCTCATGTGGTAGCTCAAAGACAAATACTTTTGCATCCAGAACAATTCACACTTTGGTAGCTGGTGCTTGATTCCAGCAAGAGGAGTAAGGAAGGAAAACAGGTATAAGGTACATCAGTTCCTCCACTGTTTCCCATCGAGACTCCAGTCTGTTGTTTCATCATGCCAGTTTTGTCTAAGTGTGCAAAACAAAAGCTAAGATCTTCAAACACAATTTCAAATGAAAATTCCCAAATGGTTAAATAGGGTGGCTATAGTTTCAAGGCACTGAGACATCAGCTCTTCCCACAGAGCAGGTTAAATCTTCAATCGAAGCAGTTTAATCGGCAGCACAGCTTCCAGACCTGCCAGCTCTGTGCCAAGCAGAGTTGAAGGGGGGACGGTTTGCAGTGTTGAAACCAGCGAGCTGATCACTAACTAGTGGTTGTTAAAATGGTCACTGAAATATTTAACGGAGAATTCTTAGTTACCTGAGTAAGCAACGTCTTAATCTGTATCTTAACTAACGGGTTAGAGCAAAAGAATTCTTGTTCTTCAGTACCCTGGCTGGGAACTACAGAAACACTTTTGTTGAGTTGAATACCAGAAAGACCACAGCACGTTGTGCTTATGCAGTTACTGTCTGGTAGTCCTGGTTTTGTTCAAATCACCTACTTTGTAGCATTTCTTGGCATAAGAAGAGTGAATACACTGTAAAGTTTCTGTAATTGCCATATAGCTGCCATAAATCTGTTGTGAATATCAACAGTCTTTCTTACAAATTAAGAACAGCACACAAGACTTTATTTGGTAACAAGCCTATTATGTCACATTTTCCATGTTTTTATGATGTGTTCTGTTTCTTTTATGGTTGAAAAGGAAAATATGCACTCTTACCAATATACTAATCAGTTGGCTGGGTAATCACAATGTTTATGTGACTGCATTAGCATTCAGTACTTACACTATTAAATTTGTGCAGGTTACATCTTCAACTGTGTGTCCAAATTATGTAAGCAAACACACAGCCATGCTTGTAAGAGCAAGCTGATCAGTGAGAAAACAATAATGAATTACTAATGACATTTTTGTTCTGCTTGGAATTACTCACTTTGAACGTTAAGATGATTTTTTTAACCGGATGTAAAAAATAGCATTCATAAAGTACATCTTTTCTTATTCTTCCTCCTACACCTCTTCTCAACTTTCTCACTGATACATGACCCCTCTAAGAGAGGAATAAATTCAAAGTAAAGGTAACTTGAACTTTATGACAGCTCAGATTTCAACTCAAACTTCACAAAGTATATTCTGTAGTTGTAAAGGACTCATTTGCATAAACCCATTTTACTGCTCTTTTCATATATCAAGATTTTAAAAAAGAAATGGAATAAAATTTTCATTAATAAAACCAAAATCTGCTAAACGTGATAACGGGTTAACTACTCATATTAGAAAGACCACTTTCTTGAATTGTCCAATTCCTGACCTGCCACGAAGAAGCACTCTGAGTGGCAAATAAATAAGGATAACTAAGTCGATACTGCTACTTGCAGCAGGATGCTTCAGCATTCAGTATAAGGAAAAACCAAAACATCACAGAACAGGGAACGGAGCTGGGAAAGTAATTCCAAACTCCTGTAGTGCAAAGTAATGATTGCTTATGGATGGATCCCACGGACTTGGTATGCAGCCATCTGTACAGTAATCAGCAACGTTCATGGGAAAATGATACAGAACTTGCCTGCACTCTGCTTACAGTGGGAATTTCTCTTTGTACAAAACAGAAGAACAGATATTATGGGAGCCAAACAGGTTTGTTGGTAAAGTGATCAATTTGCTCTTATCCCCAGTGGTTCTGACTGGAACTGCTGTAATTTCATAAATTTATTAGAATTAATGTCCAAAGAAAAATAAGTCAAAAACACTGTTTCATTCTCAGATTTACAGTCTGAGAATCTTTCAGATCCTCTCTTTAAATCTAACTTCTACAGTGTTAGCTGATATCCCCTCTCTCGCTCTTAGAAATCCCAGTGACAGTACCAGCAAATCTGCAGACTAGCCGGTGCCTGGGAATAGGTTTTTCATTCCACTTTTCCTTATGCTTTTATCAGCCTTTTTATCCACTCACCCACACATGCACATATGCCTCTGATGCTCTAAATAATTACAAAATTTTAGATGTGCCCCAGCTCTTAAAAAGTAAGAACACTGCTGGAAACTAATTAAACACCTAAATTCTCTTGTGTTTGGACTGACAGCCTCGTAACCTAATTGCAGACAAAAAATGAGCTGAGGTGATAGCTGGCTTTTCACTTTTACATTCGCATGGTGATATTAGTCACTGTTCACAAGAGTCTTTTGCAGATTTACCTCCCCTGCTCCTCCGAAGAATCAAAAGGAGAACATGAAATCAGTTTTTGAGGAAAGTGTTCTGTTCCATCTCTGGGCTCCACAGTCACAAGGTGTTATGTGACTGTCACATACTCAACTATTTAATTAAATGTACTCTTTTAAACCATTGGGAAGGGGATCAGGGGGTGTTTATGACCCTTGAGCATGTTCTAAACGAAATACAAATCCTGTGACAAACTGGACAATGGGCTCTTCCACATATGAAAGAAATCTGAAAATGGCTGCGAAACTAATGAGCAAGTTTATCCAGCTTTTATACATAAGCACTGACAGCTCTCAACTCTTCTGAGAGCAGAAACCGTTTGTAACTTAGATTTCATTTTCACTTCAAATGAAGATAAATGCACATCATCTCCCTCTCCCCTCATACACACTGTTGCTCTCAGATCGAGCATTAACCATTTCGCAAATTCTTGCTCTGCCAGCTGCTGAAGAGCACTGAGGTTGCAAACCCGTGCCAGGCACTTCAGCCGGGCGTTGTGCTGCGGACTACGCTGGCTCAGCCCCCCACTACTGCTGCCCTATAGCACGTGCTCAAGTCCATTCCTGTTGATAATGTACGAGCAACTGGAAATATCTGTACTGATAAAGCATCAATGTGGGTGATATATTAGCCATTATATTATTTATGGCTCGGAGTTGTCTTGCCACTAGTCATACCTTTTCAAAACTCATGACCTTATGGACACTAAAAATTCAGTCAAGTATCAGTCTGTTACAAATATGTCCCCGGAGGTGTCATTCATACTGAAGAACCATTTTACTTTTGTGTTTAGAATCGCTGGTTTCTTAATATGTTTGCAATAGTGTTTTGTGAAGAAAAGAAAGGCAGTATTGTAGAAAACTGTTAACATATCTGTTTTTTCCTAGGTGTATATGACTACATGGGAACAGGAAAGCAAAGCATCTGAAAATACAAAAGTGACTTCTTTATTATATATTGAAAGGAAATGCCAACTACTCCAAGAATGGCAAAGGCTTTTGCCAGCTTTTCTTGAAATAGCAATTTCTCTTCAGACTGACAATCCCTTTCCAATGTGTGTTCCAAATTGCCCATTTTATTTTTTTTTTTTGCTTCTTTGTAATTAATAGGGATTTTTTTTCTTCTTTCTAATTAATAGTTTCTTGAAAAAGATGGGTTTTTTTCCTTATTTGTGAATACAAAAGACAAAGGGTTAGCTTAAAAATTGCAATATAAACCCTATATATTTTATTACAATAATGGGCGGGAAGCACAGGGAGGAATCAGGCTCAAGATGCCTCCCACACTTGTTTTATTTTAAAAAGGGCAAAAAAATATGTATGGGATTTTTTCATTGGGGTTGACTTTCACAAGAGAAGGTCTCTTGGCATGAAAAGTAATAAATGCAACATGTCAGATTGCAGAGTATATTTGGGGTTTAAAATAAAGTCATTCTTTTAACTCTTTTAATGTAACATTATCTTTTAATTTACAAACACAGAAACTGATCTGTCAGGCAGTTGCAGTTTAAAAATGTACATATGTATATTATTCAAAATAATGTGTTCTCATTAAATTCTCTTTCCATTGCATTTGAACTGGTTTTCTATTTGCTGCGGAAGAGCCTGTTTCTAATTGCCTAAAAGAGCAAGTAATATTCAAGTAATTTCTGCAAGCTACAGAGTGTTCAGGCTGTTTATGCATTAAAATTATAATTCTCCAGTGCAAATGAAACCAATCTTACTCTGTTTAAACAGACAGTGGGCTACAAGTCCCTTCACAAATAGAGGAATACTCTTTCATAAACTTCTGTTAGCAGGTGTCTGAATCCTGCAGGAAAATTCACTATCATTTTCCCAGCGTTAGCTCTTAGATGGCATCAGTTAGCTGCAGCCAGGGAAAAGGGGAATTATGAATTGAATTAGAACAAGCTACACAAAAAAAAAGGCGATACTTCACTAACAGCTAATTGTGTGGAAAATCATTAGGGTGAGTAATGAGAAAGCATACCATGTGTCCACCCTTTAAGACAGGCTGTATGGGATTATTTAAAGCGTTCTGTATTATGAAGAATAATTTGCAGTTATTTAAAATACCTCCCTAATCCATGTTTACTTAACATTCTTCCTGCCTCCTTCTTTCAAAGACAAGGAAAAATAACATGGTTTTCAGTAAATATTCTGATCTCGTGATGCTGAAAAAAAGGGAAAAGGACAACTTCACTGTTGCATGTAAGGAATAGAGGACTTGGCACTTCACAGAGGCAGCTGGTGCTGCCCAGATTTGGGAGAAGTCCTGAGGTGATCTCAAAGGTAACGTAGTCACCAGATTTGCTCCCTAAGAAATAACCCTCTGACATGAAGGCATCAGGCAGAGACTGTAAGCAGAAACATTTGGGCAGAACTCAGAAGTACTGAAGTTGTTCTGAAGGACTGAGAAGCTCAGGGGCCATCCCCACAAATTCTCCATCATTCGTTCAAGGCTGACTTCATTTGTGTGTTTCAAATTGGGACAGCCCTTTGGGATGTGCAAAGGCTGATTTTGCCCTCTTTCCTCCTCTTCTTCTTGCTGGAGTGGAAATTTTAATTGCTCTGAAGTGAGCATACAGATTTCTGAAGTGCTCGACACCATTCCAACTTACCACATTTGATGTCATTGCAGGGCCACAGGGCAAAAAACGCAGATAGATTTACAGAAGTAACTGTTTCTCCACCTCTGGAGCCTCTGTATTTAAAACTGCCAGGAGTATACATTGTCCTAAGTATTTTTGTGACAAACAAAGACAAGTCAATTCAATACCAGTTCCATTCTTTGTTCTTTTAAGCTCACTGTAGGCACATTCCGTGTCTAAGGGCATTATAAGGCTCCTGAAACATTTTGTTTCAGAATCTGTGCTCATGCCTTGATAATAGGTCAGCAAGCCATTTCAAATTAAGCCATCTGTGAGCAATAAAGTGAGGTGACTCTAGCAATCCAAGACAAAAGTCCACCCTAACAGTCTTTTAAACTTCTGAAAAATACCTGCACAATATTTTAATAATTTTGTTTATGCGACACACAATGTTCTGCGGATCCATGTATGGCTATGCATTTTCACTGGAAAGGACATCTATCATTCGGTTTATAAATAAGGAACAAAAGTCTGACTGTTGCTCTGGGGAAGCTCAAGCAAAAGGTCCCCTGGAGGCCCTTTCCCTTCCCTTGTCACGCAGCGGTGCAGGAAGAGCACACCAACCCCACCGTACCCCCCAGCCCCACTGCTGCCCTGCGGCTTCTCCTCTGCATCCACCTACAACCTCTCTGTAAAAACGTGAATGTGTATGCAGCTCATGGCAGCCACATTCCTGCGTGCAAGCAAAGTTTACCGACAAAAACTCAACTGGTAGGGAATCTTATTTTGCTATAGAAAGAAGAAAAGCTCATTGTCTGGCTTAAACAATTCTTCTAGCTACAATGGCAGGACTAGCTCTGCAAATAGAAATATGTTATTGCAAGGGGCAGAGAGCAAACACAGGCAAGTTGCCTTCTGCTTATATTATATTGTTCTGATCTTTTTTTTGTTTCACTGTGTCTTGTGTATTAGTGGCTGTTAAACAAAAACATACTAGTGGTTTAAATTCCTATTCAAACTGTACTCATTCTTTACTGTTCTTCCAAAATTTGCACAGCGCACTTAACTACTTTTGGTGGAGAAATCCTTTTGGTGGAGGTAGAAAAGCAATAAACTATGGGGAAAAAACAGCTCTGAAGTGTCACAGAAATTTAATGGATAAAAAAAACCCCTTTTCATATTGGATTCTTGCCCTTCTCTCACTGGTACTACCACATTCAAAAGAGGCTGATAGGCTTTTATTTATTGATGTAAGATCTACTTCAGATCTTCCCAAAACCAGTGGACAGTTTGTTCATTAAACTAGATGTTGTATACATCGGACTGTTCAAATGTGAGATGGGATAGTGAGAATGTAGTATGTTCAAAACTTGAAATGGGGGGGCGAATTAGAAAAAGTCCTGTCACGTTTTCCTTTCATTTCCTTTGGTGGAGGCTTTTGCCGTTTCATTTGTCCACCAACGAGGGTGAAGAATGGCTTTCTTTGATGAAGTGCGGCTGTGGACTTGAGATAAAAGGCAGGGGAGATAAGCCGTAAGTGGAAGCAGAGTGTAGGAACAGCAGCAGCAGTCAGAGCAACTCCAGGCCCTTGTACTGAATCACAAGGTGGTGTGTAGTACTTGGTCTTTTCTTACTCCATAGCTTAAAGGCACTTCATAAGAATACTGAAGAATGTCACTTTGGGCTTTCACCACTGCTCATATGAGAATGCTCCATCTTACACTTTGCTATGGCTTTGAAACATTAACCCCTTCTTCCAGGGCAACAGACTAACGTTCCACAATCCTACTAAGAATACAGCAAGATCAAGAATGCCAATGGCATCCTGGGCGGCATTGGGAGGAACGTTGCCAGCAGGTTGAGGGAGGTGACCCTTCCCCTCTCTGGAGTGCTGGGTCCAGTGCTGGGCTCACCAGTACAAGGCATGGACACACTGGAGCAAATCCAGCAAAGGCCCACAACGATGGTGAAGGATCATCTGACATACAATGGTGAGTGGAGAGAGCTGGGACTGTTCAGCCTGAAGAAAAGAAGACTCTGGGGGATCTTATCAATGTTTATAAATATCTGAAAAGGGGATGCAAAAATGACAGAACCAGGCTCTTTTCAGTGGTGCCCAGTGACAGGACAAGAGGCAATGGGCACAAACTGAAACACCATAAATTCTGTATGAATATAAGAAAAATCTTTTTTTTTCCTGTCAAGCTGGTGACACACTGGAACTGGCTGCCCAGAGATGCTGTGGAGTCTCCATCCTTGGACATACTGTAAACCCAACTGGACACCGTCCTGCACAACCTGCTGTAGCTGACCCTTGTTACAAAAATTCACAACTGGCCCATGCTGACTAACAAGAGAGTCTAGGATGGAAAGCATGGTATTGCAAGAGTAATTCTTTGTTCGCACGCATGATGTGTCCCATTCAAATTGGGACACCCTGAATATAGTTTTACAAGCATTTCAACTGTTTAGGTGCAACACGATTTGACTAATTGCTACTTAACATACATGCACTACTGTTTACTCATCATAGTAACACTTTGCAAAGCAACTGTATTTCTGTGGTGTCATCAATCACGTGCTTCTCTATTGATCAGGAGGCCCTGGAGTCGGTCTTGCTAGACTTACTTATCTGTGATGACAGACAATGGGCGGGATTCAAAGATGTGTTAGAGGGGCCAGGATGCTAGCATTATCTTGGTTGTCCAGCGGTATCTTTTATCCTTCATGGACAGCTTTTAAGATTCCAAGAAGCAAAGTCCTTATCTCGGGGGCTAGGCTGTCCTTCTCCTCCTTATGATGAGCTGAGGTCCTTTAGTTTGCTTCCTTAAGCATGGCTATTCAGTATACAATGTAAACTTTTAAAGAAAGTTAATACAATTTTATACTATAAAGATTAATTGGTATAATAGTTAGCAAATGAGATTTTCCTAACACCCTGCTTTGAGCAGGAGTTGGACTAGATGATCTCTGGAGGTGCTTTCGAGCCTCAGCCCTGCTGTGATTCTGGGACCACAGGGAGGGAGATGATTAGTAGGAAGTTCTCAGCAAAAATGTCACTAGCAGTGACATAACACAGCAAGTTCATGTTAATGTAAAGAGAATGTATGCTTCCATTAACCACCCCCTTGAAACACGTATGGCCAGCTAAGCTAGATATGAAGGCAAAATACAAGCACAGCACTGTGCGTGTACCTCCATGCTTTACCTGTAGAAAGCTGAACCTTGAAAATGAAAGAGTTCATTGTCTTATAATCTCAGGTTAATTTTTTTGTTGTTGTTGTTTTAATTCTTTTTTATTTCTTTTTGCCTTACTCAGATAAAATACAATCACATATTTTCTCTGGACTTTTTTTTTTTTCAGTATTAGCATAATTCCTTTGGAAATCTGCCCCACACTGCTATCCACGCATCGGTATCATACATCTTTCTGGGAGCTAGAGGGCAATGGCTTCCCACAGGAGATGGCAGGAGGTTCTGGGTAACTACGCTTGGGACAGGAAGAAGAAGAAAGGGACAGGAGATAATATGGACAAATACTAACTTTTTCTGACAGACATGCAAACTGAGCATGTCCCAGATTACTTGTACATTTGAAGGGGGACTGATTTCTCAATCCTGCTTCCTATAAGAGGCTTCCTGATTTATAACACCTACTTTCTAGGTAGCTAAATGGCCATGTTGAGTATATTTTTGCAGCCGACCAAAGATTTTATTTAGTGCCATTGTATTAGAATGCCCTTGAACAGTAAGTCACACTGTATTTTTGAGTATATTCTCTAGTCACACGTGAAAAACAGCAGAATATTGTTCATAAGCATCTCTTAAAAACATCAAAGCACAGGATCCAATCTTTATCACTGGCTCACAATTTAACAGCCCATGTCAGCCTACACAGAAATTACTCAACAAGTAATTCTTCATAAAGACTCTTGAGTGTATGAAAAGAGTCCAAATCCTACAGAGTAGAAGCCCTCCTCCCTCACTGCCTTTCTGTGGAGGCTGTAAAGATTTTCTAGAGAGCAGCAGAACTGCAGCAAAAGTTTCCAAACACTTCACAGGCAGATATAAAGGGATGACATTGTAAGCAGCAAAACTGATGCAGCCTTGGGATGGAACGTGACAGTTGTGCTATGTCGTTAAAATACTGAGGAAAAAAGCGAAGGATCATTTCTTGATTAGAATCTGTGGTAAATAAACAATAGACAAGAAGCGTAGAAGGCAAACAAAAGATTAGACTTCTAAGGAGTCCGTTCAAGTATAAATTTGCATCACAGTTCAGTTAAACATGCAATGCAAATATCAGTGTGTTGGAAATCCTGCTCCACCTCAAAAGATAATATGTATGTATCTCTTCAGGCTATGTGCTGCATTCCAGGGCAAAGTACAAAGCTGCTGGTCACTGCGGATCTCATAACTCAGATACAATTTAATGTAGAAATATTAGGGTAGGGCTTCCGAAGTAGAGGACCTCTATACAATAGCATATCCTGACCGAAAATGAACACACGTTCTGACTTAGAAAAGTACTGTCTAATGTCAACACTGAGATTTTCATCAAGGTAAACTTTTTATATTTCCTCTAGTTCTAAAAAGTAGCTTCTATATAACTTTTTTCCATCTTAACAGTAAATGAATAATGTTGGTTTACTAAGTCAAAACAAAAGTTTACCTGGGACAAAACCAAAATTTTGGTGGACATCATTCATGTATCTTCCTTAGAGCTACACTTTCCTCTTTAACTTCACGTTGCTGATTTCTTATATTTATGAAATCATATTAAATTCAAAACCTGGCTTTCTAGCACTTTCCAAGTCCTCTAAGGCTGTCATGCTTAGTCCCATCCACAAGTTGTATCTAAAATTACAGAACATTCCAATTACATTCAAATATTCCAGAACACTATTCTAAACAGCAGGCTAGGACAGTTTAAAAATCAAATTCCATTTGAAATTCCTTTCAAATGTGTCTGAAAGATACAGCCAAATGAAGAAAGGCTTTGAGAAGCAATATAAATGAGAAAAAAGTTTTTGAAAAGGCCTAAAAAATTGCTTTATCTTGGTGGGAAAAGATACCAAGAAAGATGAAATAAGTCTTCTAGTATGTAGAAAAAGTTATTCTAATAAAAGTGGCTGTGATCACTTTTTCTTCATTTCTAATAAGACAAGGAAAAGGAAAGACCTACTCAATATATACAGGAGGGCAACAAAGCTGGTGAAAGTGCTGGAAGGAATGTCCTATGGGGTGCAGCTAAGGACTTTGGATGCGTCTAGGTTGGAGAAAATGAGGCTGAGGGGCAACGTCATTGCTCTCTGCAGCTTCCTGAGGAGGGGAAGTGGAGAGGGAGGTGCGGACCTCTTCTCCCTGCTATCCAGTGATAGGACAGATGGGAATGGTTCAAAGCCGCACCAAGGGAGACTTAAACTGGACATTAGGAAGCATTTCTTTACAGAGAGGGTGGTCAAACACTGGAACAGGCTTTCTAGAGAGGTGGTTGATGCCCCAAGCCTGTCAGTGTTTAAGAGACATTTGGACAATGCCCTTAATAACATGCTTTAGCTTGGTCAGCCCTGAATTGGTCCAGTAGTTGGACTAGATAATCATTGTAGGTCCCTTCCAACTGAAATAGTCTATTCTAGTCTATTCTAGATCTGCAGCTAGGACACAAGCCCAGCTTCCTCCAGTTGTCTGACTCCCCAGGTGCCTTGGACACAGGTGTTCAGTGCTGGCCACATAGCTCAGGGGTAGCCCCAGTAACGTACGTTGGGGTCCAGCCCCTCAAGGGTCCTTGCCGCCTGTCTGCACAGCACTCAAGCTAGCTAACTCAGCTAGGTTTGCACAACCTGCAGGCATAGCAGCATGTATCTTCACAAAAATACCGCTGAGCTTCAGCAACCATCTCTATCCTCCTGCCAGCATAGGAAGGGCACACAGAGTGCCAGTTGTCAACCGTACCTATTTAGGAAACCAGAAAAAAAAAAAAAAAAAAAAGAGTACTCAGGAAATGTCTTTGCTCTAACTTCATTAGTCAAGGATATCATCTACGTAGGAGTTCCACCACAAGAAATATGAATAAGGGCTGTGATGTATAATTTTATAACAAAAGGCATAAACAAAGGAGGAAATTGTGAGGGTGGGAAAGGAGCTGTGTATTTCCACAAGAGGCAGCTAACCAGGGAACAGCAGTGTTTCAGATCACAGTGCCCAAGCCTTTTCAGCAGCCAGTTACCTTACAAAAGATAACAGGAAAGAACAAGACAAGTTACGAGCAATCAGGGCCATTTCACAATTACCTGTTAGAGCCTCCCCATACTTCGATTGACATGACAGAACACAAAAGAGTACGCATAACAGTTTCAGCTGTTGTTTGTGTAGAATTTGGTAGCCTGCAAATGCGCATGTCCGTACAAGTAGGTGGTTTCAGAGCACAATCCACTCCTTCCACTGGTATGGTCTAATCCTCTTCAGTAAGAAGCTCAAGCAACCTCCCAGAAAGCTGACCAGATCTGATCTGTCCATAGACTAAGTGGACATATAACAGAGTGCTTCAGTTCCTCGGACCAGCTCACCACACAATCATACAGTGCAAGAGAAGAGGCCAGAACCAGGGGAAGGATGGTGCTGCTTCGAAGCCCACTGAGATCACAAGCTGCTGGGGAATGTCAGGTTAAAAGCCATCTGTTAAATGTTGGTGCAGGGAAGGAATGGTTGTCACATCAGCCCATACAACACAGCTCAGGGAAACACAGTACCATGGCAAACGATCAGGAAACAGCCAGCAATTTGAGAAAATTAAACTAACACCCACAGAGTGGCTCAACAGATAACTGGCCTGCAATAATCAAAGGAGTACAGCTGCTCTTTACATGAGCACTAAGATTATGTAGATAGAGGCTTATGCCTGTGGAGATTCCCTCAGGCCGTGAGTTCATCAGAGTGCACAGCCGAGCAAGGCTGGTGTGAGTCCCAGTCTGAGCATCAGTTCTGCTGGCTGACAAACCAAGAACTATGTGGAAATGATCTATGCCGACCTGCCTCCGGCTCCTAAAAGACAAGCGGGTCCTGCTGTCTCCAGGCTGGTTGCTGTTAGCATTACAGCACTTGCAAGACTCATCCCCAGGGAAAATGATCATTTGCAGTTCACTCAACTTTCACTATTCAGCAAGTGAGAATTTAAGTGAATGCCAGGGAATGTATCTTCCTGCGGGCCAGTGGCAGCAGGATTGCATATGTATATGGATTTGTGGGCATTTCTGATTAGCATTTGTCATTTCAGTTTCGTTTCCTTTCTTTTAAGAGAAGCCTCAGGAAGCACAAACCTGGAAGGAAGGAGAGTAACATGCAGGAAGTATTGAGAAAGAACTGAAGGTGGGATGACAGGCAAACAGAGGAAATGACGAGAGAGATGGCCAGACAGTCACATCAGCAGCAGGAAAATGCAGGCCTATGTGACTAGTAAGTCTTTTTAAAGAAAAGTTGAGACGCTGTTGCCAGAGTAGACACAGAAGTTATTTGCCTCTGAAGCAAAAAAGCTCTGGAGGCCTCTGTGTGACCTCCACACCTTAAAAATAGAGCAGATGCTGGTACAGATAAATATCGGTAGGTATCACTAGGACAGCAAGGAGGACCAACATAAGAAACAGGTGAGTAGTAACTTAGGGAACAGAATAAAGGAAAGGGCTGATTTTTATTTTTTTTTTTTTACAAAACAAAAAAGGGAAGAAGAAACAAGTGTGTAAAGATCACACAAATGTTTTTTTCACTAATAAGAAGAGCTCAAGGAGGTGGCTGGATTATTTGAAGTGTCGATGCACAATGTGATAGGAGGAATTATTAAGGTAACAGAAATACAGTGAGGTAATAATAATGGAATATAGGTGTCATAAGATAGAGTGAAGGTTGAAATGACAAAATAATATTGTACATATAATGATTTGACAAATATAAAGAAATTAGAGGAAATAGCAGAAACCAAAATAACAATGGAAGCTCTTATAACTGGAACCTTGGGAACTGCTGGCAGTCTGTTCTACAGATCACACTGGATATGAACAGTGATTCCTAATTTCAATAGACAAAGAAAATGCAGAAGGAATGGTATCATTATGCGAATTACTAATATACATTAGAGAACAACTCCTATGCAATGGGGGAGAGGATTTCAGTGGTGAGTTTCCACACCAGTCACTCAGAAGCAAGATAGTATTTTTGACTCACTTTTGCTGAATAATGAGACTACAGGGAAAGACCTGATGTACAATAAGATTTTTCATTTTAATAAATAATGAAGTCATTCTAGAAGAGTTAATTTTATGCTGGTATTGTGGTTTAACCCCAGCTGGCAGCTAGGACCATGCAGCCGCTCAGGCAGTTCTCCCCCTTCCCCGCAGAAGGGCGGAGAGAAGAGGCAGAAAAGGAGGGGAAAGGGAAAGGAAAAAAACTTGTGGGTCGAAATAAAGACAGTTTAATAGAACAATAGCAGAAAAGAAAAATAACAACAATAATCATAATGACACAAGTCACTCTCACCACATGGTGAATTGGTAACTTCCAGAGCAATGATTGTTGATTGCCCACCCCGGTCAACTCCTATTTATATACTGAGCATGATGTCTATGGTACAGAATATTCCATTGGCCATTCCATAATTCTGTCTGTGCTCCTCCTCAGCTTCTATGGGAAGATGAAAAGACTCCTTGAAAAGCATAAACATCACTTAGCAACAACTAAACCAACATGCATTATTGACATTCCTTTCACAGCAATCACTAGAAAGAAAATGAATTCTTTCCCAGCTGAAACCAGGACAGCTGGAGAACCTCATCAACAAACTTCATGCTTAAATGTCTGCAAATGGCATCTGAAGGGAAAAAACTTGTGGGAAAGGGATGCTGCTGATGGCCAAAAAGGCAAGACATACCATACCAAAACAGCAAACCTGGTTAATGGAAATAGCTAAGACCAAAAAAATAAAAATCCCAACCCAACACCTTGTGAAAACAATGGATGAACAACTTAGTCAAAGCACAGACAGTAGAGCATCTAAAGAGGAGTCTGTCTCTCAAGACTGGTAGGATTGAAGCTGATTAGTGGTAGTGATAGATGAGAAGACTCAGCTAGCCAGGTGTACCAGCAATGATATGGTTAATATAAGGTTATATTGTCTGCACAGCCTCCCAGCCAGCAGCTTCCAACATGGGGTAGGTAACCTGGAACACCAGGCAAGTCCTTCTAACTGGCAGCAGAGCTGTGACCCTATAAACTGGGGTGAAGCTGGGGAAACACACCAGCCCCTCTGGGGCAACAGCTCAATTTAGGCATTGTTTGGATTTTGACAGATGAGAAGTAACCAGCTGCCTCAGCAAGCACACACAGCCACAGGGAGAAAACTTTAATGATCTCCAGGGAAGTAGGCTATGCCTCGATAAACAAAGGCATCTGCCAGAGAAAGCAGTCTCTCTTCCCCAAGCAAAAGGGTCCAGCAATGGTTCACATCCACAGTGCTGGGGGCCAGCAGCATGTAAAGCAGATGCTGCACTTCATGGCACTTGGTGTTCTCTGAGTCCCACGTGCTGAGTCAAAGACAGTATTATTATTTCCTATGGGTTTTTTCAGACCAGAGTGCTTAAAATAATGTCATACCTGCACCATAGCCTGGAAAGTTGATGTTTTTATTGCATCACATCAAACATTAGTTCGTATCCCTTTGCCTTGACATAAGAATATATGGGAGTGTTTAATGTACAGCTACACCATTCCATTGCCGAGGATACATTCCTGAAAAGTGTAGCAATTAGCAACAGGTAGTGATACAATTTTTCCGATAAGAATTTGTGCAATAGCAGACAGGTGCATGCCAGGACTTAAGAAACACAGGTAGCTAAAGTACATAGGGAAGCATATAAGGACAGAATGCAATAGTAGTATGATCAGCATCAACAGCTGGAAGAGACGTTGCCTTTTCCACAGCTGGCTTTGTGGTGGCTGGAAGGTGCTGTTTGCTTTCTAAAACTCACAGTATCCTAGTGACCTCACCCAGTTGGTCTCAGAACAGATACCATTCTGAAGGATGGTGGTGGGTTGACCTTGGCTGGCTTGCCAGATGCCCACCCAGCCACCCTCTCACTCCCCCTCCTCAGTGGCATAGGGCAGAAAATAAGATGCTAAAGCTCCTGGGTCAAGAAAAAGACAGGGAGAAAACTTACCAGTTATCATTATGGGCAAAACAGACCTGACTTGGGAAAAGACAATTTAATTCATTGTCAATTGAAATAAGTTGGATGGTGAGAAATAAGGAAAAAAACTAAAACAACTTCCCTCCAACATAATCCATTTTCCCAGGCACAGCTTTACTCCTTTCCCAACTCTTCCACCTCCTCCCTCTGCCATCCCAAGCGGGGCGGGGTGATGGGGAAAAGGGGGCTGTGGTCGATTCATAACAGTTTGGTCAGTCCATAGCTATTTTTCTCTGCTGCTCCTTCCTTCTCACATTTTTCTGCTGTCCCAGCTTGAGTCGTTCCCACTGGCTGCAGTCCTTCATGAGCGGCTCCAGTGTGGGCCCTGACACCCAATACAAGGATTTTCAACCTCTTCATCTGTGGAGTTGGACACAAAACCACTGTGCATATGAATGGAGATTCCACTTACTGTCTGCACACTCCTAAGAGCGGAATAAAACTGCCTCCTCTCCTAAGAGA
>NW_009649040.1:494370-508343 GCF_000708025.1 Charadrius vociferus | reverse complement strand
GAAAGTAGAAGCAGTCAATAGCAGGATATTGCAACATAAAGCTTGTTCATTGGGCGCTGGAGGATGGTACAGTGCAATACAAGCACACAACCAAGGAAAACATTTCTGGAGTAAACTATCCACAGAACTATACCCAAGCTACCCTTCACATCAAACTAGCTGTTTTCTCCAAAGAAGGAGACTAGGAATAAACTAATGTATTTGCAGTGCGGGAAATCAAGCAACCGAGATGAGCAGCAAGTCAGTAAGCCGGATTATTCGAAAGTGCCTATATTCAAGAATATTCACATTTCTCAAAAGCATCTCTTGGATTATTTCCCTTTTTTCCCCTTCATTCCAGGAAAGTCCAGCTGGTTTAAGACCATATCTCTAATTACTTGCATTTTATTAGCTAAGTATTGCTCAGTCAGTGTTTCCCAATTTTTCAGATTTCTGGATAGCAGCTCAAGACAGTGCTGTGGAAGTGTTTTAATAGTTTCTGGATAGCAGCTCAAGAGAGCGCTGTGTAAGTGTTTTAATAAAGGCATCCTAGAACAGAATTCTTGCATTAATTTCCTGAGAGAACAGTGATTTCCCAAACAGGAAGTTAGGAAGAGGCATACCAGAAGCAAACTTGGTCGGTGAAAGAGAAAGCAAAAGGGGATGAGAGCAGTAGAACCTCCCAAACACCCGGCATCTATTTCCTCCTCTTTCTTTGCAACACCCACCTTCTGACTTGCCCAGTCTACAGCATTTAGACACCATGTTGAAGGGTAAATTGGAAGCATGCAAGGAAAAGGTAAGGTGTTATAACTATTCTCTAGCGGGCACTGTCATTTCTCTCCTCTAGAGATGAGTGTTTGCCACTGGGAAAAACTGGTCATGTGTCTATTGATGCTCTTTCCTTCCCGCTGTTTCTGACCCCAGACTTCTATTAGAAGTTTATAAACTAATTTTAGGATTTTTTTCCCCCATATTTTAGAAGACCACCTTAGCTGAATTTTAGCTGCTGGGTTTCCTGCTTGAATAAAATACATGTATTGAACAACAATACGAAAAAAACCTGCAGAACAGAACAGTTACAGTAAGTAAATGTATATTTTCTTCTAGGCTGGAATATTTTATGAAGATCTGGTGGCTTAGTCTGATACCATGTTTTCAGACATTAGTTTTATATATAAGATGATCTATAATCTAGTAAAAGAAACTATTCCAGATCTGTTAAATGTCTGCACATGAAAAGTGGTTGTTATGAGATTACAGTGAAGTAATCCTGAGGAATATGTCTTCAAAGAAATTATTCTGCAGAAATAATGTGATAGAGTTGTTCCATGTTGGAAAAGGACATATTTAAAGTGTTTCAGTTGGCTGGAATCATTAATTAATCAGTAACATGAAACCTAGAAACACTACGCGAAGTCTAGGAAATGAAAGTATCCCATTCTCAAGCTTTGTCTCATTAGGGGGGTTGCAAACACTAAAACATGGAGTAACTGTTTTAAGGACATAAAAACGTTTGCTTTTATGTTAGGAGTAAATTGTACCTCTGTTAGAAAGTAGAAGTTTGGTGGGAATGAAAATCATACTTTTACGTTGCTGGGTTGAACACTGTCTCTGAGCAGAAGTGCTTTAGTTTCAGTTTCTTTTCTCAGCTTTTAGATACCCTGGGTGGGGTTACTGGTGAATACGATAACTGCTTCAGTCACAGAATGAAAACACCGAGCTTCTTTCCCCCTGCACCCTCAATTTTTGACAATATATGCTTACCATAGTGGCATTTTAAAGAACTAGAAACTAGTTTGTCTTTTTTTTGATGTGAGCAAAAGGGAGGGTCTGTTAAAAGACAATGCAACTGCAGCCTTCCGTAGCTCGCAGTCCCACTTTTTTTCTCTGCTCTCACAGTTCATTAGTTAAATCAGGAGGCGGCTTCACCAAAGGTAACACAGCTGTTTTCCTGCACTAGCTATAAGATATCTTTACTATTGCTTCTTGTTAAAGTTTACAGTTTAGGAAATCAAGTAATAGATTGAGGAAAGCATGTCACCAAGGTGGCTTAGTTAACCAAGTCTTCTTTCAGAAAACAAAATTTCACTGAAAAAATCTAAGAAGTCATTTTGTCTCAGGAACATTCAGCTACGAATAAGAAAAGGTGCATGGAGGAGACCATTATCGCTAATGCAACAACTGTAGCTGGGTGCAGTTTCATAAAGTAAAAATTTCAGATGAAGGAACAGAATTCTCCCAAGGGAACTGAGAGGATAAAGTAAAATTAGACACTATTAAGGGAAATTATTTTATTTTATTTCTTTAAAGTTTTTGCAAAAAAGTCCACATTTACTAAGACCAAGTGGATTGTAAGATGCTCTTCTTCCTGTCACTTATACCCACAAATGCTGCTGAACTACTTGCTTTTAATTTGAGAAACCTTAGTGAACACAAAAGGTACTGAAAAGGTAATATGGAAAATATTTTCCTTCCATTTGCAACAGCAACAGCTAAGTAATCACAGCAGTATCTTTCCACCCCAATGTCTCTTTTCGCTGTTATTTAAGAAAATTCTGTACCTAACCACGCCTCAGGGTGAAAAAAAAGGTTGCACTTCTGTGTGCGGTTCATTTTTCTTCTTCACCAAACTGGGAACTTCATGAGAGCCATTCGTGATGTGCACAACATGATGGTTGAACAATTGGCTGTAGGACTCAAAGCATTGCAGTAAATGGAGTAACATCTGGCTGGTGGCCAGTCCCTAGTGGTATTCTCCAGGGCTCAATTTTAGGGCCAGTTCTCTTCAGTATTTTTATCAATGACCTGCACAGAGGAGTTGAGTGCACACTAAGCAAGCTTGCCAATGTTACTAAATTAATAGGCATCATTGATTGAGAGGCCTTACAGAAAGATGTTGGCAGATTAGAGTGCTGGGCAGTAACCAACAGCGTGAAATTCATTGAGGACAAATGCCAGATTCTGCACTGGGACAGCATAATCCCAGTTGTACATATAGATTGGAGGACAAGAGGCTGGAGTGCAGCCCTGCAGAGTGTAGCCCAGCTACAGTTCTGGGAGTTTTGGGTGATGGTAAGCACAATAAGAATCAGCAATGTGCCCTGGTGGCCAAAAGGGCCAACCGTATCCTGGAGTGCATTAGGCACCATACAGTGAACTGGTCAAAAAAAGTGATTGTCGCACTATACTTAACATTGGTGTGGCCTCACCTTGAGTACTGTGTGCAGTTTTGGGCTCCACAATATATTATATAAAAATAAACACATATATTTATTATATACATAAATATTAGAATGTGTCCAAAGGAGGGAAACAAAGATGGTGTAAGCATTAGAGGGCACAACTTATGAAGAGTGGCTGAGGATACTAGGTTTGTTTGTGTTAGAAAAGAGGAGACTGCAAGGTGACCTCATTGCTGTCTACAAATTCTTTTTGAGGAGGAGCAGAGGCAGAGGTGCTGATCTCTTCTGTCTGATGTCCAGTGATGGGACACAAGGGAACGGCTTAAAGCTGCATCAGGGGAAGTTCAGATTGGATATTAGGAAAAAATTCTTCACTGAGAGGGTGGTCAAGCACTGGAACAAGTTTCACAGGGAAGTGATCATGGCCCCAAACCTGTAGGTGTTCAAGACGTGTTTGGCCAATGCTCTTAGATACATGGTTTAACTTTTAGGTTGCCTGGTGTGGAGCCAGGAGTTGAAACCAACAATCCTCCTGGGTCCCCTCCAACTCAGGATATTCTATGATTTTATGATTTTTTTATTTATTTTTTTTTTTTACTGGATGGCCCATACAACCACAAATAGGTGTCCAAGTAACCACAAATAGGTATCAGTCACAATTTTTGTGGTGTCAGCTACAAAAGTGGTTTAAAAACAGGATTAAAATAAAATCATTCCGTACTAAATCTCTCTTATAAGTAGCTAATGCCTTATATATGCTCTTACATCACATTCCCACAATGTCTCCTAATCGAACTGTTGTATTTCATGTGGCAGATTACACTAACGAAGATATTAATGCTTGATAATAGCAAGGAAATACATGTTATTCAGTTAATAGGCTATTATAAATCTCTTGTTTAGTAATTTTGTGGTTTTTTTCCTTAGAGAATGGAAAATGCAAACACTGAAAAAAATGAGAAATCACATTCACATCAACATATTGAACAGTTGACAAAAGAGGAAGTCAAACAATGGGTAACTGAAGTTGCTAAGATTGATCAGAAATATGCAGAAATCCTGTTTAACCAAGATGTGACTGGTTTTGCTTTGAAACTGATGACTAAAGCAGATTTTGTGCAAATGGGCATACCTCTTGGGCCTGCTCTTCAAATAACATATTTCCTGAAGGAGCACGACATTCTAGCTAAAGGTTCAAACCAGGCTTTGGATCAAGAAAGCACTGGACAAAGTTTTGACGGAGAAGGAGAAGATGGAGAAATTGCAAAGAAGGAGTGCAAGAAGACACACGGGTCACTTACTTCCAGTACACTGCAGTATTCTAAGACGGAGTCCATAGAAGATGAAAAAGCAATGAAGTCAGCTGACAAAGAGAATCTATTAGAGAAGGTGCTGTCAAGCAGCCAGCACCCAACTGGGAGGATGTGTATGCCATATCCTTTTGATAATTTCAGTGATGGTACTCGATACATACAGTATAGTATTCTTAATGTCCCTGAAACAGGGCCACTCAATCTCATTGATCCAGCACATGAATTCAAATTACTTACCAACACAGAGGCCACAGCAGATGAGGATATCATGATGAAATTTAGCAATGAAGTCTTTAGATTTGCAGCGGCCTGCATGAACTCCCGCACAAATGGCACTATTCATTTTGGAGTACGTGACAATCCACATGGGGAAATTGAAGGAATGAAAGTTACCAATACAGCAGCATACGTTGACCACTTGAATAAATACATCGGAAAGTACTTTCATGGGCAATACATCAGCATTGCAAAAGATTGCATTAGAGAACCTAGATTTGTGGAAGTATTATTAGAAAATAGCACTCCATCACATAAGTTTGTCATTGAAATAGATGTGGTTCCCAAACACTCCATCTGTGAAGCAAAATATTTCTGTACCAACACATACGAATATAAGACTAAGAGTTGGAAAAAAGCTGTCTTCATCCGGGATAGAGCTAGTTCCAAAAATATTCAAAATACAAAAGAATTTGACACTTTTAAAGGTACCTTGACATCTTTAGCAGTTTCTCGTAAAAGAGCAGAGGAAGAATACATCAACTTAAAGCAAAGGAAGTCAAAGAATGAAGGACTAAAGCTAGTTAGTCTGCTCACGGGTAACAGGGACTCACTAGATAGCTCTTATTATGACTACTACATTTTGGTAACAAACAAGTGCCACCCAAGTCAAACTTTGTACTTAGACTTTTTACAGGAAATCAAATGGTTTGCTGTGCTTGACTTTGATTTTGAATCAGAAATGAATGGTGTGTTCAATACTTACAAAAAAAATCAAAATGCCAAACTTTACTTCCCAGATTATTATGAAAATATGCTGGGTCCAATTTCTGAGCAAGCTGCAAAGCTGAAACTACATCAGGAGACCAACTGGATTTTATGCAATGGTGGATCTGACTTCAAAGGCAATAACAAACTACCATTAGATCCCACTTCATGGCAACGAGACAGAGCTGCTGGTGTCAGAAAAATGATTTCATTTCTTTCACACAAAGATGTAAAGCAGAGTGGAAAGTTTTTAGTAGTGTTTCTTTTGCTTTCCACGGTGGAAGATTCAGCAGATCCCCTTACTGAGACTTTTATGACATTTTACCAAGAATTAAAAGGACTAGAATCCATGATCTGCATTTGCATTGGTACAGGTACATACCAGCGATGGAAAGATCTTCTGCATGCCAGAGGCATTAGTGAGGAAGAACTTTCAAATAAATGTGTTGCTAATTTATCCCTGCAAATGGTAAATGGTACCATCGTGAAATTAAAATCAGTGACACAATCTTCCGTGAGACTTCTGCCCTCTGTTGGTCTTTCTACCATTCTTGTAAAGAAGGAAGAAGACTCCATGGCAGCATTGGAAATACTTTGTGAAAATGAATGCAAAGACACAGGAATAGAGAAGGATAAAGATAAATTCAAAAATTTCCTGAAAGAGCGGGAAGAAGTTTTTTATCGAGGTGGTAAAGTATCATGGTGGAATTTCTATTTTTCTTCTGAAAAGTATACTTCAGATTTTATCAGAAGGGACAGTTATGAAAAGCTTGAACACCTAATTGTGTCTTCAGCTGACAGTCCAAATCAATCACCTGTAAAAATTATCAACCTTTACCACCACCCAGGCTGTGGTGGGACAACATTAGCTATGCATATCCTTTGGGATCTCCGGAAGCGATTCAGATGTGCTGTTCTGAAAAACAAAACAAGTGATTTCGGGACACAGCTGACAACTTTACTCACCTGTGGAACAAACAACGACACAGACTATTTACCAGTGTTACTTCTTGTGGATGATTTCGAAGAGCAAGAACATGTCTATTTTCTGCAGAAAGAAATTCAGGCGGCTCTAACAGAAAAATGCATTCAGTATGTAACTCCTTTAGTGATCATTCTAAATTGTATGAGATCTCAGAATCCTGATGAAAGTTCAACAATCAATTTCTTGAACAGTACTTCTTTAAAACATATGCTTTCTGAAAAAGAGCAAAGGGCCTTTGATCAGAAACTAAAATATATTCAAAAGGTGTATCCAAATCCTGACAATTTCTATTCCTTTATGATTATGAAGAAAAACTTCGATCCACAGTACATAGAAAAAGTGGTAAAAAATACCTTGCGTAACTTGAATACTGCCTCTAAACCAGTGCAACTTGTTTGCTATCTAACACTGTTAAATTCATATGTAAGAACAGCTGTAGTTTCAATATCACTATGTGAAGAATTCTTAGGAATTAGTTCTCAAGAGATTGGCTGCAGTAAAGACAAATTGATAGAAAAGATGGGAATTTGTTCCAATATTCTAATATATGATCAGGTGCATGAATACGTGACATACAAAGGTCTTCGTATCATTCATCCATTGATAGCATCTCACTGCCTAACAGAATTGAAACTAACCTATGACTTGCCTAAAAGTAAAATTACATTGCAGTTATTGAAAGAAGATTTATTTTACAACACTTTGTTAAAGCAAGACAAACTTATCCGTGATATACAAACCCTGTTGATTACTAGACAGCGCAAAGAACATGGCGATGAGTCAGACACTTTGTTTTCCCCCTTAATTGAAGCCATTCATGGGGAAGAGAAGTGTGCTAACGTGGAATATGTGTTAAAACAAGCATCTGCTAGATTTGAGCAAAATGGTTACATTTGCCAAGCCTTAGCAAGATACTTCTACATTAAAGAAAGGAATTTTGACTCTGCATTATACTGGGCCAAAGAAGCCAAACAAAGAGCACCACACAATTCATACATATCCGATACATTAGGTCAAGTCTTTAAAAGTAAGCTAAGACACCATGTAGAGTGCAAAGCAAAGAGTTCAGTCCTGACAGCTGAGGAACTGGAATACTTGCTAGAGCTTGCTGAGAACGCTTCGCAAGCTTTCATAGAATCTCAGCGGCAAGCTGAAAACGCAGACAATAAACAAAATCAAAAGTTTAAAAGAAAGTTTCAAATGTACAATACTGCTGGTTATCAGGGAGAGATAGAAACTGGTCTTTATGTTATTGATGTCCTTTGGCATGTTCCTTTTTTCAGCAAAAAAGACTCACAATGTACAAAAAATATGACAAAGTATCTATCAGGAAATGGTGGTTTGAATGTAGATAACCCTAACACAGACAGGAAAATGCTCGAGGTTCTTAAACGTCATTCCAGCTTTTTATGTAGTTTGCGATCACGGTTGAAAAGGGCATTTGACTTTTTTGAAGACTACTTTGTGTTTTTCAAACCACACACCAATGAAAAAGAAATTGTAGAAGCAAAATTGTATGAGAAGGTTCAAGACCGTTTTACCAAATACACGGAAATATTTTGTGATTTACGTTTTGAGCAACTGAAATATGAACAGGTCTCAAAGCGGACCATGTCCCCGTACATAGAAGCATACAGGGACACTTTGGAGGCTTCCAAAGCAGGCTCATTTTCTGGCATTTTGGAATACCTCCACAGAAATTACCAAAATGCTGACAGAGAAATAGAAATCATAGTAGAAGCATATGCATTTTTGTGTGAGAACGCACAAGCAACTCTGAAAGACAAACAGAATTTGATTTTGGCAAATGTTGTTCTGAACTGCATTAAATCTAAATCTGCTAAGTTACATCCCCCCGAGGAGCTGAGAAACCTGCTTCTAAGCATTCTACAGGAAGTGGAACCAACTTCACAGTGTGTAGAGCCTTTCTTCCTAGCCTCCTTGTTGTTCTGGCCCCAAAATATAAAACAACTAGATGAAGATTCCAGGAAAATGGAAACCTTTATTAGACGCTTAAGTGAGTCTTTCAAAGAGCTCTATGGAACCCTGCATCGTTCCAGGCACCCTCTGGCTCTTTTCTATCTGGCGAAAGGCAGTGGCCTGAACAGATTTGTTCACAAGGGAAAAATAGATCAGCTTTTTAGTTCACTTCCAGAACAGGAGCTGAATTCCCTCTGGCAAAGTGAAAATATCTGGAAGGAAAAGGCTGTTCAAGACCTTTTGCTTCCTTTGGATGGAAGAGCTGAAGGTAAGGTTATCTACATAGACTATGGCAGCAATGAAACCATTCGGATCCCAGTGCAGCCTGTTCACTCATGCGCATTGAAAAATGGCCCAAACATAAAAAGAGTGTCTTTTTACCTTGGGTTTTCCATTGCTGGTCTCCTGGCATACAACATACAAAGTCTGTCACTAAAACAATAGGTATTGCTACAAGGCTTTTTCAGGCAAAATTACCCCTTACCTGGATTTTGGCTTGTGGGTGGGTTTTTTTGAGCCAACAATTGCAAATGACAAGCTCAGGCTGTCCATTATATTTCCTTCTTCAGTATGTTAGTCTTTCAGTCCCGTGCAGAATTGTCTTCCTACTGTCCTACTGCTGTTTGGACAGTTAGTCAAAATGAAATGTTGGTGCAGTTAGTTCTGTAGACTGGTCACTAGCTACTCAAAGTTCTGTGGTTGATAACAATATGAGAAATGGTTAAAGAAAAAAAAGGATTCTAAAAAAGAGGTTTTTTGAAAATGTAATCTTTAAATACCTTCACTTTTAAGAACCCACCTACCTCGCTAGCTATTTTGCCATTACTTGTAATGAAGGATGTCTCACCACAATTTTTATACTTTTGTACAAGTAATGTAAGAACAAGAAATGTACATTAGAAAACCCATATCATGTAACATTTCTTCATGCTCCATTGTATCTGGTATCATCTTGCCACAAGATTAATGGAAAAGACCATTCAGTTGCAAAGGAGCATTTTTTTCTCAGTTGTTATTGCACATGCTTGAATAATGTAATGCATTTGTATATGGGCCTGTATTAATAGCCAAGCTGTACATCTTGTGGGAGAACAGAAGCACTGGTCTTTTACTTTCTCATGCCAATAATTATGTGATTATTAAAGATACTGCTACTTTCTGCTGTACTGTAAAAGGACACATCAGTTGGCATTTGATGTCCATATTAAATAGATTTTATTCTTTTGTGGTGGGGTCTGCTTCTGCTTTATATAAAATTGATCCAATTTGGTCATGAGTTCCTTTAGCTCTTTCCAGTGATGAATTTCTTACCAACTTTGATCCTTGCAAAAATGGGCAATTTAAATGCTTAAAGGGGTCATTGATTGCATTGCCTTCCTCACGTGTATAAAACTGCCTGCTATGTTTAGACACAATTACCATTTCAAAAAAGGAAAAGATATAGTGTGAAGCATCAGAACCAAGAAATTACTACTGTCTGGGGGGTGCAAAGTGCTGCACTTTGCATTATGTGCATCTGATTCATGAAAACCAGAGGAGTTCAATGCAATTAACTGCCTGAAAGAGGTCTGCAGGGTACCTCTTTCATCACCCCACAAGTCCTCTTTGCTCTTAGTGTCTGGCAAGGAGGTAGACAAAAATAAGTGACATCTCAACAGATTAGTAAAAACAAACTGACATAAAGAAAAAGAATAAAGCAGCGGACTATTTTGCTATAGTGCAGCTCTTCTTTTAGTTGTAAATACGGATAAGAAGGTTTTTTATAAAATCTAGACTGCTTTTTAACTCTAGCCAAAATATAGTTCTCTTGGAAAGAATGCACACTTCATTTTAACCTATATCCACTTTGTTTCTAACAGTATACTTTTATTTTAGATCAATTTTCATGATAATTCAATACTTGTTCTAGTTAGTCCTCAAGATATCGCTGTACAATTTATCAGTGAATAAAGTATTTACCCTTCCAAACAAAGATTTACAGCAAACAATTTGCCATGTCTTCATGGCAATTGAAGACTTCAGTCTTCATCTCAGTCAGTCACATCGCCTAAGAATGCAAGTATTTTTACGTGCTCGGACACAGCTGAGCTGTATAGGGTGGTGTGGGTGGTGCATCGGGCACACTCAGCAGGGTGCAGTGGTGGGGGCTGCGGGGTGCCCTGTGGCGGGAGGCCATGAACCACCCTGGGCGAGTCGCAGCCGGCGTGAGCACCCCATTGCCCGCCAAACCTCCACCATTCAGGAGAGCCCATGGTGATCAGACAAGTTTAATAAAGAGCAGCAGCTATGACAGGCAGGAGAAATGGTGGAGGAGATGCTGTTGTAGACATGCAGAAGGGGACATTGTTGGGGCATGGCTGGAGACATTTCTGGAAAGGGGTGACCCACATCAGGGCTGGGACACCCCTGAGGGACTGCAGCCCATAGGCAACCCTGGAGCAGAGGAAACAAGAAGGAAGGAGCAGTGGAGAAGCAGAAGAGAAGAATCGGGAGCAAGGAACAGCAAAAATAAACCACTGCACACTGAGACCAACCTCCTCCCCTGCAAGCCCATCACCTTGGCAGGAGGACTGGGACGGACTGAGCAGAGGTGAAAACAAGGGGAGTTGTGGCTAGGAATGGGGAAGGAGAGGTGTTGGACTGAAGTTGAAAGCGGAAGAAAGGCATTTCCCTGAGGTTTTGCTTCATTGTTTGTCTTCTTGTTTTCTCAATACCCCAATCAGTAAGTAAATGTTTATGTTTATTGGCAATAAATTAAGTGAAACTCCCCAAGTGGAGACTGTTTTGCCTGCAACCTGTGTACATTTATTAATAACCCTTGGGATCTGGCACAGTGTGTTACATGCTAGACACTGCACTACTTGACTGTGTGAGTTTACAGAAAACCAGTTTTTATTATTTGTATATATCAGGCTGTTTATTATAAAATTGTATTTTTATCAGCAGTAGCTCATAAATAAATACGGATATTTGATAACATTCTTAATTGCACAATGTGGAACTTTATTTGATGACACATATCACACACAAAAGCTGACAGAATTGCTTTTTACTAGTATTCCCTATTTTCCATTACTTTGTAAAACCATTTTTTTTCATAGGTCATAACTTTGTTAATCTTTGTATTTTGAAAACTAAGCTCTCCCATGCCAAATACCTGCCTCAGACGTATTTTGTGTTCATTAAAGCCAAAGGGTTTAGTAGCTTCCAAGTGTGAGGTCAAGAAAAAAATATGCTGTATTGCCTATGTTAAAAAACTCTACCAGCTTTTTCCAGCATACTCAGGAATTCTTTGGAGTGGTGCTTAAAAAAAGGTTTACTCTGGTAGGAGAAAAAAAAGTAGATGTGAGGGGACATTTGTCTGCACAATCCTAATTTTATCAAGTTGCAAGGCATTCATATATGGGCATATGGAAGGTTAGGTTTTAACAGCAGAGTCTATACACAGATGACAGCCCCAGAAATTGCAGGTCCAATATAATTTGCAGTGTGTATATTTGTACATATGCATATATCATATGTATATACAGTATACATACTGTGGTACCCATGCCACAGCTGGTCTTCCTAGTTTGAATTTAATTTGGAGTTCTAGATTATCTTTGTAATTTTTATCATCATGCTGGCAGCTCTGAATTAACTCATCTTGTTGAATCTAGAACTGATAGTGTTGAGGATCACGGTGAAAAGCTACTGAGCCATGGGGAGCAGTTTAGCTGTATTGATATAATGTTGCATCCAAATCGTTTCCAAAGGAACTTAGCAACATGGGACTAGCCCCACATTAATGTATCCATGATTAAAGATGCAACAAAATGGAGTGATCATACCCCACATAGATGTACATGAGAAGTGTCATTGCTCCTGCACTATTGGACACGTACAGAGGAATCATGCCCATTCGAGGGATTATGCCATGGAGGAGGTAGCTTGGTCTGGGAACCAGCTGCTCAGCAAGGACTACCTTCACCTGCTGTCCTTTATTCTCCTCTTCGTGGCCTTTCTTCTGGGACATCTCTGACTGTGAAATCACCAGATGCTTTCTTCCTACTCATTCCTCAAAAACTTGGATCTGCGCAAACCTCCTGCCTGGACGCCACTCGCAGCTGACCCAGTATGGAGGCGAATGAGAGCTGGCAAACCAAGTGTGTCAAATCACTTGTGCCAGGTAGCAGCCATGGAGGTCCCCTGAGAGTAATAAACATGCTCAGCTGGTCACAGAGCTTCCTAGATCCTCAAATCCTGGACCCAGAACAAAGAGAAAACTTTAGCATCATGCCATCCTAAATGTATTCCTGGGAAAAGCATCCACAGAGGACATCACCTGGATGCTCAACATTGGAGAAGATTCCAGCCACCTCTTAGAGGCAGAGATGAAAACTGTTTTGGTGGTTCTGTCTTCTCTGCAGTTCTGCCAACTCCTGCTGATGCCATAGTCCCACCCCTAGATATTCAAAGGCAGAGATCAGTTAGCTTTATTGCCACATTCCCCTCCTTTGCTTATGCAAAGAATGTGTCTATCAAAATGAAAGATTTTCCTCTTCTGACCATACACAATCTATAAGTAATTCAGTGTCAAAGTATGTTGCAAGAACGTGTCTTTCCTCTTTAGAGGCCGTTGTGACTACAGACTGTGACAGTCTTGCAATCAGCACCTCTTTAACTTCAGCTATCCGCTTTGAGATTTGAGCATATCTCTGTAAAAGTCTATGATATGAGTAAAAAATATGATCAGCACTCTTGTTATTGATATTTCTTTATAACTAATATCTACTCAATATGAAAAACCCTCTTTTCATGAATTTGAGGTAGGCAGCCACATGCACCGCACGTGTTAATCTCATGACACCTGAACTGAGATCTCACGTCTGTCATTTATTCTCCATGTGACATAAGGTAAGCAATTTTATGCCAATATCCTGATCTGTAAAATACAACATATTAATGTAGTACTCATAGTAAAGTTGTAAGAATAACTCAGTATTTGTGTGTTAAAATTTAACCTACTCCTGCTGCCTAGTCCTCCTCCCGCCTGTCTGGTGGAAGGCACAGTGTCTCTATGACTCACCCTTCACACTTTTATTTCAAACCGAAATGGTGTGACCCAAGGCTTTCCACAGAACAAGTACGCTTCTGTTTATTTTGGGGTTGTTTGCGGTTTTTCTCACGTAAATGCATGCAAGACTTAAAGGACTCGGGGCTGAAATAAACTCAAGTATCTGTGGAATGGGAAAATAAGGCAGGAGGTATTTTATCACAAGGGAGAGCTGGGCTTATCTACAGGGCCGATGAGGCAGGCGTGGATGCAGCCTCGCATGGCAGGAGCAGCCAAGATGATTCATAGAAAAATGCAGCAATCATGAAACCCTGAGGAGAGCCCAGTGCTGGGCAGGCCAGCAGCAGCCCCCGGCCCAGGGAAGGCTATGGGAGGAAGGCCCTGAGGAAGAGGCCGCCACACGCTTCACCCCTGGGGGGGGGCTGGACAAGAGATGGACCTGGGGGCTTCTGGTATGCGCAACAACCCGTGTTCGCACCAAAAAAAACAAA
>NW_009649040.1:444359-494003 GCF_000708025.1 Charadrius vociferus | reverse complement strand
CTGCGCCCTCCGCCGCGGGGGCTGTGCGTGGGCCGCGCTCCTCCGCCGCGGTCACGCGTGTCCCGTCGAACCGGCAGAGGCCGAGAGGGAGGCGCCGCTCGGCCTCCACTGACGCCAGCGGGGAGGGGAGAAGAGAGGCGTTTTGGTCGCTGTAGCAAGAGACCAGTCGTCCGGCGTGAGAGGGATGAGGAAAACGCCGTCCCCCTGTGGCGGGGGGCCACCTCAGGGGAAGTCCCACAGCTGTGGGGAAATTGCTCCAGAAGCTGCACAAGAGCACCCACGAACAAAGTCCATCCCGAGTGGGACAGGGCCTTCCCCTTCCTGACCACCTCACTCCTGTGTGGCGAACCCACACCAGGGTAACCACCAGTGGTGTCACGAGAGAACTGAGCGTGGACCTGTCTGAGGGTGTCACCTGTGCCAGGGCCGTGGCAGGTCCTCTCCATCGCTGTCACCGCTTTGGCAGATGCTGAGCAGAAGGACCAGGGACTGATGGGGCTGCAATGAGTGACCTGGGTTTTGTGTAACTGCAAAACCCCCTCAGCGGGGCTGCTCCACACAGGGCCTGATCCCGGCGGCAGTGTGGGAAGAGTTAATGCATCCTGAGTGAAAAAGAGGAGAGGGTGGCAGGTCTTGGCTAGAGGGACTTACCCTTGCCCACGGGGACTGAGGAGAGCCAGCACCACAGGGAGTTTCTCACTTTGGGTTGATCCCAGCTAGAAGCACAACCCGCCCTCCAGCGAGGGGAGTATTGGCCGTGACAAATCCGTATTGCTTTAATTTGGAGACTCTGCTGCAGAAAGCTTTTTCTGGTTTCCCTTTGCCTATTGGAACCACAAACCTTCAGTTTATGTAACTTGTCACAAGACAACTTCTGACTTCCTCTTTGTACGCACTTGCTTGTTCCTGGCTGTTGCTTAAAAGCTCAGAATGAAAAACATGCTCTTTCCTACTCAGCAGCTGTGTTCCCTGAGAGAAGCTTAGGGCTCCACCACTTCTTGCTGAGACAAGCTGTGGCACCAGCTATGGCTGCGTTGGGAGAAGCCTGGCTGCGCAGCAGATGGGAGACTGAAGGAGAAAGTTGCAATAGCAAAGAATACAGTAACAGTTATGAATTAATAATGATAATAATGAGAAGGAGTGAGAAATAAGGGAAAGAAGACCTGTCCTCGTGCTAGCTTCCCACCTTCTTCAACGATAAGTCCTGTGTTAAAGTCTTGTAACTCTGGGAAATGAGAAAAGAGCTCAGGGAAATGAGAAAAGAGAGCAAACTGACTCTTAGTTCAAGCAGTCAAGATGGATACAGTTTACATATATGATGCGGGGTGTGTGCTCCAATGAAACCAAACATAGGAAGAGTTACAAAAAATACCTCAGACATACTCAAAACTATGAATTAAATGTTGCATGAGTTACCACCTCATAATAGACTGAGCAGTGGACTGCACAGCAGAGGAACGTAATAAACAGCAGCTAAGATCCTTGGTAAAACTCCTGTTGGCATCAGTGTATAGGAGATTTCAAGATAATGATGATCAGTGTGACCACAGGGATCATTTGGGAGTTACATGTTGCTATATGGACATGCTCTCCCAAAAGGCCAAGTAGAAGGCAAAGATTGAGCAGGAATGGGAGTCTTTTTAAAAGGAGAAACAAAACAGCTTTTTAAAGTCCTGCCTAGTTAAGCTGTTTGTAACAAGTCTTGCAGGTAGAGTTCCTACAGAACAAGAAAATACAACTAATCTTTATTGTTAAATTTCTTCAGCATGCAGTTGTCATGAAAAGGCAAGTATCAAAAAAAAACAAAATGAGCATAATATAGCAAAGAGAAATCAGCTTCCTTGAGAACAAGCTGAAATGTCAAGGACTTGGGGTCTACAGTGTGCTGATAAGACACACCAATGTGTGAACTTTCCCTCCCAAAGCCATCCATCTTTATTATCACTGCCTGGAGATGGTTCTGTGTCAACTTTGCATCTGCATCAGTAACTCATTCTGTTCAGCCATCTGTTCCACAGACATCAAACTGTTAAGAAGCCCCAGTACAGCACAATCTAGTCCAGTAACACAGGAACAGAAAAGAAAAGATCTCATTACCATTTGAATTCACAGGCTCTCCTGTGATACACATACAATATTTTTTATATTGACATGAACATGGTAATTTGGTGAGTGAATTCTCAGTTATAACAAAGGGATTAAAATCAAACACATAATATGCAACATCTATGTTCAAAGGCAAAATAGTTATTGAGTTAAACTAGGATTTAAGGTAGTTGTTTCTCACTTTGCAGTCTGAGTTAAGAAAACATTCCTATTAACTAGGATGACTATTACATATTCACATTTTAACTGCTGAAGAGTTCACTAATTTGTAGTCTGAATGAGATAAGATAGGCATTTAAAAGGCAAGATCTCGGAAGAAAATTATGAGAGTAGATTGTTGACAGGTTTCTGGTGCAATTTGAGGTTTCTTGGTTTGCTTTCATTTATTCAAGTCCATATACGATAGAAACTTGGGATTTTTTATTTCAATTGGCCATGTTGTCTTTCTCAATTAATGTGTCCCAAGAGCTTGTAAAGTTATATGTGCCTAATTCAGTGGCTTTTGATATTTTTTTTCTAGGTTTTTTAGCACTATAGAACTAGGATAATTAAAGGCCAGAGAGCTGGATTCCACTCTGGCCTCTAAATCTTCAACAGAACTGGTGCTGAAGTTTCAATAACAAAATCATTATTGTGAATGATTACTGAGCCAGAGAAAACCATTGATTGACAGTCAGATTCTTAACTGAATTTGCAGATGCTGCGAAGTGAGAAGATTTGGTGGGAGGTCTGTGAGAGGCATTGAGTCGGGATCTTACCCTCACATTTTTAGAGAGCTCTCCTTCAGAGAAGCACTGCACTCCAGCATTGCTTTTAGGTTTGGGGAGACAGGGGCTGCAGAATCATGCGGGAGCAACATGCTCAAGCCTTGTTCAAAGGAGAATGAACGCTGTGTTTAAAACAATAATCCCTTTGGCTGATTAACATGTGATCTGATTGGTAAATTAGCTTGTAAGAAGTTTTTGCTGTCACAGCTCAAGTATTTTCAGTACCTAAGGGCTTTTCTTATTTACAGGTAACTCTCCTAGGAGGGAGGCAAAGATTCTGCTTATGCAGAATATACCCCATATACTCTTAATACATTATTAAATGTAATCATCTGTTGTGACATAATCTCCAGTGAAGAGAGCGGGATATACAGCCTGATACAGTTTGTGACTGTGTAGCATGCATCCCATTAGATACACTGTACTCTAAGCCATGTGTTCAATTCTTTTATGTTCTAAAGGTTTAATACAACCTTTTTGTTTTCACATGATGCTCTGACCTGTGCACACATTAATAGTGTGCAAAGCCTGTCTTTGGAGCTGAAACTTGCTCAGCCTTGTTGCATATCTTTCATTTCACCTCTATCTTTGTTTTATATAACTCTCCCCACACTGTCTCTTGGAAAGAAATACACCAGACTTGTGTCCCCCAACAGAGCTGTGGTCTCTAAGGAAACTTGTGCATTAATTAAAGAATAGTATAATGGGTATGGTTTTGTTTTGTTAACCAGGGCCCCAAGGAGCATCATTCCACTTATATAAGTATTTTACCCCTCCCCCCGCTAGCAAATATCAGCATATTTCTGGTAACTGTCATGTGGGTATGTTCAAAACAATACTTATGAGATAAAATTTTGTCTTTTGAAATAACAAGCAAATTGGCACATGAATGTAATTTCTGTAGTAACTTGGCGCTGTCTTCTCTGGTTACTGGTTGTTGGCCTCCTCAAAATGTTCTAGTGTTGAAGCCAACACCCATGGCCACACACTGGGTGTGCTTGGCAGCTGCAGGGCCCAGATGCCAACCACTGGAATGCATTTTATGTACCAGTGTCTCTGCCTGTGGCTTGGCTTCCTGGCCAGACTTTAGCAAAGTCTCTTCTCTGGACTCATCTGGCTCCAGCGCTTGCTGCTCTTGCAGCTGTGGAACTGAAGCAAAAGCAATTTACAGATGAGCTGTCTCATCATTCCAGGAACTGCTTACCTGCACCAGCTCCTAGCAAGATACATACACCGAGTCCTTTTAGCATGTGAAAAAGAGACGTCCCACTTGCCTATGTTCATTGTGGAGGATCGAGTGCGTGGTTTGACAGGGGTCTGAAATGGCAGAGCACCCTGGTAAACCTGACAGACACCACTGAAAGGTACTTCTTGATGTCAGTCATGGAAGCCACTGTCCACTGAACTCTCGAGAGAGACAAACCTGCAAAAGACTCCCATTTCTCTATCAAGTGTCTATTTCAAGTTCCTTTTAGTTAAGGCCCCTGAAAAGTACAATATTGGCTCAGAGTCAGATATTTTGCTTATATGGACTTGCATCACTCTCTTCAGCAATTAGTGTGGTGATCTAGGCATAGATTTATCTCTACTATTCCACAAGACTTTTTTTTAAAAAAAAAAGCAAATCCACCTGGCAAGCAAGCTGTCTCATTGTCTGGATATATTTAACAAGTATGAGAGAAGACTGTCTTTCCACAGAAGATCAGTTAGTGTAGCATGCAAAAATACAGCTTATTACCATATTTTATTTACTGAGTAGCTTTTTGTAGTATAATTATTAATGTTTTATATTTTGTAGGGCTTCCGATCTTAACTTTTTCTTTGTAGCATTCCGCTGTGATTTCTCTGCTACAGTACCCTCTAGACTTTTACATTTGTCTGGAAAGCTGGCAGCTCACTAAAGACATGCCAAGCAGAACACTGGAGGTGTGTTTTGCTACACGCCCACGATACAGTAATTGACATAACTGCAGTTACATGCATCTAATTCTGCTAGAGAAACATACCCAGCTTCTGTTAAGAAGCTACAATAAGAAAACATTGATGTATCAGATACTGAAACACTCGCGCTTTGCTGCGCACACAGGTAAATTCATTGAAGGGTAATGTCTCAGTTTTCCAGATTGTATTTAACAATGGCTGTAACCTGAGAAAGTGCACAGTTAGTTAACCATCTCATCTTCTGAACTTTATTTAAGAACAAATATGTTGACAGTAGAAGACAACACATCCAGTATGTACACTTTTGGACAATGTATATGCACAGAAGAATGAAAAAGTGTACAAGATATTACTACATGCTCATCTGGAAGGTGTCCTTTAGGGAAAAAAAAGTATGAATTTATGTTATATTCTTTAAATAATATTGTGCAAACATATAACCGAAGATTATGGAACTGGTCCTTTTCTGCCTTAGCACTGTACAGCTGTGTCTTGTAACTATATTTACTTCAGTGTTGTCATTCCCAATGGCATTGGTGCCACTGGGAGCACCATTATCTGCTGGTGTTCTAAGTAATCTTTGTGCAGATTTCTCAGTGCACTTTTCTCGATGAGGCATTTTTTAAATAATAACATTAAAATATAAAATTCTTCAGTATGGTAATATTTAGTTAGGACTCTCTAAGATATTATTCCAAGTTAGAGCTCCTCTCCTGATGTTTCACCTGGAGGAAAAAAAATAGAGTCTTATGAATCAGTACAAGCACAGGTGGAAGAGGGAAAAGGTATATAGTAAAATGGAAAGAAGCTAGTGAAAAACTTCAAGGGAAGATAACAAAATGTAGAAACATGATGACATATAGAATTCAGTGTAGGTAAGTCAAGAAAGTCAAACTACGTGTGCGTATTGATGTGCTATAAATCAGCTGGGAAAACCTATGTGTTATAAACTTTAAAAAGCCACTCCATTTTTAACACTCATTGAAAAGCAAGCAAGAAATTAAGTGACTCTAAAAACGTTTAGAATAATACTGTAAACATTTTAATGCCACACAGAAACAGTTTTACCTCTCTAACCTGAGTGTTAAGATCACACAAAGTCCAAAACAACATGGCAAATTCAACTTTATTTTTACTCTCTCACTAATTCTTACTAGGGCAGAGAAAGTTTTCAACACAAAGGTAGACTAAAAATTTTGAGGCAATTTAGTTTAGGGAGAAGGAATATTAGAGAAGGTAAACTGTAGGAAATGATGGTTTAGAGAAAGCTATTTAGGAGTACCAGTGAGTGATGTTTTCTACATAATAAATGTCTGAAGCATGCTATTAGAATACCCACTGAGACAGAAAATTTGGCAGTATTTTATATAAAATGGTTCAAATGTTTGCATCATATAGGTGTTTTCTATGAGGTTAAGCAAGACAACATATGTCAGATATATCCACCTTCACTGGAAGCTAACAATGAGAGACATTCATCTGAAAGGCCTGTTATGATACAGCTCTCAATGATGAGTGTTCCCCTCCAGTAGAATTTTGTTTTCACTATATTTAAGTATATGGCCATCATTCTGAACACGTTGATCAAGGTTTACATTACATGTTTTCTCTTCATTAATTTAAATGCCTGAAAAGGAAAAAAAATGTAGGTCTATGAGAATACAAGCTTATTTTCACCAGGTAAAAGTGAACTCAGTGTAAAGGTACTCATTAAGTCTGGGGGCATTAAGTCTGCTCATAGCCTGTGCCAACTGATTGCCCAGTCATTTCCCTTTGACAGGAAGAAAACACTGAACAATGTCAGGGAGCTTTGTCGAATGACCTCCCAGTGAGAAAAGAGTCGAACTTTTCATTACATAAGCCTGTTGTGGTTCAACAACCACAGGTGCCTTCTCACTTTGATATTTCACCTAGTCTTTACTCCCAGTTTCATCTTGACTTGCATAGAGGCAACTGACACATGGGTCCAGTACTTTAAGCAGCAGGTGGGAAATGGAGAAGTTATAGACATGTTATAGATGTTATAGAGAAAGGGATGGATTAAATAACAGGCATGTTCTCTTGGCTTCTGATATTGAAAGACCTCATCACATAAGCAGGCCTACTTAATATTTTAAACATAAACCTCTGAGGAACTGATATTCATGTTTTAGTGAGTGTTACTCTGACATCATGCCATGAATGAGTTGGAAAGCAGTTTCTTTGCTCATGAGAGCCACTGTAGTGTTCACTATGACATTTTCTGACTAGCATATAAAATAGAGGTCTAGGCTTCTATAGCAATCTTAACAATGCAGTGGTTCAACCAGTTTAAAAGGGCTGATCTCCAATTCCAATACTCATAGAATCTATGGTTATGAATGGTTAGAGTTGGAAGGGACCTTAAAGATCATCTAGTTCCAACCCCTCTGCCAGGGGTGGTGACATCTCCACTAGACCAGGTTGCTCAAAGCTCCATCCAGCCTGGCCTTGAACACTTCCAGGGGGGGAGCATCCACAACTTCTCTGGGGAGCCTGTTCCAGTGTCTTACCACCCTCAGAGTAAAGACTTTCTTCCAATATCTAATCTAAATCTACCTTCTTTCAGTTTAAAACCATCACCCCTTGTCCTATTGCTACAATCCCTGCTAAAGAGTTCCTCCCCATCTTTCCTGAAGGCCCCCTTTAGGTACTGGAAGGCCGCTATAAGGTATCTCTGAAGCCTTCTCTTCTCGAGGCTGAACAACCCCAACTCTCTCAGCCTGCCATCTTAACGCTTCCTTGCTTGCAGTCTTGTTTCATTTCAGTAATGTGAAGTGGTCCTTCCATTCACACATTTGAAAGAGTAAAACAAAATCCCACAAGGGTGGAATGGTAGAATGGAGATTCCAGGGTCTCCTTGCACCAGTTTTACCTCTGTGTAGTTGCATTACTTCAGTGGAAATAATCCTGGCTTCATGCTAGTTATCCTAATTTGAACTAGTAAGACTAGAAAAAACAGGCAGCGCACTTCGAAGATACACAGCTGCTTTTCAAGTGTGGAGAGTAGTCTTTATGTGCTATATATAGTAGAAATCAAAGTAGGTGTATCTCTTTTTCATATCTATTGTCCATACAAATTATGGGGGCATACACTACTGGTCAAATTTGAAGGTGAAATGTTCATTCTTGTTTATTCTGAATGGACATGAAGGATCCCAGGTCACCTTCTAGTAAAGTAAAATTTGGTCATGATCCCTGGCCAAATTCTCCTTCCCTAGTAAACAGCACAGCTATCCATTAGCAGTTGTATATACATGCAATGTAGGTGTATATATGTTCATAGATATTGTATATGTGATGTACCTACATATGCAGTTTTACACTATGTGGATAGATAGTGTGTATACATACAGTATTATCTTCATAGATGTGTGTACAATATCTTGGTGCTATTAGTGAGTAAGGACAAAACATACTCTGTAAGTTGTGTAATGAAGGGGTGGTATTACATGGCGAATATGAAATCTGTCGGACTTCCAGCAGAGTCAGTTGTAGGAGGACAGCTTGCATCCATCTCCTGTTTCTCAGAGGCAGCAACAACGGTGGGAGTAAATCTAACAAGTCTCAATAGACAAAGATTTTGTTCCCATTCTTCCAGCCTCATCCCTGCTCATTTTTCTCCACACTACTTAGACAAATTATTACTTTTCCCTTTACATTGTCACTTCATCCAGTCCAGCCTTGAACCTTTATTGGTTTTGCATCTTCTCTAACATTCTCACCCTGGAACTTTCTGCTGAGCATGCATGTGTATGTGTGTGTCTGCACATGTGCAACTGTCAGAAATGTTCCTTTTTATTTATTATGTTATTGACATTTTGAGATAAAACGACTGGTAAAATCAAGGGGACTCATCTAAGTGCAGTCTTTTAGGACCAGCATGGGTTTTGTAGCTCACAGAAACATGCAGACTGCCTGTATTTTTCTTCTTTCATGAAAGAACATTGCATAGTAATTGGTGTTTGCGTTTACTAGAATTCACATCTCAGGAAGCATTTCAAAGCAGAATGCAAAGGAAACTAATGTGCTACCAGAGAGAAGAATACGGAGAAGTTAAACAGTTAATTTTTAGTAGGCACAAATCACATTTCCATCAAGTGCAAGCAGTCAGCTGTTATTGTAGGTCACTAAGATACAATGAATTATTTTCTGCAGTTCGTGGAAAACATTAGGCAGCTGTAATAAAGTCAATGGTATTTCCTTCCTTACTGAAACATTACTTCAGCAAAACCCCCTGTTTTGTTAAAACGCCATTTCATACTTGATAAAATTGCATTGATTTCTTCTTTTGTATTTTTTTCTTTCTTTTATTGATTGCTGCATATAGAGAAAACACTGAGGGAAAAATATCAGAAGTAGCTTTTCATGTTCGGATGGATGACGATTGATCTAAACTAAAAAGGCTATAAACAGAAGGGGGAAGGGAGCACTTCAGTGGCCTTTATATAACATAGATATTCAGTCCAGGAAACATACCACAACATAAATGTCTTTTTAAGACATTAAAACTCAGCTTAAACAAAAACTAGAGTATTTCATACCGTAGTTCATCACATTTACTTTTGCTTACTTTACCCATAGTTATCTGTAGTAACATACAAAGTTACTGTTTTCAAAGTTTATCTTGCTTTATAAACATCTATTTAAATCTTGCATAAAGTATCTTTAATAAATCCCTTTAGGTCAGACAGTAATATATTTTTTACTTTTGTTTTCTTTTAAGATCTGATGAGCATGAAGAATTTAAGGGTTCCTGGGAATTCTGAGTGAATCAATTAAGAGATGGTAAGTTTTCTTTTGGGACACTAATCAGTGGTGAATCTCTCAGAAAACTGTGAAATGAAGAACAATAGACCTTAACTGTACATAGGCAAAAACCGGTCAGCCAGCTGGTTGTGCATTATCAGGGAAACACTTTTACTTTCTACAGGGAAACAGCAGTCTCAGTGTTTCAAAAATATGCAAAGTCCTATGGATTGGCTCACAAATAGTAGCAGCTGGACCTCAAGTTAGGTGCCCGCACTTTAGTAAGCAAACTAACATTACAGCAGAGGAATGAGAAAAATGTAGAAATTAGTAAGGGTTAGAGGGGCATGTTTGGATGGGAGGTTACAGCATTTTCACTAGCTGGACTGGGATGCAGCTTGGATAAAACCTGCAAAGACTTTTGTAAATGTTGCATTAACAATGAGCATGCTCTCTTTTTTTAACATAGTTAGCACTATATTAATAAGGTGGAGTTTTCTTCCCCTCCTCCCTTTCAAACTACTTTAGCTACTTCAAATATATGTCCAACTGAATATGAGTTTGGAAATGCCAGATCACACAATATCCTTGATCCTGCAGAGCTAGTGATGGTTTGTAAAGGTTTTTAAAACTAAAATTGCTGGAGTTGATAGATGCTGGCCCCGTCATAAGAGAAAGTATTAATAGCTCTCTCCAGAGAAATGGGTCGTGTTTGTGCCTAGGTAAACTAGCCTGGTGGCTCTCAGGAAAAGGTTTCCCCCATGAGGAGGAGCTCATCTTTTAAGGAGTTAGTTCACTTGGCGTTACACTTATCTCTGGTTTATAATGTGTGGCTGTTAATGCTATGTCATTCCTAAACTAGTGGGACAAGGCAACTGGTGAAAATTGTAAAAACTGAGGAATCCACTGCTTCATTCTGCTGCCTCCAAGGCTTCCTGGGTTGCTGCTAACGTGAAGCTGTGGATTTGCAATTGGCAGACAAGAAACCCAGTTTCTAGTGCAAAATTTAAGTGCCTAGTCAGCTACAGCATTTTTGAAACTCTTACTACTCTACTTGAGACCCTTAAGTATTTTTTATCAGCCCTCAGCTTCTTACTTTATTGTAGTGAAGCAAGACCTTCCATCTCACATCACACCTTTTGTCCATCTCAGCTATATTGTCTACTGTCAGATCTTTGAAGAAGAGTTCCTCAGTCTTAGTGTATCTACACAGCGTACAACATCCACTCTGGCTAGTGAGCTCTGTCATATCCATGATCAGGTCTCCATTTGGCAACCTCTTAGCATTGGGTAGAGCTGTGTCATTCGCATGCAAGAAAAACTCTACATGGCATAGTTGCAGAAAAGGACTAGTGTGGTCTGAAGGGGAACAGAATGAAGCAAAGAGGGTGGCTTACTCAAGCTAACCAAACAATGGTTGATACTTACTCCATATAAGAAAATCAAGAGTACAAGACTGAGGGCTGGGAAAAAAAAATCGTAGAAGCTTGGGGACAATGCAGCTTGCTTTTGGAGACTTTTATTTTCTGACTAGCTCTTTCATTAACATTCAACTGCATAATTTAGAGTGGGATTGTGAATTGTGCTGTGAATTCTGGACTAGACATGCATCAAGAGCAGCAATGAGTTACAGGTAAATCAGTGTTTACATCACATTCAGATATGTTGTCTTCTGGTCTTTGTACTCAGTGCTGAAATGTTTGTTCCCTGTTACCAGAGTTCTGTTCATGTTTCTCAGAAGTGATAGTGGTAGGTGGCTTGCTCTATGTTGATGCTACCTTCTGTGTGCAGTTCCTAATCTGTTCCGCATTTTACAGGACCCTGCATGTATATATGGTGAAGTTAACAAGGCCAAACGTACTTCTGCAAATCTTTTCTGGTCTTTTTTTCTACCTTACTTTTTCTTACTACCTCACTGAGCATTATGGATGTGAATACATCTTGCTGCAGTTTCTTAGAACGCACTAATCCTCACGAGCTTCATGTACCAATAAAGCAACCAACCCAATTAACTGCCCCATTTGAAGGTTGGAGGACTAACAGGAGCAGACTTCAGTCCAGTATGGAGGTGTGCATGGACATACGCATACTGTCCTGCACCATAAGGCAAGCCTGAAGAGGTACAGCTGTAGCTCTCCAGGCCATTTGACAAAGCTGTGCCATGGTACTTTATTATTTGGTGCATTAACAACACAAAAGACTGCTTATCTCTAACCAAACATTTCCAGAATATAGGCAATGGGTTACTAGTCAGAACTATTTAGTTAAGACATGCCACTGTGGGAGTTATCTGCCTTTTATTATTACTTGTCTTCCACCTACATTCAAAAAAAAAAATGTTTTTTTCTATATAGTCCGTACCCCATAATATAAACCTAATTGTGCCATAGCTTTAGCACGAAGCAGACCCACAAAAAGCTGTGAAATTTAACTATATGGAAGAAAACAAATGCTATAAACTAACACGTAATGGATTTTATATCACAGGTTTGCAGCTTGTCTTAAGTAACTTTATTTGCCAATAAGCACGCCTCCATTCTTATACTGTGAGCATTTCTACATCAGAACCTTATCTTTCCTGCAGTTAAACTGAGCAACTCATTGTCTCGTCAAGGTTAAGATCACAAGAGATCATTAGATCATCCAGTCTAATCAGTACATCACAGGCCATTGCTTTTTACTTCACTCATTCACCGCTGTTCTCTATCTTGTCTTCAGCTAAACCGTGTATTCTAAGAAGACATCTGATTGTTCTTCAGACAGGAGATTTCTCCATTTGATCTTAGTAGTTTGCTCCCTGTTTAGCTACCACTAATTTATACTTTTGTTATTCTCTGTCTTCTTTATTCTAAGAAGTAATTTTTCAGTCTTCTGATAACGTAAACGATTGTGGATTCTTCTTGTACGTGATTTTCAGGCAGCTTGGAATAACTTTGCTAGCTCTCCAGTTTTTCAGTACTTTTTAAAGTATCTGACACCACAGATGGGATTAATTTAGCCTAAAGAGAAGCACCTATGGTGTGCCACAGACAGCCATGTTCAAGCCTTTTATAATGAAAAGGGCATCACCTTAAATGACCTTATTTCCATTAACTATAAAAACCATCTAGAGATTAACACATGCAGAAGTCTACGCTGTGAGTGTGTGTGATTAAGTGAGACAAATTTCATCACAGGACTGTGCATTGTATCATAATGTGGACCGCACCAACGCAATTCGCAGAGGTGCCTTCATGTCTCTTGTCCTGCTCAATACTCCAAATAAATGTATCCAAGGTTGTATATATCACACTAGGTGTACATGTAAAACGTTATTTCCAGCATGACCTGTAACTTCTGAGAGTTTCTGCTTAAATAGACATTGTAGCTTTGTAATCCTAATTCAGTTAAGCATATGAGCAAGATAAGATACAGGGAGAAATACTGTCTTTTTACTAGGACAGCTAAGCCAACCTTTTCCATACAAAATTTTCTTTGCTGTTCTCCAGGCAGAAGGTGGTGTTGTCATGCCTTCTTCTTCCATGCATGTCCTCTATTTAGCTGTGTCTTTGCCTGCTAGCTTTTGCTAGCTTCAGCACAAGTCGTTTCATATTTACTCCCAGGTCATTTGCAAAACTGCTGAATAGCATGAGGTATAATAATGACAGAATGAGTCTCCAGGGAAAAATGGTTCTGATTTGTCAATAACTTTTCAAAACCCTTGTTAATCTTGTTCATAAACTGTTTTAATGTGTGATGCACTGAACAGTGGCAATGCCCAGCAGAATGCCAGGTAAGACTTGAACATCCTATGAATTACACTGTTTCACCTGTCCAGTTACCTTTACCAAGCAAAGTTGGAATTTTGTTTAAAAATGGCAACAGTTTAGTTTTAAATCCTCAATTTAAAGAACATAGAGCTTTACTGGAAAACATGAATTCCATTCCCATCCGTTCACTCTATTAAATGAATTGCATGCCCTGTTTCTTAAAATTCTGTCTGGGCCTTATGTCACAGCAGCATAATTACTCAGGCCTTCCTTATATCCTTCTTTTTAATATTGAATCAATATTAGCTCATTTCTACTCTTCTAGACTTACCTCAGTATTCCAGGATTTATTGAAAAACAGCATTGGCATACCAGACATTTCCTCAACCAACTCTTTAAGGGTCTTTTGGGTGCTAGTTATCTAGCTTGCTGATTTTAAAATGTTTATTTCTAGTAGATGTTGTTTAACATCCTTCATAGTTACTAATGGGCTGCAAGCTACTCTATCATCAATGCAAGAGTAATGTGTAATCTTACTTCTTTCCAGATACGGGACAGAAATATTTGTTGAGTTTTTCTACATTTTGCACAATGTGCATCAATAATTTTACTCGTCTTTTAGAACTGAATGATGGGATTAAACTGCTCAAAGATTTCTGACTTTTCAATAACTCCTTAGTGCCACTTTTTTTCTCAAGAATTTCTTAGTGTGTATTTATGTATGTATATATGCGGTGTAACTGAGCTGTCTAAACTGAGAACCATAGAGGGCAGGCATTCTTTCAGTAGTTATCTATAGTGGTTTTCACGTCAAATATCTTTAGAAGCTATCCTTATGACTAGTCTTGGTTTTAGGTGTAAGCAAATGGTGAAAATTAATTTACAGTAAACTTAAAAGTAACCTGCAGTAAATACTGTCTTTAGAGTCACGAATATGAAACAAGCATTTGTATAGATATCTTGGATACCTAATTTTATATATTTCTTTGGGGGCAAAAAAACCCCACACATACACACACCCACACACCCACATACCCCCTGCATTGTGCTCCCATCTAAAATGCTCCATCACTGCTTACTCATATCAGTCAAGTGATTTATTTTTCAGTCACTGTCCCTACAGGGAGGCCTACGTTACTATAGTGCTGTTTTGTAATGGATAAGCAGTGGTAGCTCTAACTGCACCAAACACGTTTAAAATGGTTTTTATATAGAACTTAATCACACAAGATCACCATACATAGTAACAAATAATAGTAATTTTTCAGGACATCACCCACAAAAATCAGCCAGCAGGATGGAGGACCCAGTACTTCGCCTCACTCATGATGGCGAGGTTGGATTTCAAATTCTCCATTTTCAGTTGCTTAGGTTCCTGGGTTAGGAACCCCCAGGGCTTCCTAATGATTGGTGAAGAGACAGGCTCCCTCAGAGAAGTCAACACATATATTTCAGTCAGGGTCCTGCTGTGATCAGCTTCTAAATCCTCTCCTCTCATCTAGTTCTTGCTTATGACAGGAAAAACACAGATATGTGGTGAGCAAAAGCCTGAGCACTGGCTTTGACAAGGTCATCGTTGGCCTGTAGGTGCGTCAGTCACAGCTCCACTCAGTCACATCAGTGCAGATCTGATACTGTAGCTGGAAATGGAGTGTCCTCTGGAAAGCTCCGCAAAGAGAGAGTGGCAAATATCAGGGTTGGTATTTGTGGTCAATACTCCTTCAGGAGGTTTGTTATCAGCAGTGTAAGGTCGTCTAGTCTAGTTGGTAATTGTGGTGATTACTTAAGCAAAAGAAAGAAAATAGCACATCCCTGGTTAGGGACAGAACATGTAAACAAGGTGTTTTGTTAGAATCCATGCACGCTTGTGCACCCACACACAACCCTGCAGTCAACTCTGTGGGTATCAGAAGGCCTGTCAGCCAGGATAAATGCATTCAGCAAATCTAAACAGAAGGTGACTGTCATCCAAAAGCAATAATAAGAACCTAAGAATGTCTGGAGAGCCAGAAAGCCTTTATTATTTCAGAATCACTTGGTCCTAGAACAGGGTGTTGACTATTCAACAAAAGGATGAGATATCTTTTTTCCCCAAGCAAACAAGATTAAAAGTATGCCTGGTTAAGAAGCAGATTTTTTTTAAGATTCCTAAAACTGAAAAATTTAATTTGAGAGGTATGTAATAGTCCAGGTGTGTAAATGTTAGTCAGGCTGCATTAGAAGGACCTGTTTACACCTGAAAAGAAGCTAACTCAGATTTACATGTTCTTTGACAGTTCCATCTTCTGTGCAAACGTTTTTTCCCACCATTTTTTTCCATTTTTTTTTAAGTTTCTTTCTGGACATGCAATATAGAGGGAAAGTAGTCTCAGATGCCTGCAGGTAGAACAAGTACTTCAGCATAACAAACCATGCTGATCTCATTAGTCCTAAGAGGGTTCGAGTTAAAAAGGAAAATGCTCACAAAGAGCATAAGAAAAAAATATACATCACATTAACATTTTTGTGTCCTAAACCTAAGAATCAGTCATGCCTCTTGGCTGACAGGCTGAGTGCTTCATCTTGAATATAGGCCCCAGCAGATGGTTTAACTTTTGGATTTTCTCCGTTTGAGAGAAAGGCAGATTTAGACTGTTGCTACATGAGATCCTCCACAAACACAGGGAGTTCTTTTCAGCATTTGCACTGGAATCTTTCGGGCTCACTTACACAATTTGCACACACCATCCACATAATTTATAGCTGTAGGAAATATTGGATCATTTGATACAATTTGACAATTGATGTTTGTAGAAAGCAAGGCCATTCTTTTCACATGAAGGCAAATTTAAATTAGTTTAATATTAAGGTGGTCTTGTAACTCATTTCTAATTGAGCGTGACAGTCTTTGACATGTTTCACCAGTTAATGTGCAAAGGGGCAAGATGAGCCCTTTGTACCACCAAAGGGGTGTTTGACAAAGGGAATTCTATATGCAAAATCCTTACCAAGTGATGTTCACCAGATTTTTGCCTTTCAGTTTGTTTTTGTATGAAGAATAATAATTCCCAGATAGTGCTGATTAGCTCAATGTCAAAACCATGTTTTGAGTGGTTCCTTTTCTTTCTGGGTCAGTGTGATTGCCCTGAAAACAGTTAACAGTTAAAAGAATGCATGCTTCTGGATGACATGAAGCATACATCCAAACAGTGTTGGAATGAAATGTGCCCTAGCATAGCGTTAAGGGAATGGGATTTCTAAGGAATTGGTGAAGAATTGCTTTGGGAATCTAGGTTCATACAATCAGATTGCCTTTTTCCAGATGTCATTCTAGTGTCTGGATCCTAAACGACTGAAGACATTGAAAACCTTGCCACTCATGGTGCAAGGGACAGGATCAAGCCATTATCTTGCAGGCTCCCTATAGAGGTATTGCCCTACAATGCATGAAGTCATCTACAATCGTACATAGTAAGTGATCAGTGCCAACTGTACACCATGAACTTTACACCCATTTTCGAATAGACAATGGGTGTTGGATAGCATGAAATCAGTCTCAAGGTTATGTTTTCTGTACAGATTTTTTTGCTTTGACTTCATAAATTTTTAGTCAACTTGAAGTAACATACAATTTTATCATGTTTAGCAATGTTCCAGCCCACCCAGTATTTTTCCAGGCTGTGGGGATTTTTAGGTTAACCTAACCTGCTCCCCAAAGAAAATTAAAAAAAAGCATTTGAAACTTGAAACAAACATCTGCAGAACATATCTGCATAGAGAAATACAGACAACTGCATGGCCACTTCCCGTGTGCTCCACATTGCCTGAGGGAAAGCCAACTCTGATCCAGAAGCCTTGTAATCATGTTTCTCTAGCTTTAAATCAGACTTCATTTAACGGGATCTCAGTAGCACAGTCATTGTTTCAGGATCAGAGCTGCTTCAAGTCTGGTTGACCTAGAGCAACTGCCCAGTTATCTGCCACTACCTGAATATCTACTGAATTCACTGCATCGTGCAACTACTAGATAAAGAAAGAGTTTCCACAGAAATTACAGAAACACCATCCTCAGATTTTAAGTTTCCTCAGGCAGGGTCCATCATTTTGTGCTGTGTCTGTATAACAGCATATGGGGTTCTTGTCTACCCATGGGCTCCCAGATGTTGCCTTGTTTATAATAACCAAAGAAGTTGTTGACTCTAAAGTGAATTCTGCTTTGTTCTGGTTCTTAGATTCCCATCATAGTTACATTTCTACGCATCTTTCAGATGTTCAAGAGGCACTTCAGCTAGTTTTTGTCTTGTGTGAGCAAGTGAAGGTCAAAACCAGAAGAAATTTATTTGAGATGATAATACTAAGACAAAACATTGATATTCAAAACACTTAAAACTCTCCAATCATACTGGAACTTTGATTTTAATTTAATTGAATTTGTCCCTTTCCCAGTATCAGTAACTTCTGGACTGTTCCCATCAGACTTCTTAATTTCCACAATTGCAGATTTAAAAAATCACAGTATAAAACCATTAAGAGAAGAGGAAATAGATCTTTTCTTGTGAAGTCCTGGGTGCTTTTTTGACAACTGTAATCAGGAAAAAAATGCTTTTGGAAGGTCTGTTACTTACCTCTGTGCTCTTTGTTCACAAACTCTACTTCAGGTTATTCAGAATTTTTTTTTCATATTTCAGATTGCTTTCATAAATATGCACTTTCTCCATTATGTTTCTATATCTGGGAATTATTTAGTCAACATGCTTTATTTAAGATTTTTGCATACATGTCGATTTTTACAAGATTTTAGTTGCCGTAGGAGCATACAATGATAGAATGGGTTTATGCTCAAAGAAGAATGATAACCAGCTAATTTATATATGGTATCAGTTCACTTTCAGACAGTTTGTAAGTAATATGTACTTTGTGCATGTTATAGATGCGTTTTTTCTTCTAGTCAACTTAATGCTTTCAGTGGAAGAAAATACTGTGTCTGCCTTTCTCTCACGAGCTAAACTGCCTTCACAAAGCCCTTTCTGCTCCTGTAGAACTGGAATGGGATAACACTAGTTTTTGTCACTGGATTTGCATTTCGGATGCAAGAACTGTGGGTATTTGTTGCAGATGGAAATATTTGACATGGCTATGATTTAGCAGCAATTCAAAATTTATTAATAGTTTGAGGTAAATCAAGAGGTTAAATTTTAGCAAAACTTAATCATTAACCAGTTTAAGGGTTTGCAAAGTGATTTAACAAAATAATTGAACAGCAACTTAATGACAAATTCAAAAATGACAAGATTCACACTAACTTACTATAAGGTATCCAAATCAATATATTGATATAAACAACAAAACATGTAAACACACACCATTCAAGGAGTTGCACACAGTATTGCAGGTACGCAGCAACCGCACAACTAAGTGTTAAATAGATTTTGGATTTAAAGTCAATTTTAAATTACTCAAATACTATATTACATTCCATTCTGTTCCTTTCTCCTCTGTTCTCAGTAGCCCACTCCCTTTTTTCCAACTCAGTTTTTCTTAGGCTATTTTTCTTTCTCCTCTTATTGTTGTATCTTCAATTCCTTTTATTCTTTCCTTACTTTCTTTCTCTTCTCCTTTTCTTGTCACTTTTTCTTTCCCTTCCTCTGCTATGAGGTTTTTTTTCAATTGGAGGATCAATAAATTTTGCCAGAAAAAACGTGCTGTTGCCCAGATCAGAGCAGCATCACTACCATAGATAGGTCTGATTTTCAGCTCAGTTACAGGTTGTGAAGAAACCTGGCCACTACCAACTTGCACTCACACTGTACTTCTGGCACAATTTTCTTCCTTTTGCAGAGGATTTTTATTGACAACGTTACGATGTTTTTCTCCATACATTTATCTAAGTCCAAAGTGGTGTAGCCAGGAGTGGTAAGGAAACAGCATCTGGAAAAGGTTGGTGTAAACGTGTAGTGTTAACTACTGGGCTGTCCTACGCTGATAGGCAGTGCTGCTGAAGTCCTTCCATTAGTGCCTGCTAGAAGAACAGAAGTAACAAGCTAGATCCTCTGTTGACAAGCTAAACTTCCCACTTCTGTCAGTACATGCTTGAGTTCTTGGAATCCTTTCTCTGCAGCAGTCCTGAGTGAGGCTTGCTCAAAGTGAAGTGAAACCATACACCTATTTCAGCTCACATGTGGCTGCAGCAACATGCTTCCTTTTTTTGCTTCTGCCTTATGACTTCTACACAAACCTCATTATCACTATTATTCTGACTATTCATGAAACATATGTTGCATGGCATGTGGATGGACTCATAAGACAGATGTATCTTACATTCTTAGACTGCATGTGATGTGATGACTTCCATTCTATTCAGCTGTATAAATCGTGGCTTGCTGCAGTGCTGTGCATTACTGAGAGCCTGAAACAGAGCACTGAACAAGCTACTACTGCACCACAGTGAAATCACAAGGGAAAAATACATTATTCCATTTATATCTCAGCTGAGATTTCAAAGTTTGAAAGATGTTGTGTATCTAGGCAATGAAATAGAAACTGTCTTTCTGGTCCACTGTGGCATGGGGACTTCAGCTGTACTAATAGTTTATTTCAGGGGTTTTCAACCTTTTTCTTACTGGAACTTTGACAGTTCCTTAAAACTTCCCTTTTTTCATATTATTGGAAGAATGCAGCACACAGTGCTTCTCAGGTTTGAGATTCACCATCAAATACAATACACTGCAGCATTTGCACCTCTTTTAAAGTTTTTAAAGCCTGTGTGCTGCCTTTTCTTTCTATGCATCTTCAAGCAGTTCCATCTGCATGGTAAAAGCCGAGGCAAAAGTTTTCATATAATACTGCAGCACATCAATAGAAAAATTCTAGGTTTATGATGTCTTACATCTGTATATGATTCACTACTAATCTAATGATTAGACAACATGCACAGAGGTCATATTTTGGTGTGACTTTCCATTACAGGTTTACACCTGTATCAGCACTTCTACAAGAATAGCAATGCACCATTTATTTGTACATGAACAGTGTATACGAGCCAAGATCAAAACAAGGAATCAGTAGAATGGAAGTAGTATAAGGAGACAGCTATATGTGGGGCAGACTGTAACCAGATTACACAAGGATACAGCTAAAATAATGTCTATTAGACTGGAATATAGAACTGAGCTGGCAGACGTCTCTCTATGACTCCCATGTATCCTACTAGGATAGCTAGCCTTGTACCCTGCTCACCAGCTCAGACCTCGTTATGAGGTCAGAATATGGTTTTTGTCTTCTGTTTCAGAATAAATTTACTGTTTCTATTTAATAATAACTTCTACTCTCACAATTCAGCAACAACTGCCTATTTTAGTGCTTCATTATAAAAGAAGCACTGGGGACTTGTGAGGGGGAGTCATAGCTATAGTACTAAACAGGACAGGTTTGGGATTGTTCTCTTGTTCTGATGCACATTTAAGACACAAGGGTAAATGTGCATCATTTAAGCAAAGGGAGTTAGCTATGTGTTCATGCATCTAATTTCTCCTTCATCCAGCACAGAGCGTATACATCTGAACTGTCTACTGCAGACAGTCACTATGACAATGATTCACAGTGCATATCAAATGCCTTTCCCAAGCACTGGTTGGGAAATTACTGACTAGCTCAAATCAAGACCATGCGAATGTAACAACTAGACAATGTAGAAAATTGGAGACCCTGCCCTTTGTTTTGATTGTTAGTATAGACAGAGCTAAAAGTACCAAGAACAGACTGCATGGAAATAGAAGCAAGCACCAGTATTTCTGAAGACAGAACTGTTGAGGGCTATGAAGCACTGGAGCCAGTTGCCCAGCGTGGCTGTGAAACCTCCATCATTGGAGCTATACAAAACTTATCTTTAAAAGCCCCATGCAACGTGATAAAAAATTAATATTCGCCCTGCTCAACCAGAGAGTGCTTAGGACAACAAAGTGTTCTCTTTGGATAGGTCCTATACTGCTAGGCATTCACCAACCTGTAAAGTCAGGAGAGGAGATGGGGAAGCAGACACACTATGGCTGATGGATATCTTGGATATCACTATGTGTTACTGAAAGAGCAGTCTATTTTGTGGCTTGCCATTATCAATCAAAACCTGTCAGGTATGAGTATGATGCTGATCTAAAACTGCACTTCACTGTAAACGTTCTAATTACTACTTCCAACATTTGGCTTTCATTAAAGCCAGAAAAGTCTTTTTTAACTGTTTTTATAGGATAAATATTGGTAACCTGGCTCTCCCAATAGACTTTTTTTTCAGCTCTGTTAACTTTTTGGCTAGCGTTTTCCTGGGGTTTTGTTTGTTTTTTAAAAGCCTCAGGAACAGTCTTTTTTTGCCTGTCCATTTCTAAAGCTCTAAACCAGAGCCAGGATTTGGGAGGACAGAATCACAGAACCATGGAAGACTTTATTTTGGAAGGGACATATAGATCTCACCTTGTAGATTTAGATGCCCTCCAGCCCTCAAGCACTTAGATCAGGTTGCTTAGGCCTTGTCCAGTCGAGTTTTGAATATCTTGAAGGATGGAGATTCCGCAGCCTCTCTGGGCATCTGTTCCAGTATTTGGCCACTCTCCTTTTTTTTTTTTTTATCCCCTTCTATCCGATCAGAATTTCCATGTTCCAACTTGTTTCTGTTGCTAGTTCTTCATCTTCTCTAAACCCTTCCATTAGATAGGTGAACATGACAATAAAATCCCCCTTAGATTTCTATTCTTAATGTGAAACTAAAACAGTTCTCTCAGCCTTTCCTTGAAATCATGTGTTTCAGCCTCCAACAATCTTCATAGCCCACTCCCAGATTCACGGTAGTACATTGATGACTTTCTTTTACCAGGGAACCCCCACATTGAACACGGTACTACAAATCTTGTTTAACAAGTACTGAATAGAAGAGAATGACTTCCCTTAACCTGCCAGCTACACAACGGCACAGCTCAGCATGCAGTTGGCTTTCCTCACCATAAGAGCAACACAAGTGTTCATGCTCAGCTTGTGCACTAGGATTCCCAGGGCACTGGTATTTTCTGCAGTGACAGTTGTCACTCAGACTGTACTGCTGCACGGCTGACTCCATCGAAGTTGTAGGACTGTGTTCTTAGGCATGAGATCCCTGTCAGTCCATTTCTCCAGCTGCTCTAAATAGCAGACCTGCCTTTCACTGTATCTCACCACACTCCCCTCAGGATGATGTCATCTGTGAAGCTTCTACAGGTGCATTGCATCCCAATACCCAGGTCTTTATTAGATATTAGATAACATTGGCCTCAGTATCATATTAATCCCTGAAGAACAGAATAGAATAGAATAGAATAGAATAGAATAGAATAGAATAGAATAGAATAGATTTGGAGATTTGGGTTGAAAGAGACCTTTAAAGGTCATGTAGTCCAACCTCCCATGCAATGAGCAGGGACATGTTCAACTAGGTGTCACTAGTAACCATCCACTGGTTGAACTTTGATCATAATGCTTTGAGCCCAGCAATCTAACCAGTTTTCCAAATATCTTTTGTCCACCTAATCAAACAATATTTCACTGATTTGACTATGGGAGGCCACACTGAAGGCCTTGCTGTGGTCAAAGTAAACATCATCTACTACTGTCCCTCTGTCCACAAAGCCAGTCATCTCATCATAAAAAGCAAACAGATTGGACAGACTTATTTTGCCCTTGGTACAGCTACACTATCTGTTTCCCGTCACCCTCTTGTCTTTCATGTGCCCAGAAGCGGCATCCAGGAGGATTTGTTTCATAGTCTTTCTGGGATCAGGGGTGAAGCTGGCTGGCCTTCTTGAAAATGGATATGATACTCGCCTTTTTTCTGTCATTAGAAATACCTGTATTGCTTGTCACCACCACATTTGAAACACAGCAGTAAACCCATGTACTGAGCTTCATTCTGCTGACATAATCCAGCTTTTCTTGTTGATATGGTCTCAAGATACCCAGAAGAAAAAACGTAAAAGTGTAGAATATGCTGATTGGTAGTGAGTTCAACTATTTTTTCTTTTTCTTGTTTAAAGTATGGCTAATACTACAGACATGTCTTACCTATTATCTGTCATTCTTTGCAGGGGCACCAGCCACAAAAGAATTCAGTCGTTTTCTCTCCTCTTTTTTTTTTTTCAGTTTTTAGTTTTTCCAATAACAGGTTGAAATATTGAGCAGGCCATTTGTAAAAGAGCAAGATTAGAACATCAGCTGCTGACCGAGATTAATTCATGTAGCATGCTAATCAGTGCTCAGTAGTATGCATATATTTACAGTTTCTGAGGCTGGACACTTGAGAACACCTTGAGAAGGGTTAGAGCTTACAGGGAACTGAGGGCAAGGAAAAACAGTGGTAAACTGAGAAGCTTGTTGAGAACAAAGTTAACCAAAATCAGTACTATTTTAGGGATGCATCGCTTAAAAAACCATGCTCCTTCTTGCTTAAACAGTCTCACTGTTTTGTTCAGCTGATATAAGTAGTTCATGCATTTATTTCTGAAGTACAATTCACAAGGGTAACATTAAGATAACAAATCTGTCTGGGGGGAAATCTGTATCCTCATTACTCATCTGAGTCAGGCCAAAAAAATGTCTTTAACTGTTCTTTTCACTTCTGATATTAGTTTTTGCTTTTGCATACAATGTGTTTGTTATTTGGGGGAAGTCCAACAAACTGAAGACAAGTTTAAATGTACCACGCAAGAGCCAACTAGAGCTGAAACAATTTTATACCTAATAGTTGGAAATGAGGCAAGCATAACAAACTGTGAGCAGTTTGTTACATTCTGCGTAGCAGTCTGTCACATTCTGTGAATCAGAGGAGCTGAGCCTTGCTTTATACCACTGTGGGTCCAAAGAAAATCCACTAATATCAATGAAATGACAAATGCAAAGCCTTTATGTGTTAAGCAAGAATCAGACCTAAGAGGAGAGCACTTGACTTGAAAAACTTGTTTGGGATTTATATAGCCTGTATTTAGTGACAATATTGACGTTTGTAAACAGATTTTGGAAAGGTATGAGAAGGTAAAGGAAATTTGTTGGAATTTAGTAATGTGCTGAAAATCCATAGCTGGGGACTGATTCAGCACAGGCAGCAATTATGCAAACTCCAATCCAGTCACATACAATAGGAACCACCATGTCACATCAGAGCAAATAAGGAGAAATGGTAGGGTACTTTTAAATCATTAGAGAATTTTGGAAGAATAGATACTGAGAATTAATTTCTAGTTGCAGAAAAATAGTTAAGGAAAAAAGAAGGAAAAAAAAACACTAAAGAGATGCTAATAGAAGACAGATCATCAGATTAGAGGAGAAATGGGAAGATCAGAAAAATACATATAAATCTATATAAAGTCAGTAAGACAAAAAAGGAAAATCACTTTTAAGCGGGAATGATTTATGATGGTATAAATACAAATCCCCAACTCAATATTTATAGGAAAGAGATCAATATTTGTTAAGAAGAGGCAGTTTTATGTATATTAGAGGGGAGAAGTGTGCAAACCAGAAGATTAGAGGCACTAAAGAGAGAAAAAAAAAAACACGTTAAGGAAAAATAATGTATATCTAAATATTTAAAACTAAATGATGAAGGAAGACTTGAACTTTTGACAATGGCAGGAAAATGTCTGAAAGGGAACTGGCATGGAAACAGGTGAAATTCTGAAATGAAAAATGTGAAAATTCACTGGAATTCGGACAAGTTCCTGGAAACTACAGTATTTTAGTCAATGCATACTTCCAAAACTTGAAAAGATAAACCAGGAAGCCGTAGATCAATAGACTTAACAACAAGCATATGAGAAAATCTTGGAAACGATCTTAAAAGATATGGTATGGCTGCAGATGGAAAGTACATTTCATTATCTCAGGCAGATGCTTAACAGTTTCACAGAACTCTGAAGGCACAGCTTCTTGCACTGAGTGGGTGCAGTGAACACAAATGTGCAAAAAAGCACTTGACAGAGCCCAAAACGGTATCAGTACTGAATAAAAAAAACATGATCTAGAGTAATAAACTATGTGCCTAAATAAGAACCAGTCTGGCAGAAGAGCAGGAAGGAGCAGGCTTGAAGAAATGGTACCAAAGAGCAGTTAGAAGTAGGTCTGAAGCCTTACACAATGGCCAGGACACAGTGCCATACAGTCCAGGCATAAATGGATTACTGTGGAAAATCAGTCCACTCCAACTCTTTATGTGGCAGTAGGGTAAAAAACCTATGAAGGAGAAAAAGTCTTAGTTTAAAATACCTGCTAGTAAGATTAATTTAGATTATCTCACTGGCACAATTTTGATTTTAAAGCATCAGATGAAGCTTCAAGAAAAACAGGTAACTCATGTTTTTGTCAGACCCAAAGACCAGTTTGTCTGTGTTCCTTGGAAAGTAAAATGACTAAACAAATGCATATCCATGTGCTCATAGCAATGACTAAAGTTTTGTAACCCAGCTGGTAAAACAAAATATATCCTCAAACTGCCAGGCCTTGAATAACTTGCACACAGTAAAAGAATACCAAATATTTCTCTTCTGTTGAGTTCTCTGGTCCTCCTTGGATGTGAGAATTGGGTATTTTCCCATGTATATTTGTCATCTGTATTCTGAACGGACAATGGGTCAAGATAACACACACTGCACTCAGACATCACCCTTGCCTTGATAAAAGAATCTTGCACTCTGCTGGCCACTGAAGACTCTTTTTCCTTACTATTTTTTTGTATTTTTGATGTTTTTCTGCTAGATGTCTCTGTGTCAGTACAGGGAGCTTCGCCACAGATGTGATCAGTATTGATACCTGTTCACAAAATTTGAAAGTTAATTGTATTTTTAGCCTATCGATAGTCATTCTGCCTATGGCCCGCTGCTGGAGAAAGATTTGGGGTTCAAGGTGTAGGTGCTCTTTCCCCTTTACCATAGAACTACCCCAAATATGTGCCAGTATTTGGGGAGTAGAGAAACAAGTCTTGCATTTAAAGAGTGAGGATCCTACGACTGCAGCATTGACCTGCTGCAAGGAGATGGGCTATCTAGACGTAAAGGTGTGCACTGAAAACTGCTTATCCAGCTGCAGCCTCGCACTAAGACTCTTGAACAAACTATGCAAACTACCTGGCTTTTGCTCCGTACTAAGGCAGGCTGCATGGATTCTCACACTTTTTTGTCTTACTAGTACCTGTAAAGAGAAACTGATACCTAAGTTGTTCTCGTGCAGCTTGGCTAACTCACCAGCTGCTGTTTCAGATGGGGTGTTCAGAAATCACCCAGAGCCAGGGAATTGGCCAAAACCTATGCTTGTGTTCCTTACGGTCAGCACCAACCAACCAAAGCCTCCACCCAACTCGCCTGTGCCTTTCAGCTGGTTTACTCCTAGAGAAAGCAGCTAAGCATTCAGATCCTTACACAAGACACTATCTGAGCTGTAAACATAAAATGCAACAGCTGAAACTGAAAATCTGCAGAGGTGGGTTACCGCAGCTTGTACCTTCTGTGGGCTGGCTTGAAAGATTTTCATTTTGTCATTGCAGAAACATTTACGCAACAAGACATAAAGGGCTTTTGCACACTTATGGACATCGCTGGGATCTTGGTTATCTGTGAGAAACATCAAATTCTCAGAAGATGGAATGAAAAATGGAGAACTTGTAATTGTACAGAGATCAGTTTCCTTACTCCAATGAGAAAACAGTTTATACCATCTGGTATAAAATGTACACTGATCAGAGTATCTTGTGTTCAATGCTGACACCAAACAGTGATTCGTTTAACAGACTGACCATGTTCTTTCACCATGGCAATTTAAAAGCTTCCTCATAAATATTTATCATCCTTCCAAGCTGAATCTCTGAAATAACTGCTGCAAACTTGTTGGCCTTACCTACCAAGTCCACAGTATTTGGACTATTTTGCCTCTTTTTATGTCACCCCGTCACTCCATATGGTGCATCAAAGATGCCAGCCTTTGTTTTCCATTTATCTGCCTCTCTCAAATCTGTTTTCCATGCTTTCCTCCCTGGTGTTTCCTATGCGTAATCTTCATAAACTTTGTTCCTCAGCTGGGTCACAGGACCTTTATTTTCTGCACTGTAACTCTGCAACACCTGTTTTAAGAACAATTTCTGTATCTGCAATAAACTAAACAATTGAAAATAGCAAACCTGAGAGACCATTTAGAAGTCTCTTTGCTTTTAGTTTTAGAAAAACATTCTCAAAATTGACATTGTCAAAATGTGTTCAGTTGCTATATGGCAACTTTACTTGTGCTTTTTTTTTTCTCCTTCAATCTTCCCAGGCAGTCTTTACAATAGGGCAACTTTCTGGTGTTTGTATAGTATCCATGAAAACAAATGATGATTTGCTTTAGTAAATAGCTCTGATAAATAGAAAAATACTCAACTGTAGTAACCCTAGAAAAATGCAAGCTCAGTCATTTATATGGAAGTCATAGAAAGAATAGTAATTCAAAGCCTTCAGTTCCAAATGTGGTTTTACAGACTTCCTGTATTACAATGTGTTCTGGAAGAGCCCTAAGCACCACACAGGATCCAAACTTTACTTGAAATCAATGTGACAAATTTATCTTTGGCCAAATTTTGTGAGTGGAATTAGGCCAGATACAGAGTTGGCTCTGTGTCTGTAGTCCTAGCCTGCCTGGAACAAAAGTTAGACACCATAACAATTTCTGTTAAAGGTCTTGGATTTGTCTTAGACATGTTCAAAAGCATCAAGAGGCAGCTATTTCTCTGAAATAACAAATAATTGGGGTGACCATTAACATTTCTTCCTTTCAAATATAGGCACAGTGTAAGGATTTTGTGGCTGTTATGCCAGTTAATTCTGTTGACTTCTATAAATGACATGGCTTTAAAAATCATTACACTATCACAGTGAAATTATACTGAACACTCTATTATACTAAAATTTCTTTGAGACACATACATTACTGACTTACTTACTCCCTATGTTATTTGTTGCCAACTGTCAACATTTATAGCAGCAAATTTGATTATTTTTGCATATGATCGTATTTGAAAATGTGCGCATTTTCTGTCTTTGTCCATACCCCCTAAAGAGTTTTCATTTGAATCAATATTTTGTCTATGAGATGCAATGTTAGTTTTTAATACTTTATTTTTTTAACATAAAAATTAATTACACTTTTTATTTAAAAAAAGAAAAGGTTATTCATCTTACATTGCACTTTAGGAAAGAAGGTGAGAAATATGGTTGTAGCCAGCTGTCTCCAACAGTATTAATTGTTGTTTGATTTGACAATGCAAAAGGAAGTTGAGAAAACTGTGTCTAAAAATCCTATGCCATAAGAGTTTGCAGTTGAATTTGAGGAATCATCCTTTAACTGACAATAGTGAAACCCATTTCCCTAAAGTTCCATGGACATCATTCTTCTAGTCATAGCCAAATAAATGAAAGTGCTCCCTATTGTATTCTTATATTAATATTGGTCAGAAAGTGAATATGTGTCTTTTGGGGTTGCTGTGAAGTTGTACACATTAGCATTGTGCTGGGATTATTTTTTTGTTATTTGCATTCATTCACAAGAACTTTGTTTTTCAATATGCAGTCAGTAGATTTTCTGATAAAGCTGTTGAGAGTTGCAGTTGATTTTTCCAGGTAGGGTTACATGGTTTCAAATACAGACTGAACTATATGAGTTTCTTCTGTGTTAGTCAGTTTCTGAAAAATACAGCATTTTAATTTGTTTTTGAACAAACATTCATCCAAGGTGCCTGTTAACTCAAGAATCTCCTAGGACAGCACTTAGCAGTAGAAACTCAGCACATACACAGCATCATGTTTAGAGACCATTCAGTTTAGCAGAACCTCGAACTTGGTACTCTGATACAGATTTCTCAGTCTACGTATGCTGCATGGGAGTTTGCACCTTTTCCAGGCCATTTTTAAGCAGCACTGTTCTATATTACGATAAACTGAATTTGAAGCACATGGTCAAACAGTCAGTTTAACCACAGAAGCCATGATATAATCTATTGTCACATTTTTTACTTCATATGTCAGCACTATTATAGAGGATGAAGAAGTGTGTGATCAAAAACTGATCACACATATCAGTATTTTAAACAGCCTTTCACAGATCAACCACTGAGATGTTAATCATGTCCATCCTACTTCTGTAGATGATCTTCAGGGTCATTTGTGTTCACAGTCACCATTGACAATGGCCACTACCTGGTACTGTTTCAGAAGTACTGTGTCTTTGCCTTTTTGGTGCTGTGCAATTGGATGTAAACCCAAATTATTTAAAAAACAAACGTCACTCAGGTCTGCATAACCTTGTACCACTTCTCCCATACAGAAAATCACACTGGTCATCTACAAATCACCATCACCTTAGATAGGAGTGAACCTTTTCCAAGGAGAGAACTGACTTCTGGCACTGAAAAAAACAGAATAATTGATAAAAGGAGCAAATGGTCATCCACGATGTGGAGCAGACACAAGATGGGATGATATGTGCCTTTTTCCACGGAGCTCCACTGATGTTTATAGACAGGACAGAGACGTTCAGCTGAGCTCCAGATGTTGGAGGGAAGTGTGGACACACCAGCATCCCTGTTTGCCTAAACTCTGCCTAATTCCGCCTGATGTTACTTGTTCCAGTAACTAGTTTGTCTCTCCTCACTCTATTCATTAACCCATCTTCTTTCCCATAATTCCTGGTATGAGTCCCAGCTGTCAGCCCCATACCTGTTCAGCTGGTCACAGTTTTTCATTATGCTTCTAAGACCCCTGACTCCCAGTCTTGGTCTTATCATTTCCTTCATAGGCTACTACCACAACCCACGTTTCTCCTCTGTGGTCATTTCATCCAGGGTGTTCCCCGACTTGTGTGGGCAGAACGTTAGGAGGCTGCTTGCTTTGGTGCCTAGCTACAGCAGTGAAAGCTTGTCTTGGGATAATGTCTTCAACCATGGTCTAATTAGCATACAGGCAGAAGATTCTGATGATCATTATCATAGGCATAATTGTAAGCATGATCAGGTGAGAGATTATTTCAAAATTTAAACAGGCAAAGCAATTGTTCAGATTCTTACAGATTGGTTTATTTGGTAAGTTTTTTCTAGACTCTAAAAACTCACGTCCCTCACACATACCTTGTGCAAAATATGGCACTTGGACCTGCAGTGGAAAGATAATGTACTGTTGGTGATCTATTTCTTGGAAACATCTGAAATGTTTCTACTGCAACATAGACTAACCAGACTGCGGCAGAGGATATGGATAATTTAATTCCAGAAATCATATTTTAACAAAATTATAGACAACTAGTAGTAGCCTTATAAAGTGTCAGAATACTTCAGCTGTAGGTGATGTTATTGGTTTTACCTACAGTGCTGAGAAATCTTGCTGTAGTTTTATTCCTATTAAATACCAGGTAGATCCCATACTCCTCATGTGTCAGTAAAAGTTAAAATAATCCCTCAGAAACATGACTTTTCAACTGCAATTAGTTGGTTACAGAGATGATGAAACTTTTCATCTTCAACAATTTTTAACTCATCCTTATTACGTTAAAGCGGAATTGCAAAATCAAGTAAGCTCTTAATAAAAGATTGGAGGTTTATAGTATGTGGCTTCTAACTGTTTATAACACTTCCACTGCTGTACCTAAAGCCAGGTGTAGCACATACCATTCAGGTTTGTGGCATATATATAATAGTCATTAATCATTTGTTAGTCTTTATAATCCCTTTATGAATGTTCCCTTGTATGCAATATGTGAAGAAACTGAAGACTGGATCATGAGAAAGTTTACATTGCTGCTCTGTCATGGGTTATGTTTGAAGAATTGGATGTGACATGCAATTTTCAAGATCTTTTTAGCAAAATTTTGCGGTTGTTTTCTCCTCCTCTTTCTGCTGCTCTCTACTTTTATCTTCTGCTTTCTGTGTCCATTTCACTTCTCTTCCTTTTCATTCCTGTCTCCATATCCCCTTCCCACTCAATTGTAAATGATGCTAGGCAGAGGGTCAGTGAAGGACTCTGGAAAGATTCATGTCAATGGACAGCTGAGTTTTTGTTTAGATTTGTAGTTCTTGGGCCATTCTCTACAAGTTAATATTGCAGAATCTTCAACATTCTCTCCCAGATAGGAGTTGTTATTCTGTTGATTTTCAATATAAACTAGAGGACAATGGCTTTTTTTACTCAAGTTAAAAATGGAACTTGGTTATGTTCCCTGATAGTGACTCTCACCCTGGAGTCAGGCAGCCAGGTGGAATTGAACAGGCACCATCCCTACCCCATTTGCATTTGCTGCATCCTCTGTTTTCCCTTCACAGACCTGTGTCTATCTGCATCACTTTCTCTAATCTGTCTTAAACCAGATCGGGTAAAGCAAAATAGGCCAGAAATGGCAGGCTGACTGCCACCTGCTAGTTTCTCAACAGAAAATTCTTACATGATGAAAAGCACCAGAGCGTTCTCAGAGCAGGTCACTGTTTCCCTGTAGAAGAAAAAGTCAAATTATATTTTTCAATCTATACATTCAGAGTAACTTAATGGTGTCATATGCAGGACTTTGTCAAGATGGCTAAGTTCAGGATCAGGATTTTGCTGCTGCCTTTGGAGTAATTATGTCTTAAAATTGAAGTCAATTGCTGGTGGGAAGATTGCTTCCTCTCCAAAAACAGTTCCTTCTGCAATGACCTGTTCAGCTGTGGAGGGCTATCTGCCAGCTGAAGTACACAGATTTTACTCATATGTGACACAGAGGAATTCTGAGCCCAGTTGTGTGTTTGGGCCTATGCTTTAAAATTAGTAATAAACAAGTAATAGGACACGAGTCAGTTGCCACTGAGATAGGGACTGGAGCAAAAAAACTACTGAGTGATAACATTTAAATGTAACTCCAAACCACAAAACAGAGAGATGACACCTTGCTCCTCTCCCATGGAGTCCGACATCTAGTTTTCAGATTCTTACCTCTGAAGGTCTGGGTCTGATTCTTTGGTTTTGATAGCAGGTAAAGAGAAAGAATACAAGTTCATTGATACAATTAAATTTCTACTCAAATGCACATTTATTATTTATGTCTAGATTTTGAACCAGAAAGACCAAATGAACCTGTATTGCCGCCATATGTAGTTCTGGTGACAGGATTATTCTTAAATCATGGACAGGAAAATTAAGTGGTTAATGTTGGATTCTTTGCAGTACAATGTGTCCAAAACTGTACTGAGATGATGTCAGAAAATGCTACATTTTTTCCCAATTGTGAAATGAATTATGGGGAGCTAACTGACTACGGCCAGAATTGTTAAAACAGCTATTTTGGCTGATACACTGTTGTCCAGCCAGAAAACACAGGTGCTTTGTTTTTAAGTATTTTTTTTTTCAAATGCTGTGTTTCAAGGTTACATTGACCACCTCTTTCTCACTCTCTTCAGAATTTACACAGTAAAAGTCACATATGTTGAGAAGTATCTGAAGAATTAAATCTTCTGCTATTTTCTTTTCTAAAAACAGATCAAAGAAAAAGCTACAATGCTCTAACAAGTGATGATATCTATGATGGCCAGGGTAAATTTCTGTCTGACTGTTTAAAAGAGAGTACAGTGTTATCTAATAGTTTTTAACTATTCAGCTCTTTTTAGTGGGAGATGTGAGGTGTATTTCCTCCAGTTTGACTTGCAAGCTCCTTAAATGGGTGACATTAAGTTGTCTAAGTACCCTCAGCCACTGTAATTACAGGCACTGAGAACTGAAGTTAGAGTTATGGAAGAGATGAACTCTAAACTCAGTGCTCATTCCAGTGGTTTCAGATCAGCAAATTCAACCAGCTTCCTAAAACGATTGTGCATTCTCATTAAGTCAGTTCAAATCTTCAGAATTTCTTGTTATTTTTTGGTTTAAATTTTTAAAAATGCCATTTTCCTTTTTCATTAGCTTTAAATCATACTTAAATGAGACAGCTGGGTTAGGTTGATCCATTTCAGGAATTTGGTTATCTCATCCAGCTATGTCATCCTGAATCCCATATTAGTAGAATATTCAGGGAATTAAATTATTTTGTTTTCAACAGGGAGGCAGGTGTCTCCTTGTGTCTCCCTAGGTGAGGAGCGCTAGGCCAAGTCCTCTGCTGGTGTAAATCAGCACTGATCAGAATCTATTCTATGTCTCTGATCTGTAGTACATCTCCCTTCTTATCATTATGAATCATGCCAAGTATCAGAATGACAACACAGACAGGGAGGTTGTTATCTCTACTAGCAGTTGGTGACGGCTGAGGATGTAGGCTACAGTCTGAGATGCCATTCTCCTGCCTCACAGGGAATAAGAGACTCTAATGCCTACAGATACGATAAAGGAAAGACAAAACTTCCAGTTTTAGCACTCTTCGACCCTTTCTTTAGTCTCGTTTTATGACATGTGAAGATCTCTCAGAAAAAAACCTTCTATGACCCATAAGTGCTCCTCCAAAGAAAATCCTATCCTTCTTGCTGAATAACGCATAGGATTAAATTCCACTGAACCTGGGGAGGAGACAGTGTCCTAGTCAGTTAAGAGATACTGGGCTGAGGTGAGGCTGTTTTGTGGTTATTGTCTTTTGCAGCCTTGCTTTAAAAAAATAGTGAATTGTCTGGTTAGTTTTTGCCCTTGTTTTAATTTTATTTTTCATCTTCCAGTGGCTCCAGATGGGCTGTATCTTTTCCTAAAACTGTGCTATTAATAGAAATAACATGTAAAACTTCTGGTCATCCTCCCTCCATCTGCCCAAACTGGCCTGATTCCCATTTTACTCTGTGTAAGTGGCAACCCCCGTCATACTTGCCCCAATTTTTCCATTCCATTACAGTGAGAAACATGTTGAGTCCAGCACCAGCCATGTAGCCAACAAAAATATATGTGGAGAGGAGGGAGCTTCTTATCTAAATTGCACACTAACACTGAAATCCTGGTCTTAATAACATCTGTGAGAGGTGAGAGCCTGAAGTATGGGGTGTAAAGCTGGGAATTTGCACAAGCAATGAACACATTTGATCTCAGGATATTTTTTCTTACCTGCCCCAAACAGAAAAACAGCATTGTCTCCTTTTAAAATAGGGACCTGGGTATCTGAATCTTACCTCCTTGTATTTCCCCTGTTATTTATACTGCTCACGTAGGATAAAAGAAAGCCATCACAGTATTGGTTCAAATACTGAAAGCTCTGGTTTAAATTCAGAGTAATTTATTTTTCTACCAACAGTGTAAATTAGTAGAAAAAAAGAATAGGTTGAAAAATCTACATCTAAGTCTGTACAAACTGTATGATCAAAGCCAAAATATTGAAACTGTGTTAGCAGAGTTGGACTCTTCGGATTTTGTCAAAAAGGGAAACTGCATGAGTTACTGAAATATAGATGCACCCCTAATAAGACTGAGCTGATCACAGATAAGAAAACAAATGAATATTTAGGCATTTTCTGTGGAGGCTACAGAATAATATTGCTAAAGTACAGAAGATTACGGTCTATTTATTTTAATTTAATAAAATCTCCATGTCTAAAATGAGATAAAAAATACATTTTGAATGAGAACATAGCAGAAAAAATAAGGGATGAAATTAAATCCAAGAAAATCAGGAAAACTTCATAGTATATGGGATCTCAGAAATTTTTTTATTAGGTTTACAAACTGGTGCTAATGGCTGTTCTTAGACAAATAAGCTAATCGGGATTGGATGATGCATACTTACAAGCTTAAATAAGAAAAATCTTCAAATCATAGAATCATAGAATGGTTTACGTTGGAAGGCACCTTGAAGATCATCGAGTTCCAACCCCCCTGCCATGGGCAGGGACACCTCCCACTAGACCAGGTCGCCCAAGGCCACGTCCAGCCTGGCCTTGAACACCTCCAGGGATGGGGCCTCAACAACTTCTCTGAGCAACCTGTTCCAGTGTCTTACCACCCTCAAAGTGAAAAATTTCTTCCTAATGTTTAATCTAAACCTACCCTATTCCAGTTTGAAGCCATTCCCCTTCGTCCTATCGCTACATGCCCTAGTAAAAAGTCCTTCCCCAGCTCTCCTGTAGGCCCCCTTTAGGTACTGGAAGGATCTCCCCAGAGCCTTCTCTTCTCCAGGCTGAACAGCCCCAACTGTCTCAGCCTCTTCTCATAGGAGAGGTGCTCCAGCCCTTGGATCATCCTCATGGCTCTCCTCTGGACACGCTCCAGCAGGTCCATGTCTGTCTTATGTTGGGGACTCCAGAGCTGGACGCAGTACTCCAGGTGGGGTCTCACAAGAGTGGAGTAGAGGGGCAGAATCACCTCCTTTCACCTGCTGGCCACACTTCTTCTCATGCAGCCCAGGATACAGCCGACCTTCTGGGCTGCACAGTGCTGGCTCATGCTGAGCTTCTGGTCGATCAGCCCGCCCAGGTCCTTCTCCTCAGGGCTGCTCTCCAGCCATTCCCCGCCAACTCTGTATTTGTGCTTGGGATTGCCCCGACCCAGATGTAGGGCCTTGCACTTGGCCTTGTTGAACTGCATGGGGTTGGCTTGGGCCCACCTCTCCAGCCTGTCCAGGTCCCTCTAGATGGCATCCCTCCCCTCAGCGTGTCCACCTCTCCAAACAGCTTGGTATCATCGGCAAACTTGCTGAGGGTGCACTCGACCCCACTGTCCATGTCCGCGACAAAGGTATTGAGTAATACAGGAACTCGATGATCTTCAAGGTCCTTTCTAACCTAAACCATTCTATGATTCACCTACAGTGGGCGGTTCTCCATTTTCCCAATGCTCGCCTTTGCATTCTGTGTCATGGGCAGTGCAGCTGCAGTCCTTGCCAGTGAAAACTGAGGCAAAAAAGTCGTTGAGGACATCAGCTCTGTCTCTGACCCTGGTAACCAGTTCTTGTGTTTCCTTCCGGAGAGGGCCCACATCTTCCCTAGTCTTTCTTTTCTCGCTGACATACTTAAAGAAGGATTTTTTGTTTGTCTTAATGTCCCTGGCCAGATTTAGTTCTATCTGGGCTTTAGCTTGTCTAACCTGATCCGTGGCTGCTCGAACGATTCCTCTGTATTCCTCCCAGGCTACCCGCCCCTGTTTCAGCCCTCTATAGGCCTCCTTTTTGCTTTTGATCGTGTCCAGGAGCTCCTTGTTCATCCATGCAGATCTCCTGGCTTTTCTGCCTGCCTTCCTCTTTGTAGGGATGCATCACTCCTGAGCTTGAATATTAACCAACTTTCTTGGGCCCTTCTTCCCTCCAGCGCTTCATCCCACGGCACCATACCAAACAGATTTTTCAAGAGGCAAAAGTCAGCTCTCCCAAAGTCCAGGGTGGTCAGTTTGCTGCGCACTTTCCTCACTGCCTCGAGGATCTCGAACTCAACCATTTCATGGTCACTACAGCCCAGGCTACCCTTGAATTTCACACTGTCTACCCGCCCCTTCTTGTTGGTAAGAACAAGGTCCAGCATAGCTCCTCTCCTTGTTGGCTCCTCAACCATTTGGAGAAGGAAGTCATTGTCAACGCAATATAAGAACCTCCTGGATTGCCTGTGCCTGGCTGTGTTACCCTTCCAACAGATGTTGGGGTGGTTGAAGATGCCCATGAGGACCAGAGTCTGTGAACATGATGCTGCCCCTATCTGTCTATAGAGGGCTTCATCTTCTTAAAATAATTCTAAATACTGGAAATACATGAGAGTGTCGTTAATAACTACAGACTCTGACCTATTGGCAGATAATCGCTCAGTTTTGAAATGGTCCCCAGGAGTTTCATTCATCTGAACCAAGCAGAATTAATTGATAGTAGATTGTTCTGTAATACTGTGAAAGAGATGTAAAAAAAAAGTAAGGCATAATCCATAACTGTTGTTTCTTGATCCTGAAGAGGCATTTGAATAAGTTGGCTTAAAGTTTGTGTTCTACATTTTACCATGGATATGGCATCTTATGGTGACTAGTTTCTCACAAGAGTGTCTTTCATAGGATTTGACTTCTATATAACAAGCATATTCATGTTAAAAAAAAGTAAGGCATAATCCATAACTGTTGTTTCTTGATCCTGAAGAGGCATTTGAATAAGTTGGCTTAAAGTTTGTGTTCTACATTTTACCATGGATATGGCATCTTATGGTGACTAGTTTCTCACAAGAGTGTCTTTCATAGGATTTGACTTCTATATAACAAGCATATTCATGTGTATCTGCAAAGGGGATAACACAGAACCCCTTAGTCCCTATAGAGGAACATGCCAAAAATATCACTTCCTCATTATCTTATTTTATATAACCATCTTTTACATATGCATAAAACTATTTACTACAGGAAATTAGCAATACACTTATAGCTTTGATATAAAAAAAAGTGAATATTAATTTACAGGCTGAGCATGGGATAACAACATGTAAGAAAATAGAGCAAATGTTCCCCACAGCATTCGCTGGTTGCAAATTAATTAGGCTGTACTAGACATTTTAGCAGTCTCCAGTACTTAAAGGTATGGGTTTCAGCTGGGCTTGAAGCAGTTTAAGGTATCTGGTTTCTCAAAAATTATAAATATTTACTAAACTAAGTTTTGTTTCAGGTGATTGCAATAAAAATAACAGGATCTGTTAAGGCAAAAACTATCATGAGGTAAGTATTTCTTACAGAGGTGAACGCTCTCTTTCAATTTTATGGAACTGATTCCATTTTGCGCTAGATCTGTGCCTGACTAATTTGTATTATCCTGAGTAAATCAAATGTCCTTTTACACCTCTTTACAAATTCTGCACTGTTACATGGGGAAGGTTACACTGGAGAAAGATTGACCAGAAGCATTGGAGATGGCAGGTCCACTATATGTAGGGTGATTTTAAAATGATCTCATGCTAGTTTTACAGTAGTTCTGTGCTTGCAAATGGTTAGGAAATGAAAGTAGACAATCAGTGCCTTTCATATGTGTTCCTTTATGTTTACTTGAAGGGTTCCTAGCATATAGCTTCACAGAAGCTAGCAATACCTTTAAAAAGTCTTTTGGCAACTCAGAGGGAGTACTTACATTATCCTTGGATGAACAGATATTTTTTTTTTCCTACTAAAATTTGTAATGATTTAGAAAAAAATGAGCCAGATGTCAGTTGGATCTCCTGCACTACAATTTCCCAGCCATTCTCAAATTGGCAGTCAGGCTCAGGGAGGACTCTGCTGTGAGGAACACCAGGACTAGAGCAGAACCAGCCTTAGAATTAAGCAGCTGAAAATCGACATAGCACTTGTACTTGCAGCTTTGATGTAATACACCAGACAAGAAGCCTGAAACTGCCACTGGATAGAGAAAAACAAAACCCAACTTGTCTTTCAAAAAAAAAGTCTTTGGAGAGGTTTATGAAGTTAGTGCAGTTATTTTCTGATAGCCTTTTGTTGCTATTTCAAAAGAAATACCTGTTAAGTAGTGGACAAAAGTGGACTTTTTTTCAGCAAACACAATCAGTACAACAGAGGTCTACATTCATTCATGCACAGTGTTCTAGCTTCGTCCTTACTGAAACACATCTGGCATGATAGGACAATAGCTGCTTTTGGATAATGCATGGATGAGGAACTCTGTCTTTTCTGAGACCTTTTAGACACACTTGGCAAATTGCATATCTGTACTGTACAGTGTGAGGTTACCCAGCAATAAGGAATAAAAGGATCACATAATTGGGAGCCATATAAAACAACACTGGAGAGTAGGCCACAGGTTCCTTACCATTGCTTTAATCCAAGAGACACACATTTACCTGGCTGGTGAGTAAAGATTTCCATGAACTGCATTTGGAGCCTGCCCTGTGGCATGTAATACATAGTACCGTTTCAGAGGGTCATCATCGATGAGCCTAAATGGAAAAAGTAGTGTACAACAGTCAAAGAGTCTTTTTGGATGCTTTCAGGAGACAGTGTGAATTACAACTACAGGTTCTTGCAGGAGAGGACTTAACTGTCTCCACTAGAGTAACATTTTTGCAGGTCTAAAATATCATTGTGTGACTTCATGTCTCAGGAGTTGGAACAGTTGCTGTGTTGCTCAGGAAAGTTGAAATAATGCCAATGCTTTTGTTTTATTACATGGGTTTTGCTCTAGACCTCTGTGATAGAACTAAAAAAGTTTGTATACAACTAGCAATTAGGAAGATTGACAGTGTAGTGGTCTTTCTGGACTTTATCGTACAATACATTTAGTTTAATGTCAAATCTTCAAAACCAGTGGCAACAAAGATAGCTGTTCGTAATTAAAAGCAAGCAAATAATACTGGTCATGTATGGCTAGCCTCCTCTTCAATTCAAAAGTAAGACCATGTTCAAACTGCAGAGATCCAGTGGTGTAAGATATCCCTGGCTTAGTTCTGTGTGGAGAACGTGTCTTGTCGTAAAAACATAATAACTACATTCAGCAGAGCCTGCGAGACACATGCTGAAGGAGATCTAGCTTTTAATGAGTGCAGAGAAGATAAGATGCATTTTAATTGAAGGTATGAAACTATTTGTTGTCTGTGTGTGGTTTTGACAGCTCTGCAAAACTGGCTACTGCTTCAAAATTCATACTGGTAAATTTGCCATTGAGCTCCATATAGAAACCACAGCATGATGTAACACTGCACGACTTGACTGGGAGCTGAACGCAGTGGACTAATTGTCAAGTCCATGTGAGAAGAGGTCCAAAACTGGGAAACCAGCTACAGACATTTGACTTGAAATGTTTGATGCATTTGCTTTGTGTTTCTTTAATAAATACGAAGTTACCTTAGAACAAAACATTTTCAGGAAGAATAACCTACAACTGGTAAGACAGAAGGGAAATTTAGAAGCAGGTTTTTTTGAGCTAAAACATCAGACAACTGACATAGTAACAAGACCCAAAGACCTCATAGCCACATCTACAAACTAACTCATTTACAGCTGTCAAGGCTCTCAGGCTACTGAGATGAAAAATGTGACAATGTTTGCTCTACTTGCAAAAAGCTGAAATAACGATGAGAGAAGTCTCTATCGGGTACGTCTCTGTCTAGGGCACCTTGGCTTTTTCAATTCTTATGGAATGAATCACAGAAGTCCATCTCCCTGCCTGTGCTGAGGAAATTGTTATGAAGAGTGAAAGAATGAAAAGAGAGGATAAAAGAAATGAAGTCTGAGGGAAAGGGAAGAGCTGACTTCAGTCTCATGGGATTGTTTTAGCTTGCCCCTGAATCTGTCACCATGGATTATGTGGTTTAGGAACACGATCAGAGCAAACTGTCACTTCCCTCCTACCCACATGTTGGTGTCCTTTGCCTAGAAAGGAAAGTCTGGTGCCTGTCTATCCCTTGTCCTAACACAGATTTTGTGCACAATTATGTCATGCACCCAAACTGAAGAACACAGAAGAGCTCTAAGAGCCTCTGCTGGATATAGCCATTGTACCATATTTGCTTTGGTGAAGCTTGTTGGAAACAAGAAAAGTATTTGTTTTGGTTTTTGTTTTTGTTTTGTTAATGTCCCAGAGCATGCAATTTAGGCAAATGTTAATTTTATTTAATGTTAACCAACCTAAAAATTTATCCAAACTACTTATCAGGCATGATAGTTCCCACATTCTTGAGACACCCTACTAAGGTAGAAGAAATTTCCTTCTGAAGGCTGTCGCTCTTCTCCAGGCAGTGAAAGTGTGCTTTAAAGGCTCTCTTAAAATAGACGCCTCACTTTAGATAGCCAAAATCAGGTTAAATAAAACCTACCCATGATGGTTGAGACACAGACCAGTGAATCCAATAGAAATATTAATGAAAACAAATAAACTCAGCAGGACTGCTTAAATTTAACCATCTGGCACAAGTTTTCATTGTTAATTTTAAAGGCAAGGCTGTTCAGCACCTTGCAGAACCATTACTGGTTTTACACCTAAATCATACATAAAAATGTAAGTACATGAATATTTATGTGCTGAAGAAAGATCAGGTCATAAAGACTTATGAGAAGAAGTGCTGGAGCCCAGCTGTCAGAAACTCCTGCCGAGCTAGCCATCTGTCTATAATCACATATCTATCAGTTTTCTGTCTGTAATTGCACATGTCTGTCAATGGCCCCCTCATCTTGAATGCAGACTTCAAAGAACTTAGGTTTTCTCCTGAAAAATCTGATCTTTCCTTTGCTTCCTCCTTCTCCCCTTTTCCCCTCCCCGTGTAACTCTATGTACCTTGATTAGTTCTGCTTTTTTTCTTATTTGGGATGATTACACTGACTTGATACAAATGGAGAATCTGTATTTGTTCTGAGGAAAGAAGAGTCTTTTGAAGATGCCAAGACAGCATTTATTGGTAAGGTGATATTTTCGTGGACCAAATTGCACTTGCCTTCTACTTACAAATAAACTGCTATGAATTCAATTGGCTGTATACTGAATGTCAGATTTTAAGCAGTTCTCTAGGATTCTGTTACCTTTTACTATTGTTTTATGGGCTCTCAGATTCACTCAGGCAGAAATGTGAAGGTACTAAATTAGTGCAACATTAAAGTGATCTAGGATGTGTACAGTTGTTAGTGATTCATGTAATATATACCACCATTCCAGTGCTGACAGGGGATTATGCCTTGTATGATTAGTATTAAGGGAAAGCATGGAAAGTAATCAAATAAAATCCAACATATGTTGATTTATTGTTACTTAAAATATACACTGTTTGGAGACGGGACCTTCCTGAGCCTTTTTCTTTTCCACCTGGTAATCTCCACCTTGCTCAGGCAGAGTAGGTTGCATGTTTCTCCAGTACATCATCAATACAGCTGCCAGGGCCGCAGAAAAGAACTGAGCTTACAGCACCTACTGTGTTTTCTCATTTTCTTGCCCAGTAGTAAGGAAGTGAGCTCAGGACTCAGTTTCAGGTCTCCCATGAGACTCCTGCTGGCTTGTCCAACATCTCCTGGCTCTTTAAAAAGAGACTGAAATAAACTCTGTCTCCTAATGATTTGTATTGGATTCATGCTGAGAAATCCCAGTTCTGTGCCTGCCACTTGGATTGGTTGCACCTTCCAAGAGACACAAAGTCCTTCTTTCCTCTGATCTAGATCCACACCCTTCATTAGCTTCAACCCTCTTTTTTTAACGACCTCCATTAGCCTATGCATGAAATGGCTACAAACATTATTTTGTCTTCTTCAAGGAATATCTTCAGCTTGGATTCCTCCTTCTTGTTAGGGCCCTATAACACTTCTAAGAGACACTTCAACACTTCTAAAAGACATGCTGAGAACATCAAGAACTGAGAAATAAGGGGGGAAAAATGAAGAAAAATCTCAAAATATTAAATAACACTTAGTTTGTTGTAGAGAGCATCAAGCACTGAAGTATAAGAAACTAGAATGGTAGAGTATTTTGTTTAGAACGAAAAGCTGGAGGAAGTACAGATCAGAGCTTTAAAGTGTGGTAGTATGCTGAAATAGAATTCTGTTTAAAGGTTATATAGGGTTCATTCACTCTTGGAACTGTACAACTCTGGTCTTAGGAGATAATAGGATACAAGTTTATACAAGTGTACAATTGAAAAGATTCCTATCCTTCTGCTCTTTATTCTAGATAGAGAAATAGGAGAGAAGATATTATTCCATTCTTTACTTGGAGCTCCTCTTGAGCAATTTGAACAGGGAGGTGCGCATGCTTGTTCCAAGTGACTTCTACATTTACCCCGCCAATATGTTAAAAAGAAGCTTTTTAGAGCAAGGCACTGAAAAGTCACACTATATCCTCTTCAGCTAAATAACAATTTTTTTGTTTCGTGACGAAGCTACAAAACCTGTCCCTGATATTGGTGCCAAAAGGAGAAGGAAATGTTGGTAAAACACTTCGTATGAGTAACAGCACAGCTGTAGCAGGACCTTTTGGTTCCTGGAGTACACCTTCATCCTCCCAGTAGCTCCCCCTCTTATAGCATCTCAGGATTACAAAGTAGTGTTACAGAAAATAATAGAGACAAGTAAAATCTCAGTTTTAAAACAATGTATTTTTTTAAGAAGACAGTGGATTATATCCTGATGATCCTATGCATTATACCTCTCAGAGAGTGGGATTGTCTGTTGTAATCATTGATTTAGATAAAGAGGGCATCGTTTTGTGTGTGCATGTGGTCCTGAATTACCAAATGACAAACATGCTGTCACTCCTGACAGAACAGGGGATATTAATAGCCCTATTTATTAATTGTCCTTATTGACTGTCTCACACTTCATCTGTTTGTCAAACTACCAAACTGATCACCTTGACTCCAGATCATTGGTTTAGGTTTGGGTTACATCAAACTTTTTTCATCAGAAGGATAGTAAGTGCAATGCTCTTGTTTGAGTACATTTGTCTGGGTGGATAGGATTCATCACATCTACATTTAGCCACCTAGAAGTTAAGTGTCTAGTCTAAGCTCATCCTCAGCACTTTCTCTACAGTGAGTGAAGGGAAAGAAGCCCCGTAAGATAGTTGTGTACAGTAGGCTGGATGGACCCCCTTCTGGAGTTACCCGTGTTTTTGCGTTGACTGGTGAAAGGACTCCAGATACCTGGCTACAGCTAGGCACAGCTCTGAAATGCCTGAAGTTAGGCCTAATAAATTTCATGAATCTCTGCATGAGAGTTCAAATTCATTACTGCTGCTCAGTGAGAGGAGACTCACCACATGTTTTGCAGTTTTATCTTGTGATGCTTAGCCATTTTGACCCCGCTTTCCTACCCAGAAGAGAAACAAACAGACAAAACACTCAAAAGAGCCTGCATAGCTGTATAAATGAAGAAGTATTCAGAATGTAAAGGGCTCTGCACAAACACTGCTTGCAGTATTCCCTCAGCTCTGCTGATGTCTATGTATGCATAAACTGACTACACAAGTCAGTAAACTTTTCCATATTATGTTGTTAACAGGCCTCAAACCTGAAAGGTTGGGCTATCTCTGAGGAGTAAAACCAGCTAAATTTCCGTGCCTGTTTGGGGGTTTTGACACAGAGAGGATTACCAGCAAATGTGTGGTAGTTGTGGTTTTTGTGATGTGGACACTTGGACTGACACACGTGTTTCATTTAGCTGCTGTATGCTCATTAGATAGCAATAACTTTCCATTGGTGTTGCACTGTTCTACACATAAATCTGTGACTTGGACCAGAAAGTCTTCACAATCCTTCACTGATCCCCAGAGCGATGCTGTCTTCCAGTCCATGGTCACTCATCATAGAAAAATGTTGATCTGAGCACAGAATGAATCTTAAGAAAGAGAAACTGAAAAACTGCATGTGTTTATTTGCAGGAGTATGTGTTTTAATTTAATTGCATTGGTATTAAATGCCTTGGCATTAAATCAAATTGCTAGTCTTGGTCTAGCCAGCCATCTATATTTTTGTCACAAATGGATGGAAAATACATACCACATAAAAATGAAACACTGACAACTTTAATCTGCATTTTCAGATTAACCAGAGGAAATGTGCTTTGTCACTTACAAAATACACTGTAGTTCGATATAGGTTGGTGGAGAAACTATTGTTTTCCAAAAGAGTGCAGGAAGATGACCAAGGCCCCAAAAGCATGATATTTTTATTAATTGGACACTTTCTTAAAACAGTTTGTTTTTATGAACCTTGGTGGTCCCAGATCTACTTTGCATTTCACCTCATTCCTTGCCCTCTCTATCCATGGAAAAACCTCAAAGGTTTTAAATGAGTTGGTTCAAATACTCTATATTCAAAGAGTTGGGTGGAGAAAAATGAGCCGTTCTGAAGTGCTCTGTGAGCTATGCTTTTCTTTGAGCAGCTGATTTAATAACTGCAGCTGCTGCTAACAAACAGAAAACCGGTCTCCTTCGTAACTTAATTTTACTGTGTGTCAAACCTCAACTGCAAATATTTTTTTTTAAATAATCAAGTGCAATCTGATATGCCTGAACAGCAGCACTTTATTGCAACTTTATCAGCCAGAGTTCCTTTGAAGGGATGCTGGTGACCAAGAAAATTTGCCAGACCAAATGGTTATAATTGTTCACTTATTTAATCAAGTACTAAAACAATGCATGTAATTGTATTGCCAGTGATATATTATTAACAAAACATTTTGTTGCTATGCAGTTCTTCCTGCCTTATCGATGGATATTGCTTATCTCAGACTAGCAAAAAGCCGGACAAGCAAATCTTACTTGCATGGATCAACAAATTTAAAAACATAGGTTGCCTATTTGCTTTATTAAATGTAGTAAATCTACTCGACAGAGACATCTTCCTTGCTTTTATGTATTTCTTGTTGACAGCCTTTTCCAGTGTAGGTCTCTCAGAGTCATCGTATTATGTTGCAGGTAGGTCGTCACGGGCTTTTGCAAAAGGTTCCAGGCAGCAACAGACATTGTGTTTTCATTGTGATTCGACTGTCATACTTCAGGGTTTCTATTGTAAACATGACAAGGGTAAAAGTGTTTGTTTCTCTAAAATTTGGAACTATTGGGATATTTGAAAGAAAAAAACAACCACCCTGAGTGCAGTCAGAAATCTCCAAAGCACAGCTCAGGCAGCCTCACCTCCAGCATAGCTAGCTAGGCTGCTTCTCTGCATTTTCAAGTCACGTTCCCCAGCACTTCAGAGAAGGGAGAAGGAGCCCATCACAATATAAATTAAAAATGTATATTTCATAACTCCTGTCACTGGAAAGTGCCAACAATAACTAAGGGATTTACAGAGAAGAAAATCAGGTCCTTGTCCAGAGCAGCCAACAGCCTGGAGTGTTTGTATATGCTGGAGATTACAAGCAAGCAAGGTAAGCGAACATTGAATAACCAAAAGAGGGAAAATTAAATAGCATAGTTTGTTAATTCTGCAGTCTTTAGCTTTAATTTGTTACATTTAACTGTTAGTTTTGTCTCATTGGTTGTTAACAAGTCTGTCCTGATAACATGCAGGCTGGCGTGAGAAAGACCTCTGCTAGGGCTACGTTTTGAGGAAGGGTTAAGGGTAGAGAATTACTGGTACCTCATGGATTTATTGAAGGATATCTAAAGACAAAAATGACAAAGAGGGAATAAAGAATAGTTTTCAGACAAAGATCTGGAAAAAAAATCTGACTTAAGGGAGGTGAAAATAAATCTAACTTAAGGGAAGTTAAAAAATTCTGAGCTTACAGAAGCACTAGTGTAGATTGTCCTGGGAAGAGTGGAATCCCTGTTGTTGAAGGAAATAACAGGTTAGACATCTGGTAGTAATGAGACAAGTCTATCTGATACTGCTTTGAGGAATGATTCTTTTTGCGATTCTTTAATACCTTCACAATGATGAAGGGGCCTGGATGTGGGACTGTTTTTACCTGGGATCCATTTCAGTCCTGTCTTTGTAATGGAAGAAGTCAGTGAAAGTTTTTGTTGTATTTAATGCAAAAATATTTCTTATTCTAGAGCTGTCAAGGTTTGATTTTAAGAGTTCATATATAAATAAATAAATAAGATCATTTTGGAGATTCACAAATGCGCGCAATCCAAGAAGCTGCCCACTCTTAAGCAAAAATTTGTACTGTGTCCAAACATTTGCTTATATCCACTTTTGAATCTGCTATGACCTACCTTCATATTACTTTAGAAGAGGCATGAGTTAGAAAGTAAGCAGAATGTTTTTCTGACTTCTCTCTGGTATTGCTTTGGTTTTACCCTACCTAGACAGTGACATTCACATCACGAGTGTCTATAACTCTGTTCAGTGTTGGGAAAATGGGAAGAATTGGTTCACTGTTCAGATTCATTCTGAAAGTTCATTCTGTATGTTCAATTGTGCATGTTCATGACTGTCCAAAATCTGCATGTGATTTCAACCAACGGCTTCTGAGTGGTGTTTATTGCTGAATTTTGAAGTCCGTACAAAGACAACAGAGTAGGCTGTCAATTCTTATTATGATTCACGGCATTCTAACTGATTAATTCAGTGAAACATGGCATAATCACACTAGGCTAGACATATGTCAGCAGAACAACATTTGTGAAAAACACAGGACAGCCCCAGCTTTACCCTATTTGGGGGGGATTGTTTCTGAAGGGGGACAAGGGAGTTTTCTGACCTTCATTAGTTTTCTGGTCCTTTTTCCCCAGAATAGGAAGAAAATTAGATTCATCATTCTCTCCAGAGTGATGAGTTTAATAAGAAATAATGGTTTCTTGCATATAGCAAATTTGCTTTTAGCTTTCTTTACCTTCTTCTCAAGGCAGGTACAGGGCACTCCTTTTCTTCAAGCTAACTTTGAACAGGGGTGAAAGCAAAGAGACCTCAGCAGCTTGCTAGACTCTTTTCCCACATTTGTCTTTCCTTCCTGTCCACAGCTCACACAGGGAAGATGTCAAAGGTGACAGCTACTGGAATTTTGCAATTAAATGTAACATAGGACCATCTCTTTCATTTCCAAGGCAGAAAATTACCATTTTGTTCCAAATTTCAGGATTCAAAAGGTACTGGTTTGGGAGAAGAGTATTGCTGCCTATTTATTTTTTTTTTATGGTGCAAGGGAAAATATTTATTTTTTAACACATAGATTTTATTATGACCTGTGTCCTGTTGGCCTCTGTCTATGGTAGACATCCATCACAACTAAACATAAGGTTTGCACATTTGTTTCCTGAAAGAATAGATGAGTAAAGTGTAGGCTTTACTGATAAGAAAAAAAAATCAAGTTGTCAGGAATTACACTGAATCTTTCTTTTACCCCCCTTAAATGTATTTTTTGACTTTTTAAAGAGAAAAATGTTGGTATGGTAACTACTAATGGTAAGCATTTAGAAAAAGATACAAGGGAGAAATCTGTGACTATATGAGAAAAAAAAGGTGTGTGAGGGTATTTGAAGTAACATGAAAAGTGGAGTACCAAACTAGGTATTAGTCAAATAACACCATGAAGCCTCATACATTTTTTATCTTCAACAGAATAAATGAGAAAAGTGGGTAGATTTTTTTATTCCATATATTCACCAATTGAATCACACTCAAAATAAAGAACTATCTTGGATATAGGAAAATAATACTATAAATGTTAAAAGCATCCATTCACTATAAAATTAGAATGATAATTTAGAGTATTAATTCCTTTCACAATCTCAGCTAAAGCTTCTTGCCATGATATTTTGAAATGCATGAACCCTTCCATTCTGCTTGGAGACTAAAATTCAGTATTATGGCAACAAAAGTCGTTCAGTACTTCTTATGACCAGTGTCTCACATCGCCTAGGCTGAAACAGATGTATCTATTACATCTTGCCGTTGTCTCTTTATAAAAAGTGCACAGTAAGGTATGCAGGGGAATGGAGGAAGGGGAGAGAAAATGGAAAAGGGAAATCCTATCATAAAAGACCCAAGAAAAGTACTTGTTGACCTCAGGTTAGGCTATCAAACAAATCTTTCAAGGTAAAAGAATCCCATGGTCTAACGATGCAGTCTGCCCTGGATGCTTAAACAGTTGTGATGATAGAGAAGTTATTTGACTTCTAGAGGCAGCAAGAACTTCAGCAGCTTCCCGTCGTGAGGCAGATGATAGAAAAGACTTCAGTCCAGGCCCTTCATTTCCTACACAAGAAATGCAATGGCACTTGCAGGTTAGGATATACAGGGCTGGGCTGTATCGCTTCCACAGGGCACTCAGCCCATAGGGGAGGGGCTGTGCACAATGGACACTGATTAAGAGCTCTCTCTTCTTAACACAAGCAAGGTGGATGGATATTTATGTAAGATATTGGGCCCGTATTCAAACTATCCAACTTTTGACACATAAGTGAAACAACTGAACAACGAGCTTAATTACTCTTGTTTAATCTTGGTTCTTACCTCTGGAGGCAGTTCTGTTCATCTAAGGTCTAAATTGCCCTCTAGAGATTTCTAGGTCTTGCTGGGACAGGGAGTTCAGTCTGATCTCTTAGCATAAGTCAAAGGTAAGGTCTGAAAAGTCCAGTCCACAAGCCACAGACATTCACTTTTGTCCATGGAAAATTATCCAGAAATTGCATTTCCTGTTTTAGTCTATATTAAGAGCTATAGAAACAATGTCTGTTCTACTTTTACTCTCCTTTTGTTTCTCTCCTTTTGAAAAAAAAAAAAAAAGGACTCATTCATAGTGCTTGCTTTGTTAAGTTAGAACTTTAGAACATTTGGCCATCATTTGTCCTGAGTATACAACAGACAGTAGACAAACTCTGCTGTGCAGCAGTTAACATTTTCAGGGCATGTGCAGTATTAAACACTAATGAATCCTGAACAGTTACTGCTTACCTTTCTAGTATGTAAGATAAGCCATGATTTATTTCTTTTTGGAGTTTTGTTTTAGCAGGTATGTTATCCAAATTTGAGCAAAGAACATTCTTCC